>NC_044554.1:54915675-55220675 GCF_007565055.1 Rhinopithecus roxellana | reverse complement strand
CTCTGATTTCACACATCTTAAATGACTAGTATCCTCAAAAAACTAGTATCCTCACAAAAGAGTTGGTGACCAAAAAAAGCCTCCCGAGTAGCTGGGACTACAGGCACCCACCACCTCGCCCAGCTAATTTCTTTTGTATTTTTAGTAGAGACAGGGTTTCACCATGTTAGCCAGGATGGTCTCAATCTCCTGACCTCATGATCCACCCGTCTTGGCCCTCAAAAGTGTATCCCGTGTTTGCTGTCTCAGAAAAGTGCTTTTGCTGGCCTAGGAAAGTGACTTTTACTCAGAGAAGACATTGGTACTTCAAAAAAGATGAGCTGTGGATCAGAAACCCTTTGTAAAATATATCTGACCCACCGTACCTGTTCTCAGCAAATTACCAGCATGGCCTGTCACAGCCTAAGGGCTATAAAGAAAACAAAGCCCCAGCTTTGGGAACTAAATGGTGAATGCTTTGGCCTCACAATAAAAGGGCATCTCATGTCATTTAGAATGGCAATCATTAAAAAGTCAGGAAACAACAGATGCTGGTGAGGATGCGGAGAAACAGGAACACTTTTACACTGTTGGTGGGAGTGTAAATTAGTTCAACCATTGTGGAATATAATGTGGCGATTCCTTAAGGATCTAAAACCAGAAATACCATTTGACCTGCAATCCCATTACTGGGTATATACCCAAAGGATTATAAATCATTCTACTATAAAGACATATGCACATGTATGTTTATTGCAGCACCATTTACAATAGCAAAGACTTGGAACCAACCCAAATGCCCATCAATGCTAGACTGAATAAAGAAAATGTAACACATATACACCACAGAATACTACACAGTCATAAAAAAGAATGAGTTCATGTCCTTTGCAGGGGCATGAATGATGCTGAAAACCATCATCCTCAGCAAACTAACATGGGAACAGAACAGGAACCACATGTTCTCACTCATAAGTGAGAGTTGAACAATGAGAACACATGGACACAGGGAGGGGAACATCACACACCAAGGCCTGTCCGGGGGTGGGGTCAAGGGGAGGGAAAGCATTAGCACAAATCCCTAGAGGATGGGTTGATAGGTGCAGCCATCTTCAAAAGATGCTGCTATATGTACAGTGGTATAAGAACAAGAGGTCAACACTAACATCAAGAAGGTCAAGTTAGTGAGTATTCCTCACCATGTCATCCTCCTGTAAAGAAGAAGGCATATGCTGGACTGGCAATAGGAAATGTAGTTTTAAAAATTTACAGTACTAAAATAGCTGGCTATCCCTCTAGGAAAACAAAACATAGAAAATTAAATTTAAAGCTGGGCATGGTGGCTCATGCCTGTAATCCCAGTACTTGGGGAGGCTGTGGAGGAAAGATCACTTCAGCCCAGGAGTTTGAAACCAGCCTGGGCAACATAGTGAGACCCCCATTTCTACAAAAAAAAAAAAAAAATTAGCCATGTGTGGTGGCACATGCCTGTAGCCCCAGCTACTTGGGAGGCTGAGGCTGAATGACTACATGAGAGCCGGGGAGGTCAAGGCTACAGTGAACTGAGATCATATCACTGCACTCTAGCCTGGATGACAGAGCAAGACCCTGTGTAAAAAAGAAAGAAGGAAAGAAGGAAGAGAGGAAAGAAGGAAAGTGAGGAAGGAGAGAAAATAAAGAAAGAAAGAAGGGAAGGAAAGGAAAGGAGAGGAGAGGAGAGGAGAGGAGAGGAGAGGAGAGGAGAGGAGAGGAGAGGAGAGGAGAGGAAAGGAGAGGAAAGGAAAGGAAAGGAAAGGAAAGGAAAGGAAAGGAAAGGAAAGGAAAGGAAAGGAAAGGAAGAAGGAAGGAAAGGTGGGAGGGGAAGGGCGACAGGGAGGGAGCGAGAGGGAGGGAAGGAGGAACGGAGAGAGAAAAAGAAGAAGAGAGAAAAGAAAAGAAGGAAGGGAGGAAGGGAAGGGAGGCAGGGAGGGAGGAAGAGGGAGGAAGAAGGAAGAGACAGAGAAAAAGAAGAAGAAAGAAAAGAAAAGAAGAAAATTACACTTAAAAGATATATATGCCTTGGAGAGTTTGGAACAAGATACAGTTTTTACCAATTATGGGCTGTAGAGTAATGGTGAAAACATCCTAACATCTCTAAGGTCAGAAAAACTAGACCTTCAACAAATACCACACTCACGGCATTGATGATGGGCATGAAAGGGTAACCAACAAGAAAGTCTAGGAATGTCTACTAAGATCTGGGGTGAGGGACATGGGGTCAATAGAACATGATGGAAGTGGGTTAGGAGGATGCCCAAGAAGCTTCTATAGAGGAATGGTTCTTTCTCAGAAAAAAAAAATAAAATAAAAGGCATGACCTCTTGAAACAATGGACTTACTGTACTGGCAGGAATGACCAGCCAGACAGGCCGGCCTGATTTGCAAAAGGCTGCTCTGCTGCTGAAGCCACAGGGCAAGAGAGTAATGACTATCCTTCAGTTATGGCAAGTCCCCAGCGGACCTGGGCAGGGTAGAGAAATGGGTCCTGTGCCTCTTTGCTTTTCCCCACAGCCCAAGCACAAGGCCTTACATACTGTAGGTATCTCACTAACAAGGGTGCTGACACCCTCTTTAATGTAATACACACTCAGCACCCTCAAGAGCTCAGAACCAAAGGCGCTAAGGTCCAGGTCTTCCTCCTCCTCTGAGTTTACCGTCATTGAAGCTGTCACTGGTGGTAACGTGGGTGACGGGCGACTGGGCCCGAGGCTCCTCACAAAGGGAGTAGCTGTGCTCAGCCTGGATGAGAGGCGCCGGGGACGTCGGGGAAGGTTCCACTTCCATTGACACACTCTTCTCTGAGAGGAAAGGGTCATTCAGGAGCTGACCCAAGACGTTCTGGGAAAACTCATCCAGAAGTTCTGAGAAGTGCTACAAGAAACAAAGGAGGAAGAACTCAGTTTCTCTTAATCATGATGCGATAGTTACCCTACACACATATTCTAAGGCAAATACCTCGTCCACTGCTCGATATGAAGTCCCTTCTACATACACAATGTCCAGTTAGCGCATGCTGTGTAGCAAACCACCCCAATGTTTAGTGGCTGAAGGTAACCATAATATTAATATATTACTTCTCACTCCTCAGTGGGTTGGGCTGGATGGGTGAGCTGATTTCATCTGGGTTCCCTGACACAGCACATTAGTGGGAAGGCTGGCTGCGAATGCGCTGGGCTGGGACCCCTGGACACCTGGGCCTCTTTCTCAAAAGGGAAGATCAGGCTGGACTTCCTCCCATGACGGCAGAAATCTTCCATGAGGGAGAAAAACCAAAGCTGAGTGGCCCCAGACATCACGTACCATTACACCTTCCACATTCTTTTGGTCAAGGCAAGGGACAAGGCCAGCTCACGCCCGTGGGGCAGGAAAACAGATTCCACTGCTTGATGAGAGGAATGGCAGAGTCACAATGCAGATAGATGAGTGTGGACGGTGCGGGGGCATGATTCACTGGGGGTCCTTGCTGTCATGACCTACCACATTTTGCACTGATAATATTAATATGTTTAAATAAGCGATCCTCTATTTCTATAGCAGGAAGGTGCAGTTTACACTAAGGTGCCATGCCCAAAAATATTAGAGGTGGCTTCTCTCTAGTCTCCCCATGGCCTGGACTTTGTTCCTCTCTAGTTTATCCTTAATATCCTCCCATCCTTCATCTCTAATACCATGAACTTTCCAGTCCCCATCACGCTTTGGACATAATATAGAACTAGCCCATAGAAATTCCCTGGGATTCCCATATCCGTTGTGACACTGTCCCACGAAGGAGCTGCAGCCCCATCCACTCTCCCTCCTTGATGGGTCTATATTCATGGTATGAGGATCTTCTGAGCAGGGTTTCTCAACCTTGGCACTAATAACATTTTGGACTGGATTATTCGTTGTGAAGGGCAAGGGTGGGCATTGTTTTGTGCATTGCAGGATATTTAGTAGCATTCTCAGTCTCCACTCACTAGATGCCAGTAGCACTCCCCCAGTTATGAAACCAAAAATATTTCCAGACACTGCCCAAATGTCTGTAGATGAAAAAGTCACCTCTGGTTTAGAATCACTGCTATTGACTATATTCGAAATAATAATAACAATATAAAATAGGGCCAGGTGTGGTGGCTCATGCCTGTAATCCCAGCACTTTGGGAGGCCGAGGTGGGCAGATCACAAGGTCAGGAGTTTGAGTCCAGCCTGGCCAACATAGTGAAACCCTGTCTCTACTAAATATACAAAAAAAGAAATAGCTGGGTGTGGTGGCAGGTGCCTGTAATCCCAGCTACTAGGGAGGCTGAGGCAGGAGAATCGCTTGAACCCGGGAGGCGGAGCTTGCAGTGCTTACAGTGAGCTGAGATCGAGCCACTGCACTCCAGCCCAGGCAACAGTGCGAGGCTCGGTCTCTAAATTAATTAATTAATTAATTAAAAAAAATTTTTTTTTGAGACAAAGTCTTGCTCTGTCACCCAGGCTGAAGTGCAGTGGTGCAATCTCGGCTCACTGCAAGCTCCGCCTCCTGGGTTCAAGGCATTCTCTTGCCTCAGCCTCCCTAGTAGCTGGGACTACAGGCACCCGCCACTATGCCCAGCTAATTTTGTTTGTATTTTTAGTAGAGACGGGGTTTCACCATGTTAGCCAGGATGGTCTCAATCACCTGACCTCATGATCTGCCCGTCTTGACCTCCCAAAGTGCTGGGATTACAGGCGTGAGCCACCGTGCCCGGCCAATAAAATGAAACTTTAAAGCCCACTTTGGCCCCAGCTACTAGAGATATTTCTGCCTTCTTAACATTCTCTGAATCATAGACCAATGGGTGTCACTTTATTGATTAAACTTTAGAGACACTTCTGGTATAGAAAGGAAGTTAAGAAAGCAGATACAGCAATAAGAGAATGATTGCAAATAATGAGGCTTGGGGTAGGCAATACAATTCTTGGGATTCACACGGACACCTAAGTCCCACCACCAAACTGAAGTGTCAATGAAGGCGTTATGAAAATGAACACGAGAAGGGAAGGTGGGAGATGTCCCTAGAGCTAGAGCTCTAAGATCAGGGTAGTTGTAGAACAGGATGCTTCCTTTAATAAAGAAGCAAAGTGGGCCTGACGCAGTGGCTCATACCTGTAATCCCAGCACTTTGGGAGGCCAAGGTGGGCGGATCACAAGGTCAGGGGATCGAGACCATCTTGGCCAACACAGTGAGACCCCATCTCTACTAAAAATACAAAAAATTAGCCAGGCGTGGTGGTGGGCGCCTGTAGTCCTAGCTACTCGGGAGGCTGAGGCAGGAGAATGGTGAGAACCCGGGAGGCGGAGCTTGCAGTGAGCTGAGATCGCGCCACTGCACTCCAGCCTGGGCAACAGAGTGAGACTCAGTCTCAAAAAAAGTAAAAATAAAAAAATAAAGAAGCAAAGTGAACAGCAGAGAGAAGGCCCCTGCAGGCTAGGTCCCTAAAGAGTCAGAACAGTGAAATTCACTGACATCACAAACACGGGACATGGCATTTCATCAGGACAGAATGCAGGGAAGCTACAGGACTTGGGTATGTCCTAATAGTCATGATTGTCTATGAGAACAAGAGAGAGGATCAGGGAGAGAGTTCTCTGAGTACAAATACATTTCAAACTGGAAGGTCCTTAGGAGTATTCGAGGCCATATGCCAACTGCCTGCATCACAATTACCAGGGAAATTTCGGTTAGTCATTTCATAATGAAATATTGTAAGCATTCAGAAAGATTATACATATCATGAACAATTATGTAGTCATTCCTTTAAAACAACAACAACAACAACAACAACAACAAACTGGGCTGGGCGAGGTGGCTCATGCTCATAATCTCAGTACTTTGGGAGGCTGAGGCAAAAGGATCACTTGAGCCCAGGAATTCAAAACCAGCCTGGGCAACATAATGAGACACATTCTCTACAAAAAAATACAAAAATTAGCCAGGCATGGTGGTGCATGCCTGTAGTCCTAGCTACTCGAGAGGGTAAGGCAGGAAGATTCCTTGAGACCAGTAGGTCAAGACTGTAGTGAACCATGATTGTACCACTGCACTCCAGCCCAGGCAATGGAGTGAGAACCTGTCTTTAAAGAAAAGGCCAGGCATGGTGGCTAATGCCTGTAATCCCAGCACATTGGGAGGCCGAGATGGGCGGACTGCGAGGTCAGGAGATTGAGACCACCCTGGCTAACATGGTGAAACCCCATCTCTGCTAAAAATACAAAAAATTAGCCGGGTGTGGTGGCAGGTGCCTGTAGTCCCAGATACTCAGGAGGCTGAGGCAGGAGAATGGCGTGAACCCGGGAGGCGGAGCTTGCAGTGAGCCAAGATCACGCCACTGCACTCCAGCCTGGGTGACAGAGCAAGACTCCGTCTCAAAAAAAAAAAAAAAAAAAAACTTGGCCAGGCTTGCTTGGTGGCTCCTGCCTGTAATCCCAGCACTTTGGGAGGCCAAGGAAGGCAGATCACTTGAGGTCAGGAGTTCGAGGCTGGCCTGGCCAACATGGTGAAACTCCATCTCTACTAAAAATACAAAAATTAGCTGGTGGTGCACACCTATAGTCCGAGCTACTCAGGAGGCTGAGGCAGGAGAATCACTTGAACCTAGAAGGCAGAGGTTGCAGTGAGCCGAGATCACCTCCACTGCACTCCAGCCTGGGTAACAGAGTGAGACTCTGTCTTAAAAATAAATAAATACAATTTTAAAATTTTAAATACAAAATTTAAAAATCTCATTTTTACAAGTTTGCTGCTGTAATCTTTCTTTTTTTGCTTTTTCTTTTTCTCAAAAAATAAAACATGAAGGACTATTAAAGCTCCCATCCATTCCCTTCATCCGTCTCAAAGTTAACCATTAGCCAGACTTAGTGTTTACCTTTCCCATCCAGGTCTTTATCCTTTTACTACATATGCATGTATCCGTTACACATAGGCTTCTTTAAAACGTTAAGTAAATGGTACCATATCTCATATATCCTCTGCAATTTTCTTTTATCAAAAAAAATTTTTTAGATTTATTCATGTCTATACATGTAGCCCTACTTCATTGATTTAAACATCTGAATTCTATTCCATTGTATTTATCCATTTCCCCTTGAGGAACTCTTACATTTTCTTTACTATATGTAATATTGTAAAAAATATTCCTTAACATGGAAGGAACTTTTAAAAACACAAAAGTTTTGCTTTCAGAATGTGGTTTAAAGGCATAAATAAATAAAAACATACAAATTTGATGATCCACCCTCACAGACTTTGACTTAGTAGGTTAAAAACATCTATATTAAAACTACCACCTAGGCCAGGTGCGGTGGCTTATGCCTGTAATTCCCACACTTTGGGAGGTAGAGGTAGGCAAATGGCTTGAGCCTAGGAGTTCAAGGTCAGCCTGGACAACATGGGGCAAGACCCCATCTCTACAAAAAATAACAACAACAACAAAAAAAACTCACAACACCAGTCCTTCTATGCTCACCTCAGTTTCTCAATCACTGGCTCCATTTCCACTCAACACTCCTCTCCCTACGCCACTTTACAGTTAAGTCCCTAGAAGCTTACAAAGATCCTAGAAGTTCAAATATGCCCAAGGTAAGAGGAAGATTCAAGGATTTTGCAGCTACTGTGTGTTAAACTTCAGACAGACACTGGGGATACACAATAATAAATAAGAAACTAGAAAATGCCCTACCAGAGTTTACCACTTAGGTCAGTGCTCAAAGTTTTATGTACAGATAAATTACCTGGGGCTCCTAAGCCATCGCTTCTGATTCACAGGTCTAAGCAGGCCTGAGATTCTGCATTTTTAATCAGCTCCCAGGTAAAGCTGTGACTCCACAGACCACACTCTGGGCAGCAGGGCGCAGAGCAGTGGCAAGGCTAAGATTAGAACCAGACTTCCTGATTATACAACAATCTAAGTCAGCATCTGATTGCCTAAGTAGCTCCCCAAGGACAAATTTCCTGGTTGCCTGATGGTGACTATTCTGCAACTGTTTGACAGAGATCCTTTCAAGACAAAACTAAGTTAACAAAAAGAAAAATAAATAACCAAATGCAACATGCAAACGCAAGAGGTAAACCCACAGTCCCTGTATTTCCAAGCTACAGTTTTGTTCCCTGAACTACAAGGTCAAGTCCCGATCTGCTGTGCTGGCCACTAAAGCTCTGGAAACCCATTCTATCCCGAGGCAAGGCTCTCTTTGATTGGCCAGACTTTCCCATGGAAGTTGCCCAGGTTGGCCCGCTCTGCTGACACTCTGTTTTCTTTCTTCTGAGCAGCCTAATGAATGTTTTCATGAACATCCCCTGGATAACCAATAATAAATGTTCTCTAACTCCGCTAACTTTCCCTGAACTCCCCCTACTTTGGATTACGCAGTAATTCTCATATTACAAACCACTTAGCCCTAATGATAGACAGTTTTGAAGAGTTCACAGTTGTTATCAAGTGTATTATAACCTCCCCTCTGGAAAAGGATCCTCCTCAGAAGCCTAATGGTGCCTAAACACCCACCCACACCCAGGAATTTAGCAAAGTGGTGAGCTCTCAGTAGGCTCAGGGAGATCCTTGTGATGGAAAAGAAACTGGTTCCAACCACATGCTATGACTCAGCCCAGCAAATTAGCTCCAGCTGGGTATCCTTGGCAGTGGTGGGCTCCAAGACTCGACAGGTCAACATCCCATTGCTGGTGCCAGGACTGGGCCAGAGTGGGCCCATCTTTAATGCCAGCCAGTTGGAGAGGGGCCTTATGGTCCTGAAGGCCAAAAACCAGAGAAAGGAGCAAAGTGAGCCTCAAAGAGGAAGCCTTTCTGGATCCTGCAAACGCTTTAGCAAAGTACTACTCATGTGAACCCAAGGGTTACGGGATTTTAGTTTAATTCCTTCAAAAGGCAATGGCATAATAACATTTTACCATTCTGTCTAATATTTGAATCAAACTTTATGGGTTTACAAAGTAATTTCATAGCCTTTCCTCACTCAATACTCATGACAATCCTGTAAATTGGCTTTTAGTCCATTGTCCAAGATCTCTGTCCCCTACTGAGAGACCTTGAACTAGGGTACTCTTATTTCAAATTCACTGAATTTTCTTCTTGTTTCTCCTAGGAAAGAGGTATTTGAGCCTCACAATCCAACTGTATGGAGAGGTTGTAATAAGTGTAAAACCATGATGGTGATGATCATGGATGACGATGTTGACAGGATTAGGTGCTAGACTTGTCTGATGGACTAAGTACTTGACATATTAGATTTTCAGAAAATGAGCTGAGTGTTTTCCTAATATAAGGTAAACATGTCCCCATTTACAGATGAGAAAACTGGGCTCAGGATACTTAGCTATTTTGCCCTGAGATGCACAGCTGATTAAAGGTGAAACTGACATTCCATCCCATGTTCAGCCAGTTCCAACTCCCAGGCACTTTCTACTACAGCATGCTGCCTCATTTGCATCAGCCTCTAAAGCTAGATAAAGATAGGCTCACAGACGGTCATCCACTATGAACACACGGTCTCCTGCACTAAACCTGTAGAAACATGCCAAGAGTTTGTTAGGACAAGCTCCTGGTATCACTTGCTGTGATACATCAGCAATAAGGATGGAGATAGTTATTCGGACTTAATGCATGTTTCTGCCAAAGGGTTCAGGCAACATCACAGAATCTCAGAGTTGGAAGAAATCTCCTAAAAGGATCGAACGCCTGCCTCACAACATAAATGTTCTTCACCCAGCTCAGAGAATACACATGGCAACTTCCCTTAAAAATTGTGTCAAGTTTTATCTGCCCCATTTGTGTCAGGTTTTATCTCCCCATTATCTAAAGATTCTGCATTAAACATCCTCCAACTATCCCATAAAGTTTTGTCTCCCTTTATTTTTATAAACACAACACCTTCATTCCATTCCTAATGGTCAGTGTACGGCATTGTGGCAATATAGCTTTGGAGTCAGTCAGCCCTGAATTTGAATCCTGGCTGTGCAAGCCTGAGCAAGATATTTCCATACTCCAAACCTTGGTTTATGAAGTTAACAATAATCCTGGTAAAGTGAAGTTGACAATAGTTCCGGCCTTGTGTCATGAGAATTAAACTAAATAATGCATGTAATACACCTAACCCTCCACTACATAGCAATCTTTTAAAAAGCTCCTTTAAAAAACTAGCATAATTAAAACGATAAAATGTTGGCATTTTCTACCTGTACACCAGCTTTTCGCATTGTTCTTCCTAGAATATGCTTTCATTTTCATCTTTACCAATCAGTAAACTACCTAAGACAGAACAAATGTATTTCTTTTAGAAAGTCATCCCTAGACAGATACACCTTGAATTGATCTTTCATTTCGCTAAACAAGTAAAACCCTTTAAGTATCTCTTAATTTGACACATTTGTTCCTTTTCTTTGATGTTCCTTTCATTGCCAAGTTACTTAAATATCTTATCAGTAGGCCTTCCAAACTCTATGGCCCAGATATAAACCATTTACCCACCCCTCTCTCTGGACCTAGCCCAGATCAGAGATCACAGATCGTAGATAGTTGCTGCATTCAACAACTATCTCATCTGGATCTACCATCATTCTATAACATCTTAATGAAATAGAAGATAAATCCAAATTAGGGCTAGATCTCCCAACAGTTATAAATAAGTGCCTTCAAACATTTAAAATGTATATCTAAATTTGAAAATCAGATAAATTAGGAGAAATTTTTACCCTTACAAGAATTACTTATTTTATAAAAAATTACCTTGGCTCTGAAGCATTTACGCTTTGAGTTTTCAGGTCACTAACGAACTGCCAAAGTAGCTTGCAAGGATGGAGTGGTTTATGATCTGGGTCACCTCCTGCTGCTAACAACTGCCCTAAGATCTGAGGTCACAAGGGTGAGGAAAGGGGAACAAGGCGGGAGGAAAAGGAAGCATTCATGATTCTTTAGTTCAAATAACTGGCTACATAAAGCTACCAACCTGTCTTCCATACAGCACTCTCCACTGAGGTTCACCCACTCAACAAATACAGTGGGACCATGGGCAGAAAGATGAATAAAGGTCTTATAAAGACAGAATTGTCCCAAGCTGCAAAATGAGTTATCCAGAATGTATGTCCTGTGGCCCATCGTCCAGAGAACTTGTAGAGCGTGTTCTAAAGCAGTTTTGCCATCCCATAGTTAACCCAACAGGCCTCATTTGTGCACAGGCTAACAGAAGAGTGCTGCACCGGACCAGTTAGGGACAGGAGTTCCAGTCCCAGCCTTGCACTTCCCTGGTGGTCACTCTGCCTCTTCTAGATTCAGTTTCCTTATCTGTAAACCTCTGTGTGTGTGTGTGTGTGTGTGTGAGAGTGTGTGAGTGTATGTGTACTGGGGTTTTAAACCTGATCAGTAGTTTGTCACCTTTTCTCACCTTTTTTAAAATTCTTGGACCCTTTTGGGAATCTAATGAATGCTCCTGCCTGAGAATCTAATGCTCCTTTTGGGAATCTAATGACAGTCCTGCCTGAGAAATGCTCACAGTCACATACACACAAACACAGCCCAGCATTTCAGGAGGTTGACCCGCCCCTGAAGTCTGTCTGCAGACAGCAGAGGGATTCCATGGATCCCGGGTTAAACCCTGCCAGCAGCGAAAGCAGTAATAACAGAGGGATATTTATAGGTCATTGCTAACAACCTATTCAGCTCTACTACCCTATCATTTTCTAAAATGTTGCAGGCAACATAAAATGGAGCTACAAAGGTTTCTCAACTTGGGAAAAGGAGGACGGAGAACACCCTCTTTCTGCCTCACGGGTTTGTTTAGATTTGCCCCTGTAACACCTGCCCAGGGGCATGAAGCAGGTAGGTAATAGGATTCAGAAAGCAGAAGCTGGGCTGACAGCAAGAGGCCCAAGGCCTGCCTGGGCTCCATCTGAGCTCCCCAAGCATGCAATTCCCAGCCCTGCCCCCTGGGAAGCAGGGATGCTTTGCAGCCAGTCTCTGGCTGAAAAGACAGTTCTCAGGCAGGCAGAAGAAGCCTTGTACTTAAAAATCGTGGCTAGGAGCCTTGCCTAGAGCACAGAATGCCTCCCAAAGACTGGAGCCATAGAAGTAGTGAGTGTGGCGGGAGCAAGCTGACCTTCTCCACAAATGATTCAGAGGACACACCTCAAATTTACATTAGAAACCAAGGCCCCCTTGCAGCAAAACACAGTTTGACTGTGTTTCTCAGGCAGGGAGGAGCTGCCCGAGGCTCCTGGCATCCCCTAGGCCACCCTCCCTCCTCCCCTTGCAGGGAGAGAAGGGAACTGCCTTCAAAACCAGTGCACCATAGACCTGAGTGGCTCTCACACAAGTACCCTGCACACAACACACAGAAAAGGGCCAGATGCCAACCAGGAGTAAAAAGGTGACCTTGTCAAAGTCCCCAAAAAAAAAATGGCTCACAAGTCAAACCCCGTGACAGTAAAATTTCAAGGATACCCAATTCTTTTCTAGTAGAAAAATGTAGGCATATTACATTATTTCTTTAAATTTTAAAAAATAGGGGCTGAGGTTGGAACTCTTTATTACACCAGAGGTTTGGAGGTTTGTGGCAGGGGTTATTTTAGGGAGGGTTGTTTTGTTCTGAAGTGATACTTCCTTTACTGAAATTTCACTAGCAGTAACAAAAGCTGTGTTAAATTTAAAGGGCCTTGTTACAATAAGTAAATAAATAAATAAACACCTTGCTTGGTAGTATCCAGATGAATAAATGGAGTATGTGGAACAGATTAAGCAATAAAGCCATTGAGAGATGATATTTAAAGGAAACCTATTATAAATCCATTGGTAGGGTATATTGGTATACCATTGGTAGGGTATATTCGGTATTTTGTAAAAGGAATCATCCTGGGAGAAGAAGGAATAAATAAGTGGACCACAGATGATTTTTAGGGCAGTGAAACTCTGACACGGACATTATAATGGTGGAGACACGTTTTTATACATTTGTCCAAATCTACAGAATGTACATGAGAGTGAACCCTAATGTGAACTATGGACTTTGAGTGATAACAATGTGTCAGTGTATCTACCATCATGTCTATCAATATGATGGTAGATGCTGACAATGGGCAGGCTATGAATGTGTGGGGCAGAGGGCATATGGGAAATCTTTGTACCTTCTGCTCGATTTTGCTCTGAACCTCAAACTGCTCTCAGAAATGGGAGTTTGTTTTTTTTTGGGGACAGAGGATCACTCTGTTGCCTAGGCGAGGGATGCAGTGGCGTGATCTCAGCTCACTGCAACCTCCGCCTCCCGGGTTCAAGCAATTATCTTGCCTCAGCCTTCTGAGTAGCTGGGATTACAGGAGTGCGCCATCACACCCAGCTAATTTTGGTATTTTTAGTAGAGACAGGGTTTCACCATGTTGGTCAGGCTGGTCTCGAACTCCTGACCTTGTGATCCGCCCACCTTGGCCTCCCAAAGTGCTGGGATTACAGGCGTGAGCCACCGCACCCGGCCAGAAATGGTTTATTTTTTAAAACTCATTCCTGATGTATATATTATGTAAAAATGAATTTTTACATATGATATTTGCTTCAAGGGTCATGCACCATACTAATTCCATTTAAACTACATAGTTGTTCATCATTAAAACAAGTAATGATCCACTTTCCCAAATGCATGCCAATCCTGAATGGCCTATAGCAGTTACTAGAATTTGATATGGAAAAAAAAAAATCCACTGTTTCATTTTAAGAGCATCTGCCCACAATACAAATAAATCAGTTAATGAGATGAAGGCAGAAATATCCCATAGGTGGCTCCTGATAACCAAGGAGAGCTGCAAGATTCAGAATTAGCTAGCACACAAAAATTCAATCTGACTCCTTCTTGGCTTATTTACACATACAGCCGCAAATACCCCCAAAATGCACTTCTTCATTCTTTCTGAACCCAAACTAGCCTCTAGCCTAGTAGGACCTGTCCTTCCAAGGCCCAAGAGTATCCAACAAGTACCAACAGGAATAAAAATAATGTGAAGAAAATATAATAATAATGGCACCTTCTATGTTCAATGCATAGTATTTACATACAACAAAACACTTGCACACTGTGACTGTATGTGATCCTCACAAGATGGAGAATTATCCCGAGGGTGGAGACAGCTGGGCAGCCTGGAGTAGGGCAGGACTCCTTTTTGCTCTCCCCTTCCCAGGCACGTTCAGCATAGTCCCTGCTGTCTCCCAATCACCAACACAGAGAACTCGGAGCTCAGATTTCTAATTGTTCCCCAAAAATGCTTTTTCAATTGTAACTTGGGCCCGAGAAAAGGGCAATCTCCTCATGTTAATGGAGGAAACCCTCAGGATCCTTTTAGAGCAGGCAGAGCTGTTCCAGAAATACCCGTATCAGGTGGAGAAGTCCTCTGATTTGCTTCAAGAAACTCAAACCATCCCTGAGTCCTCTTGCCCCTTCCTTCTGCCACAACAGACAGCTGAATCTCACCAACAAGTGAAAGACCATCAAACCCACGATCAAGCCAGCTGTTCAAGGCTGAGGCAGTGCAGAACCTGTGACTCTGTTCTCATCATCTGTGGTGGGGAAGCCACAGAGGCAGTGCAGAACCTGTGACTCTGTTCTCATCATCTGTGGCGGGGAAGCCACAGAGACTGGGATGCTGAGAGCAGCTGCCATCAGGACCACCAATTCTTCCCTCCCCCTTTTCCCCACTTCTATCCCCGAGTCTAGACTCTACCCCGCGCTCTTGGACGGGAGTGCTGGAGGCCCAGCAGGGCTTTTCACCTGGTCTATCCCACATGCCAAGGCCAAAAAATATTTGCTTTTAACCCTCCCACACTTAAGAGCCTCCCACATAACTCAATCTATGTCCAAATTCCCCCACAGTGAGAGTTTAAGTAGACTTAAATTTCTTACTACCCAGTTAAATTCTCTAGATACTCTTCCTAATTGATGTTCTATTCCTTGTTGATATCCCTCCTTCTGTCCCTCATCCTTCAATTTGCAGTTTTCAACCCTTTTACATGCTCATTATATAAGGAAATTTGGAGGGTTTTTTGGTCAGACTGTTTTAATGAGGTCTCTTGCCCTCTCTGTAGTCATAAGCTTCTCCTCTCTGGTATCTTCCACTCTCTTAAACAGAAGGCATCCCCATTCCCTCTCCCACAGTATACACTTTCCATCTGCAACATTTCAGTCTTTGCCTCACCAGGGAACACCCAGGGCATCCCCTCATATCCTTCAATGAAGGCACAAGCTAAGGTATTTACTATTTCTACGCTCTTGCGTCCTACCCTAAAATAATACAATCTGGTACTTTGCCATTCATTCCAGAAAAACTTTAGTTTACAGCAGGCTCCAAATCACAGACTTTGAAGCTTGAGAAAACATTGGATATCATCTGGCCTGACCTGGTCACTCTAATTTGAGAAAACTGAGGTCCAAAATGGCACATGAAATCAAAGAGTTGAGAATTGAAATCTACACTACAGACTCTCTAACAAGAGAAACAGTGACCAGACATAAAGATCCCCAAATGGGTGACTGAAAAGGCTTCCACAGACAACCCCCACCGAATTCTCTGAACAGAACATGCATGTTGCAATGGAACAATTTCAACTCCAAGTCAAGATCCAATGCCAAAAACATCAGGTATGAAGCACTAACGGGGCGATGAAGTTTGTGGGAAAAAACGAACGGTATGCATACTTCCTAGAAACCTATGCTTTATTTATGAGCCAAATATGTCATAAGCATTACTGCGATAATCTCATCCCTAGAGGACCACACTGGGGTAAAGGGAAAGTGCCTGAGAGGTACAAAGTACTATTTGTGTTGCTTAAATTCTCAGGCATGACTCTGCCAGGACGTGCCCCTCTACCCCAAGATAAGAGCTAAGGGAATCCCGCAGGTCAGCAAATGGGAGACCAGGAAGGTTCTGGCTCCTAGCCACTTTGGCTCCTGCTCTGTGAGACCTCACATGTATGCCCCACCTCTCTGGAATGACGCGTGTTGAAACATACCAGGGGATCTTAGCCTTTGGAGCCCTTGTGTTGTGCACTGGACTCATGAGACAGAAGGCATATAGTCTACATCAACTCTGTAGATCCTAGCAGGAACCTTGGGTCAAATCACTCACGCTCTCTACACCACTAGAAAATGAGAAATCCAATCTGCCTTCCAAAACTGTAGTGAAGATAAAAATGAATTCATCGATACAAGTCTAATCCAGATACAAGATGGTGCTATATTACGGTAAGTGAAAACTGGCCAAGAAAACCATGTGCAGGCTACGAACACGAAAGTGACTTCCCAGACATCCAGAGTTATTTATCTCCATCGTGGCCAGCCAGTTAGCAACAGCAGTTATTGGGAGCACAGCAGCCATTGGCTGTCTGCTTCTGCAGGTTCCTTCCTCTCATGAACCTCAACCAGCTGAGGCAATGAACCCTCTTCTATCTCTAAGTGCTACCAGAATCCAAGAGCTTTAAGGCCTGCTCAGGACAGACTATCTTGGAGCAGTGGGAAGTAAAGGGCTCCGGTTGGCTCTCTGTTATCCCACATTGCTAGCCCCAGCCAGATTATTCATTCCAATCACATTTCTAGAAACAAGACAGATCAGAAAGGAAAGCTCCATTATTTTAAATGAAGAACCTGACGTTAAGGTACACTAAACCACTACCCCAAAGAAGCAGAGTCTGATGTTTCTCTATTCATTTAGAAGAGTTAC
This sequence comes from Rhinopithecus roxellana, assembly GCF_007565055.1. Lineage (NCBI taxonomy): Eukaryota > Metazoa > Chordata > Mammalia > Primates > Cercopithecidae > Rhinopithecus > Rhinopithecus roxellana. The sequence goes on along the minus strand of NC_044554.1, from coordinate 55,203,951 downwards.
TTTCACATAAGAGCTTAATAAATGTTAGCTGTTTTGTTGTTGTTTGTATTACATGCCTCGCTAAAACCGGAACAAAATTCTTAAGCATTTCTCTGACTTATCAGTCTATTGACACCATAAAAAATGATGAGGGTCATAAACACCATTTTTCTTTAGTGAACTCAGTAGATTCTAGTTTGCCCATTTGCTTACCAGGGGGCTCATTTTCAGTTCATCAATTCATAACTGATCGATCTTCCTTTCCCCTTTTTTGAAAACCAGGCCCATATCTCCAGTCTCAAAGCATCTCTCTCATTCCCTGCAATTTCTCCACAGATCACCAGCCACACTGTGCTCACATCCATATGCTTCTTTAGTGCCCTTTCATCTTAACCAGCAATTATAATTGTTAGGCAAACCTCTCATTCAAACTTTTATGAAGGGATTGTTTAAAGCTGAACTGCACTATCAAGTTCCTGCTTTGGTGGCACTGCTGAAAATCAGACGAATATTTTCAGGTTCTCAGATCTTTCTCTGGAAGTGGGGTCCGGGTTCTCCTAAAAGTGTCCCTCTAAATCCTTCTGCCCTCGGGTGGATCTCCCCCGTCACTGAGCCACAGTCCTGTCATACCTTTCGGAATAGAAAGGAACCATTCTCAATGAACAGGGAAGCATGAGACTCTGCTTCTTTGGGGTAGTGGTGGTGGTTTAGTGTACCTTAACTTCAGCTTCTTTATTGAAAACAATGGAGCTTCAATTCTTCAACTTGGTAGAGTTGAAGAATTTCTAAGAAGGGGGAAAAAAAACCCACAAGGTTTTCTCTTTCTAAGAAAGACCATAAATAGAATCTAGTGATCTCAGCAGGTTATTATGAGAACAAGCAAATAGAGATAGTCTGCAGTCCTGCTGGAAAACACATGCAACCACCATATGTTAAAAGTTATTCCCAAACAGTTTGAGTATTTTTCTCCCAAAAGATGAGGTAGAGCAATGCTTCTGAATATTTTTTCATGATTGAACAATGGTGGATAGCTACTTATTGGATCACGAACAGGACACATTTGCCTTGTAGTCACAAAAGATTATTTTCTGTTACCCATAAAGCCAATGGTATCAGAAAGTACACAAGGTTTGAATGTAATAATGATGCAATGCCTCAGGGTGGGGGGCAGTGGGGAGATATTCTAGAAAGAAAGTCAGCACAGCTTCATTAAGAAGTAAGAAGTCAAAGGGGTAGTTGCTGGCACAGCAGAAAGAATGCCTTGTTTGGAATCAAAACGCTTGGGTTTTAGACCTAGCTCTGTCACTAGTTGGTTCTGTGACCTCAGACAAGTCACTGAACCCCTCTGGGTCTCTTATTTCTTAGGAAATAAAATAAGAGGTGGGACCAGGCGGTCTCCCAGGCCCCCTGCAGCTCTGGTATTCTGAGACCATCTATGATGTAGGTAGCTTCTGCTTCCACTCACACCTAAAGGAGTAAAACAGCCTGAAAATAAATCTTAAGCCTGAGTCAATGTTCCCTGCAACTCCCCCTCTCTGGCCTTTTCTGAGACTCCTTTTGGCAAAGAATGGGTTCCCTTGAGGATGGCTGAGCTAACAGCTGGGCAGTACTGGATGATTTCTGCCCTTTCAACAGCTGGTCTCTGAGACAAACAACCAGACAGGCTTTATCAGAAAAAATGATTCAAGTTGTGGAGACCACGCATAGATGGAGAGCAGTATCAGACTTAAAACTACAGTACTACTTTCCCCTAAACCAAACCTCTTTCCATCTACCAATATCTTCTAGCCTCAGTTATGCAGAACCTCCATGAGAAATGGGGGAGGGAAATGGCACTAGACAATTTCTGGGAAGCCTAGAAAAAAATTCAGGGCCATAGTTTCCTGTTTTCTGCCCCATTCCTCAGAAGAAACTAACAATTTCTGAAGTGGTTAGAGATGTTCAACCAGGCCATGTTGATATTGTCGATAGGATGATTCTTCATTGATCAGGATTTTCCTGCACATTCCAGGGCCCCTGGGCACACAGTGCTAGTAACATCCCCCTTCCCATTGTGATAACAATCAAAACTGCCACCATATTATTTCCAAAAGTCAAAAAAGGAGCTTTCAAAATGTAGACCCAACTAAGAGGGATTGATAACGTTGATTTAGGTTCTTTCCAAGGGTCTGTTTTCAGCATTCATGCAAAATGCAGCACTGTGTCAAAAACTTCTCTTCATGACTGTCTCTGGCATGAAATTGTATTCTCTTCACTGTCTAAAGACCCACCAATATCCAAGAGCCCCTTTCCCCATTAATCCGAATACTCTTCACATTTGCAAAGTCTGGGTGTCTAATAGGTTAAACCTCCAACTTTTGAAGTTTGGGCTTTAAACTGATCTTTTGCTTACCTTTGTTTAAATAGATTTTTGCCACCAGCAGCCCATTTAGAAGGGAAAGAAAAACAGCAATTCACAAAGCTGTACACAGAGTCCGTGTGTGGAATGAAGGTGCAGCTGGACCACCTCTCTGCCTCATGATGTCTGCAAACGCACAGTAAAATTAAGAAATTGTGCCAGTGCTAATATTCCCAGTCTCAACAAAGTGGTTTGTTTATTAGGTCTTCTAGCTCACAAAAGAGGTATTTAAAAACTCTGCATGTAGCCTTGGGAACCAACCACGGAAAAAGTAAACCTAAAGCACAACTTTTGCCTTTGCAAGCAGCAAGCACTGAATCAATGAACATTAGACCATTTGAGTGAAGGCAACAAGATCACAATCAGAAAGAACAGCTTACTGATCAAAGGTAGATGTCCCTGAATCGCGATCCATCGATCTGTAAAATTTAAAATAGCCCATGTAAGAGTATTTAAATAAATTAAGGTATGTCTAAGTGGTTATTGAAAACAAATTGCTATTGTAGAAAACTATCTGTTAATATACAGAAATGTCCACATCATATATCTAAATGAAAAATATATTGTGAAAACTGAATTCCCTAATTTATAATTATCTTTACATTATGTATACATTTTTGTTACATACTTTATACATTAATGTATTTTTATCTATTTCATAAATCTATAATTTTAGAATTTATAACTTTTAATTGAAAGTATAAATTATAAGTGCTAGAACATAAAAATGTATGGACAGCCTTATAGCAAAATGTTGATGCACTTCTGTGTAGTGCTAACAGGGTCTTTTTATTCTTATCTCTATTTCTGACAACGAAGACCTCTAGTTTACAATGGGAGGAAAAAAGCATTTGTTTTTTCAAAACAGACTCTGTTTAACTGAATTAAGTGAGACCTGGTTTAAATAGTCCTCAGGGAACAAAAACCAGGGAAAACAACTGACTAGAGACAACATTTTCTGCCCAAAAGATAGATACTGTATATTTTACGCATGTTAAAAAATAAACAAACAAACCCATTGGTAGGCACAGGCCTAAAAGACGGACTTTTCTGCAGGACAATAATACCCCAAATCACACATACTTTTTCCTCTGACACTTTCAATGTTACATAGACAGAAATCTGCTCTCTAATTTTGCCCTCCATGTTGACAGCAATCTGGACTAAGAATAACTGGGCCTGTCTCCGACAAGCATGGCTACCTACAGGTGAACACGCAGGTTTTGTATTAGAACCTTAAATGCTAAAAAGGAGCTCCTCTTCATTCACTCCCCTCCTCACGAGGGTAGGTTCCGAAATGACTCCCAACAAATTGTCCTATCAAAACACTTTTCCTTTCATAAATCCAAATTTCCACCCTGAGCCGCTACAATTAAGCTTTTATCTTTAAATTGCACTTAGTGGCCACTTCTGTTCTCTCTCACGACTTGAGCTACCAGCCACAAATACTTAAAATAATATTTTTGATCCTGCTGTCCAAATGCACCCTCCCCCAAATTACAGTCTGTTAAATCCCTCTGCTTTTATGGAAAGAATAAACAGGCACTGGTCACACACTCTCTCCTGCCCACTGTAGTAGGCTGAAATTCTAAGATGACCCCCAAGATTCCTGCTCCCTGCTGTAACATGCTTGGTATAACCCCCTTCCCCTGAGTGTGGCCTGTGCAACATATGATTATGACAGATGGCCGTCCTGTGAGTGCCGGGTTACAGTGGTGAAGGCAATTTGGTAGGTGTCATTAAGGTTCCAATTCAGTTGACTCTGAGTTTATCAAAATAGAGATTATCCTGAGTGTGTCTGACCTAATAAGGCGATCCCTTTAAAAGAAGGTCTAGAAATGAGAAAAATTTTCCTCCTGCTGGCCTGGAAGAGGCAAACCACTAGAAGATGTATTAAAAACAAAAACAAAAACAAACCCTGAATTCTGTCTCCAACCATGTGATCCTGAACGAGGACCTCGAGCCTCAAATGAGACTGCAGCTCCAGCTGACACCTAACTGCAGGTTGGTGAGCCACTGAGGACAGGACCCAGTTAAGCCATGCCCAGACTCCTGACCCGTGGAAAATGTGAGATAATAAATGTGGTTGTTTTAAGCCACAATGGTTGTGGTAATTTGTTAGGTGTAGTGCTCTGGATTGAACTGTGTGCCCCTAAAATCTAAATGATGAAGCCCTAGCTCCCTCTCTCTCTCCCCTCTACCCAGTAAGGACACAGCAAGAAGGTGGCTATTTACAAGTCAGGAAGAGAGCCCTCACCAGAAACCAACCATGCTGGCACCCTGATCTCAGACTTCCCAGCCTCCAGAATCATGACACATACATTTCTGTTGTTTAAGCCTCCCAGTTGTGGTATTTTGTTATGGCAGCCACACCCCATCAATACCTGCAGCAAGAGAAAACTAATATACCCACTGACTGGCTACATCTCTGTCCACTCCCTCGCCTACACCCTCGCTTCTCTGTGTCTACTATCTGAAGACATTCCTGAGGAGGAAAAATGAATCCTGAAGAGAAATGTGAGAGCTGGAGAACCTGTGACACTTTCAGGCAGCCTCAAACTGGGGGTGTGGCCCTGGCCTGTGCCCTCCTGGGCTCCCCTGAGCCTCTCCACACCTGTGTCTTGATCCCGCCATTTGCCCCCCTCAGCTCACTCCTTTAGAGAAGGAAGTCAGACTAAGATGGTACCTGTGACTTCATACGTGGGCTCCCAGATCACAGGTCAGTTGTTCTGCCCTGGCCTAGGTTTAGGTAAATCTCTTTTTTCCTGATGGTCTAGCCAAGAACAAGTTGAGTTTTTTAAAGAAACTTTTACAGGAAAACTGAGGGGAGGGAGGAAGAGGAATTTTTGAAATGCTCAAAGTAGACACATTTACATAAGACACATTTCTTAACTGAAGACCAGTCACAGCCTGGCTTGGCTGGTGTCACGCCTGGAATATCCACCTCCACATTCACTTCCTTCCCCTGCCCTGTCTCTGCAGGAGGTTTATAACTGTGCCAGGCCTCCTCCAGCCCAATCTTCATTTGAGTTGGCTCCCTCACTAGCCTGGAGCCTCGGGCCCTGCCACTCTGCAGCTACCCCACCAAGTCCTCCTGCTCTGTTTCTGGCTCCCTGGATGAACGAGGTACTTCCATACCTGACCTCAACAATTCCTCGGGCCCTGGATCTAATATTGAGGACCTCACAAGACAGTGCTTTCCCATGACTCCCTGTCTCCAGGCCTCTTTGCTCTTGTGTCTTACCCTTGTTCTCTGACCACCTTGGCTTCAATTCAGCTAAGACATATTCAGAATTCATGATGTGACATATTCAGAATTCATGATGTGTCAGTCAACTGTGCTAAATTCTGGAGATGCAAAGATGCTGTCTTGCAGCTCAAAGCCTACTAGGACTACCTAAAACATGCTCACTAGTTCATTATTGAAGCTGGTTTTACATCATGCTGAAACTCAATTCACGATTAAACTGTTTTTCTCAACTAGTGCCCAAGCTTCATCTTGCTAGTAGCCAGGGGAACATTATGGTAGGGACCAAAACTTACCTGTAGCTTCTCTATCTCCTCCAACTCTCCAACTCTATAAAGTTGGAATAAAACAAATGTATTGGAATTTTGGTGTCTCAGTTCCGTGTCCCTACTAAATTTCTCACTATTAGACTGTTTACTTACTTACAGATATCCACTGCAAGTTAACAGAAGGAAACAGGATACTGATTTACCTGGGCCAAGGTAAATATTAACATTTAAGAGGATCGTCCTGGCTATTCAAAAGTGTGCTGGGCTCACGACAAGACTTCTCTAGTTTCAATTTTCCTACTGAATCCACAGCATGGGTATTAGTACATAACTAAAGAATAGCCTCATGAAAACAAATTGACCATTCCTATCCAGTTATCTGTTATAGACTGCAAACTCCAAGAAGGTATATCAGATGCATTTTGTTGTCCTTGTTCTGTGAGCTGCACAACATAATGAACTGGCCATTCAAATGAGTTTTAGTGATGACGATGAAAACCAGCAGGATCATCAAGTTTTGTGACGATCCCAGGCTTAAGGATGGCTGTCTGTTACCAACTTACACCACAGGAGCCATCAGAAATATACAGGACATTCACACAAGAATGGAACAAAGTTCCAAACATGTTTACATGAAGGTGTACCTCTTCCTAGTTGAGAAATAAGTCTATACCGCACATCAGGGTACAGAGATCACTGGTCTCAGGGCAATCTCAAAGGCCAAGTCAGCCCAAAGAAATATCATTTTCTCTTAGGCAAATGCCAGCTATCAAAGTGCAAAAGGAAATAGCCACTTGGACCTGGAGTTCAGCATTCAGACTACTGACCCTATCATCTCTGCCATAGTGAGGCTGATACTGACCCGTGATGGGCAATCCAGCAGTTGGGATTCACTTGCTAACTTCCCACAGATATTTAAAAAAGGACATGTCAGAAACTATGTCATTGTAAGGTGGAAGCTAGATCTCAAAACACACTTTATAAAGAGCTCACATATTCTCATTTAATTGCAAAATTATCAGGAGGGAGGGAATCTTTTTGTTTCTCCAGTAATTCAAAGGCTTGGGGAGGCTTTCCCTGGTTTCAAGATCCTTCTGTGCAAGTTACTTCCTTATATTTCGCTTTTCCCATGGATTAAATGGGCACCAGTGTTGCAGTAGCCTCTTCCCATACCCCTTTGACCTGGGTCTGTTATATTCAGCAAGTCTCTTCTATGGCTTTATTCATCAACAGCTAACACAGACATAAAGCTTGTCAACACCCCAATCAAGATTAGAAAAAAAAATATCTAAGGGATATTTCATGAATGTTTACTTTGGAACAATTGTTATTCTCACACCAGGGAAAAAATAACGTGTTTTGGAAGAATAAAATTAAATAGTGACATTTGCTTTGACACTCATGGATGGAAAACCCAGTCCACACTGGTTATTTGATAATGGTGTTATTGAGAGTGATCAACTTCAGGTCGAGTTGCTGGGAAACAAAGGTCACCATCAAGATGACTCACTGATTTTCTCTAAGGATCTATTGATAAGCTCCTTGTCAAGAGAGGTACTATCAGAAGTATAATAAGGAAAGTGGCTAAATATATTATTTTATTTAATCTTCACAACAGACACATGAGTGGGGTCATTATTATCCCATTAGCCCAATGAGAAAATGCAAGCTCAGAGAAGCTTTACAACTTGCCCAAAGTTGCACAGCTAAGGAAGGGGTAGAACTAGGAAATCAAAATCAGTTCCTCTGACTGCAAAAGCCACACTCTTTCCACTACACCATATGCTTCTTGACCTTCGATGGTGAAAATGTGAGTGGTTTTGTCATGGATTTGTGGGTCCCATGGTGTTTTCCAGTGGGATAGCTATTCTCACCAAACAGGCACTGGTTAAAGAAAGGATCAAGACTCACACCCTGAATTTCTCCGGAGGGCAAAATGTCTGACAGTCATTTCAGGTGAGGTCAGATATGATTACCATCAGTTCACATTTATGTCTTTTTCTGGGGAAACTGAACCACATCAAAGAAGCTCACAAATGCTAAAGCCCCTCATAAATGTAAGGTGGTATTATCACCACCGTTCCCTTCTGAGACACAGACGGCTGTTTCTCCCCTACCCCGTGCTTCTGAGCTACTCCGTAGTAGTGCTTTTTTCAGGAATTTGGTTTGTTTGGGGTGGGGAGTGAGGAGGTATTACGAAGGCTCCACAAACACCAGAGTAGCAGTGTGTCTGTGTACGCATCTGAAGGTGAGCCATTTATGATTCAGTTTCACGGCAAAACAAACAAACAAACAAAAAGGACATGTCAGAAACCGTGTCATTGTAAGGTGTAACCTAGATCTCCAAACACAGTTTATAAAGGACTCACATATTCTCATTTAATTACAAAATTATCAGGAGAAAGGAACCTTTTTATTTCTCCACTCTAGTAATTCAAAGGCTTGGGGAGGCTCTCCCTAGTTTCAGGATCACTAGTTTCATGGTATAGCCATAGTACAGTCTGAAGAATAATACACTGATCCTCATTATTCACAGATTCCATATTTATGAATTGTGTCTAACTGATAAAATTGATTTGTAACCTCAAAAATCAATACGTGTGGCACTTTCATGGTCATTTGAGAATCCACGTAGTGTGGCAAAAAATTTGAGTCACTAACATGCACATGCCCAGCTAAGGTTGAAGCAGGGCACGCTCTGCCTTCTTGATCTAGCTCTCAGGCTGTTACGCAGGGTCCTTTTCATGGTCTATTTAGTGCCATGTTGTTTTTCACACCTTTATGCTTTTTGTTGGTGACGTTGCTGTCTAACACACCTCCCAAACACAGTGCTGAAGTGCTCTCTAGTGTCCTAAGTACCAGACGGCTGTGATGTGCCTTACAGAAAAAAATCCACATGTTCGATAAGCTTTGTTGAGGTATGGGTGACAGCACTCTTGGCCGTAGTTCAATGTTAATAAACCATCAATATACTAATACATTAAGTATGGTGTCCTTAAACAGAAGCACACATAAAACAAGGTTATATACTGGTTAGTGATAAAAATGTAATCAGACACCGCAGGAACCTAATCCTCTATTTCCCTTAGCTAGCAGCAATGGTTTAGTATTTGCTAGTTCAGTGTTCACAGTGACTTCACAGACCCTAACCACTGCAAATAACAAGAACTGATTGTACTTATTAAAATGTATAAGTATGTTATATAAGCTTAAGGAAGTACTGGGGAAATGCCTGTTATGCATTCAAAGGGTAATATATTAACTATCTAAAATCATATACATGAAAAAGACTATAAGAAATACACAACACAGGCCAGACATGGTGGCTCATGCCTGTAATCCCAGCACTCTGGGAGGTGAGGCCCAAGGACTGCTTGAACCCAGGAGTTCGAGACCAGTCTAGGCAACATAGGAAGCCTCTGTCTCTATCAAAAACAAATGTTTTAATTAGCTGAGTGTGGTGGCGCACAGCTGCAGTCCCAGCTACTTATGAGGCTGAGGTGGGAGGACAGCTTAAGCCCAGGAGGTGGAGGCTCTAGTGAGTCAGGATCACGTCACTGCACTACAACCTGGGTGACAGAGTGAGACTTAGTCTTCAAAAAAAAAAAAAAAAAAAGGAAAAGAAATATACAAAATAGGTAACAGGGCTGTTAGGACAGTGGGAACATAAGAGATTTTTCTTATTTCTCTAACTTCAGTAATATGTTATTTTCGTAGTTTAAAAATAAAGTTTCAAATGCAAAATTACTCCCATCCATTAATATCTCTGAGAAAAACCCACAAGTCCTTATTGTCAAGTCTATGACTAATACCCTGTTCGGCAGCCCTACGAAAAGGTAATTAAAACCATCTGGAGGCCTGGTGAGGTTTGATTTACTTTTCTGGGAAACTTGGAAAAGATCTTCCTAGTATGGAGCTGATTTGTCATCTAACATTGAAGTTTCTCGTTGTGTTTGATTTCTATTAACTATCTCTTCCATATACTCAGCCTCCTTCCCATCCTCCCCACGGCTGAGAGGATATCCCCGCCCAGCCCTCAGGCTCTCAGTCTTTCAACTCAAATGTCACCTTAGAAAAGTAGTGTCCATGCCCCTACAGGAGTCACAGGTCCCATTTTGTCATCTTCACTGCATTTGCCAGTATCTGAAATTAGCTTACCGATTTATCTGTTCCAGTTTTTCTCATGTGGCCCCTGCTTCCCCACCTTTGCACTAGAATATACAGAGACTGTCTGTCTTGCTCAGTGTTTGACTGACACCCTACTACCCCACCCCACTCTACCATATCTGCAAGTGCTCAGTATTTGCTGACTTACTAAGTTTTTCCTGATTCCTCTTTCTCCTTTGACCCCAAATCCAGACATAATCACTTATTTACCTATCTATCCTATTCCAGGAGGAGTTTAAGAATATTTCTTTCTTTCTGTTTTTTTTTTTTTTCCGACGGGGTCTCACTCTCTCTGTCAACCAGGCTAGAGTGCAGTGGTGTGATCTTGGCTTACTACAACCTCCGCCTCCAGGGTTCCAGTGATTCGCCTGCCTCAGCTGGGATTACAGACGCCTGCCACCATGGCTGGCTAATTTTCGTATTTTTAGAAGAGACAGGGTTTCACCATGTTGGCCAGGCTGGTCTCGAACTCCTGACCTCAAGTGATCTGCCTGCCTCAGCCTTCCAAAGTACTGGGATTACAGGTATGAGCCGCTGCGCCCAGCCAGTTTAAGAATATTTCAATCACTGACTAAGACCTTTTAATGTAAACTCCTTGATGTCTCTTGACTTCATCCTGATTTATTTCCTGGGAAACGAGAGCTCAGGGCTAGAGAGCTTGTTCCCTCTAAGTCACTGTAGTTGATGTTAAGTGGGATTAGCTCCCGGTGGTGTTTCACTGAAAACCTGCTTACCACTTAGTTGATTAACTGCTACTCCACAAAACACGTTCCTTCTTTATGACCAAATTACTGCCAGAGCCTTCTAACTTCTCCGCACCCACTAGCTGAGTGCACCAGTCTAGCTGAGGCCCGAAGAATGGATGGGTAAATAACAGTATCTGAGACCTGCTGTTGGTTTATGTTAAATGTTCTTTAAAAAGGGTCAACCATCCCCAACACATGGCTCTCCTGAAAGGGAAGGGTATGTGGGTTTGCAGAGGAGGGGAGAGTTGGGTGGGTGATGACTGTCTCGAAATGTCACTATAGAGAAATCATTTCATCTCTGTTGGAAAGTCCTTGTTTCACTTGCATTGTGTTTTAAGGCTGGGAAGGGGTACACACTGAGCTCTTTCTAATGCCAAGCCTTCATCAGAAAGCAGCTGTAATATAGAAAAAATGCTTTGCCTAATCCTGTTTGCATAATGGTTTCTAGGCAACCACTTGATGCAAACTAGTTTGTAAACAGCTGGCAGCTAGATAACCAAGAGAAAAAAGAGCACTTACAACAGACGGTCGAAGACCTGCAGAAGGAAAAGGCAGCATCATGGGTTTTTCACACAGCCCAGTAAGATCACAAGGTCCTGTAACCTCTCCAGGAGGAAAAAGTAGCAGGGGTGTGTGAGCTGGAAACCTGGAAGAATAAATGGCACTCTCCTGATGAATCATAAGGAAAGAGAAATTCTTCGTGTCATTCTTCACGGAGGAGACAAGATCAAAATCTTGAGAGGCAATCTCTCTCCTGGGTTCCGAAGTTCCACAAACATAAGTAGAGTCCAGCCCTTTGACCTTGAGATACAGGTTGTACCTGTCCTGTCTACGTATGAGGGATAACTGAAATGACAACTGAAATTGTGAAATGACCCACAGTATTTAATGATTACCGGGAACAAAAGTGTAGGATCTTAGTGCTTGTTTACATTTGGCTTGAATTGTGTATTATTTTTCCTGAAAAAGAAAAACTAGTAATCCTAGGGACATAATCCACAGCTTACAAACACTCCTGCTCTTGCACGTGGTGACAGCAGATAGCTACCTAGAAGTAGGGGTGGACCCAGGCAGGGCGCAGGGGGCTAGGGATCATCTCAGAGGTGTCTGTTTGCTCCCTGTTCTAACCAGTAATGGCCACGGCTCTCTATTTTCAGAAAACTTTCAGCAAAAAGGAAAGAACCACAAAGAAATCATCAGGAGCACTGCAGGCAGCTCACATGTAAGCTCTATAAAGGCAAGTCATGCTTGCATCCAAACTACCCTAAGAGCACTCCTATTTTTTAAAATGAATAACTTTGTGTTGCCAAACTCCCCAGGTCCACCACATGTAAAGTTTATCTGTAACAGCAGCCTAAAGAGTTTGGAATGCTCATGGAATTGTCTGACCATGAGAGAGGAGGCAGGCAAGAGGAGAAGAGGAAGGCATGGAGGCTAGAAAGTAGGAAGACCAGCTGCCCCAGTTGCCTCAGACTTTTCTGGTTGTAAAGTTCCACATCCTGGGATACCTCTCAGTCCCAGAGAAGCTGGAACAACTGCCCATCCTGTAAAGGAATAGAAAGAAGACTACAAATGTTGCCTAAGCACTAGTGTAATTAGTCACTCAAGACTCCCAGTGATTGAAAACCCAGATCCAAGAAACCAGGCCCTATAACTATCAGAGTGTGGGTTCTTATTTAACATAAAACTCTAAAGTTCCCCAGACAGAGCCACTGGTAGAGACACCATTCTTCCACCACGTTAACCTACATTTAGAAGTAAACAATGAATGATCATGATAAACCAATCCCTCTCCTGACCCCTAATTCTCACCAGGCTGACCTTTTGTAAGTGGTTACAGATGCACTACTACTCCATCATCAGAAACCTCCAGAAATCCTTGCCCATTTATTTCCATCTTCAATGAGTACAGTAAGAACCCATCCAACAGGTATAGAAAAAGCACGTGTTCACAGTTTCTGGAGCAAGCAGCAAAGCCCGGGTGGACTGCAGCTGGTCGCATCCTGGTTTGGGAAGCACCACAGAATGGGGGAGGGTGAAGATGGCAGTCTTATGATTAGTTCTTCAGCATTGCCACCTCACTGCTCTCCCCTTGATCCCCACAAGCCAAACACACGCGTCCGGTTCAAAAATACTCATGGAGTCTAGAAATATGTGTGAGGGCACTTGGCATTTTCACTTCTAATTTGTGATTAAATGTTTGGTCTAATTGGAAAATAATCTGAAACAAATATAACTCAGAAAATAATTTAACAGGTACCCCTGAAATCCACCACCTACACTTTTCAAATGTAAATCTGCGATCTTGGCCTCAAATTTTTGAAAAAGAACTGAAATATTACCAATAAAATTAAAACCCACCTCAAAGAGGCAGATCTGAGCACCGTCATCTCCTTTTCACAAAGGCAGAAACTGAAGCTTGGAAAGATTAATATGCCTAGTGTTCCATTATTGGAACGCTAAGTATGTGGGTGTTATTTATATCCTACCACTCAAGGTCATCGCCAAGGTCTGATTTTTCATTCATGCAAAAATTCAAAAAATTGCAACCTAAGGCATAAATGGGTTAAATAACTTCCCCCAGGATATATGGGGACAGTCATTGGACACATTCAAATACTAGTCTTCCTTGCTGCAAGTAAAATTTCTCTCACTGGGTACTTTTCAATCCAATTGAAATCACTTGTACTTTGATGTTTAAAACACTAGCTAAGGCACTTGATTTCAGGTCTCTGATTTTGCTGCCGCTTGTGTTACCAGGCACCAGGTATTCGGTAGCAAGACAGAACCATCAGTTTGCCCCAGGAATGTAAGACTTTGAATCAGAGAAGACCCAAAGGCCTTCTAATTATTTATAAACAGTTGTTTCCCACTTATAAGTGGAAATAAAATTAAAAGGCACTCACCAAGTGAGATGAATAAGCTATAAGGAGTAGAACACAATTTCAATCTAATTGAACATTTTCATTATAGAGCATTTGCAAATAAGTGTTTAGTCAATTTACTTTAGAGAGCATCTCAGGTCAGTGTCTGGTTTAAATTCCAACTACCACTCTCGCCAGAAGAAAATCCTTTCGCAGTGTTAGCAGTGGACAATAATACCCAGGTTTCCTCCCCAGTGCAAGTTTCCAGTAATAGAATTAATTTTGAAATCAATTTCCTCTAAATCAAACCTGAGCTCTCTCTTATTCACAAAAGCTCCTAAGCCCACCTGAGCTGCTTTCAAACTGCCATTGCACTCTCTACCTTCCCTCTTTCGAGTCCTGTAAATATTTGTCCTTTCGTGCCACATATTTCTTGAGAAGCCACAGCCCAGATGAGCCATATTGAAAGAGCACAAAATAACAATGTTGGTTATTTTACTTTTACTTGTATTTCACAATCCAGGTTCTGAATTCTTCGAGTTGGGCAAAGATTTGCGATTGCTAGCATACAGCATAAAGCCCCACCTAACAGAGACCATTCAGACAGGTGAAACAACATTCCGCACAGAGCTCGGTGAATCTGTTCACCTTTTTCTAGAAAAAGGGATTTGTCGCTTACAGGAAAGTAGCCAAATTCAATTAACCCAGGAGTGAAGAGCTACTTTTAGAGCTGAACAGCATTTCATTTTGTCAAACAGAGTCCTTTTTAAAAAGCAGTGTGTGTGGATTTAATCCAATGCCCCCCACCCCCCAGTGAATATTAAAATTCATAAAATGTTTTGTCTTTTCTTCTTCTGCCTCTCCACTCCACTTGGTTTCCACTCTGGTCTAGTCAGATGTAACGATGACGTGGAGTTCCCTGAACATACAGTGCTCATCACTCCTCCCCATCTTGAACACAGGTTCCTACAGCCTGGAATTCCACTTCCCTCCCTTCTCCACCTGGAAACCTGCTACTTCCACAAATTAGCCTTCTTCCACTCACCCAGGAAATCATGTCACTAGGCACCCAAAGTGCACCCAAAGACTTCCTTCTCTTAACACATTTACCACCTACTTTTTGCATTTTTTTTTTTTTTAACTTATTTCTCTCTCTTCAAGGATGTGACTACAGGAATCTACAATGCCTAGGCATAACAGAAGCCAAATAAACACTTGGGAAACCCATTAATGTGATAACCTCATTGCTTTCCCCACCATCTGTACAGCATCCTGACCAGTCCACAGGGATGCCTAATTATACAATCCCAAGTCCTCCTTCACCCTGGAACCTACATTGGGCCCAGACTACTTCGCATCAGAAAAAAATACAGTAACTCCAACCTCAGCAACTAGGCCCAGCCCCTCAACTAGTAAAGAACTCTTAAACTTGAGAAGATGGATAATTTTTCTTCATTTTTAGAAAGCAAAGAATATTTTAATAACCCAAATAATTCCCTACTCCTTCCATTCAATTTACAGGCTTCACAAGTTTCCTTCAAAGAACGCACCTGTAAGAAAGCTGGGTGTATAAGAAGAGTGGTAAATGCAATGACATTTATCTCTTTCCTCTGCCAAGGTATTAATTCATCAATAAGCAAAAACACTTCAGATGCGTTCTTACTAATTTTTGCTGTATCACAGGGTGGAAGACTGTTTGATCCCAAGGGAACAATGGCTACAATATAGGACCTCCTCCCAGAAGGCAGGTACATTGTGTCTGGCGTGTTCTGTCCCAGGCCTGGCCCACTGAAGTCCCAGGAGCTGTTCAACTGAATCAGTCACTTTCCAGTTTTCCCCTAAATCCAGGTCATCACTGTTCCTAATTTCCATGGTCACCAAGGGAAACATGCAGCTCCCTGACTCATGCAATTCCCTGGGGTCAGTCCTCAGTGGGAAGAGAGTAGAGTTTACCGGCCAGAAGTCAATTCAAACAGTTCACATTACCCAAGGCACACAAGCCCAAGCCTATGCATAACAAACTTGATGGCCCAACACAAGTCAGAACTCAGGTAAAATTCATGTAAAAAAAGAACTCCTTAAGTTTGTGACTTGGAGACAAACCACTAAGATCCTACGTCTACTGTCTTGGGAAAAATCTTGGAATTTATTTTTCCCCAAAATGATCAGAAAATAAAACTTTGGCCAGGGACAGTGGGTCACACCTGTATCCCAACACTCTGGGAGGCCAAGGCAGGAGATCAATTGAGCTCAGGAGTTCAAGACCAGCCTGGGCAACAGAGTGAGACTCTGCCTGTTTAAAAAAAAGAAAGAAAGAAAAAAGAAATCCTTGGCTGCTTCAAACAAGCCAAACAGCTTGAGATCATCTGATGGGTGACAAGAGTTTTTAAAAGCTGCATTTGAGGAACTCACTTATCTGCTTGGCATTGGTACAATGCAATGTTTAAATGTTTCAAGAAATCCAGTAGGTTAAGGGGTGGCCCTTTCTCCTATGTCTCACTTTCTGCATCAAAGACAATGAATAAGCAGCTCTTGATCCAGGGCCACCTGAAGAGCCTCTAGTGAGGTCACCAGCTGACATTTCCCCATTCTGCCTGACCACTGCTTAGACACGGGTGAGTGGATCTGGTCAGGATTAAATCCAAGGAAGGCCCAGTGCGGTCAGGGTCAATCCTCTGGTGCCAGCACTTCACACACTAGCAATCTGTCTGCAACATAAGGGATGTAAAAACTTAAGTACTTCTTTTCAGTCTCCAAAATGCCAAGTCATTTTTTAAGAGACTAACATTAAAGCAGAAGTTACTACAGTATGTGTGTACGTCTGTCTCACATCTGAGAAGGAACCTATTGACTCCAAGAGACCAGAATTGACTTGTTAATGAGGACTGTAGAGACCCCACCTAAGGAGGATTGTGAAAATGGCCTCACTGCTTGGCAGGCCCTCCCAGGAAGAGGTGATGTCTATTTCTCTGCTCTTTGATTCTGCAATGGCATTTCGAGTTGCTTCAGCCAACACAATGAAGGGGAAGTATAATTGTCCAAGTTCTGAAACTGGGCCCCAGGAGTCTTTGGCACTTCCAATCTCCCTCCTGGAAACTTGAGCTGCCATCTGAACAAGACAGGACTAGTCTCTGGGTAATGAGTGAACCCCAAGGTCCATATTCCCCACCATTCCCTTTCTCTAGCACCCCAGCTGATCGCCACCCATCCCCTAGAAGCAGAGCTGGCTGACCAGCACCTGACCACAGACTCATAGGTGAACCCAGCTGAGACCAGCAGAAGAAGAGTCCATCTGCGCCCAGTCCAAATTGCTGGTTCACAGAATTGCAAGCTAAATAAATGATGGTGGTTTTAAGCCACTAAGTTGTATGGTGATTTGTTATGTAGCAAAACCTCAAACACCATTCCCAAAAACGTTTTGGGAGAGAAGACATGACCATATGTTGAAATAACATGCAACTTCGTGAAGACAGGGAGCCCGATCAATGATTTCTCAAATATTCTACAAACCAGGGTGAAAGAAAGCATGATGAGAATCAAAGTGTAATAACCAAATTAAATTATCCTAAGTAAAATGCATCCCTTGCCATCCAGTGAGAAAAGTACATGGAATATTTAGAAAATGTAAGGTAATTTAATTACTGGTTCACCCGTGCAACAGAAATTTGAGTGATAAAATACTTATTTACCTCAGTAACTTTTCACTTTCACTCTCTACCCTTTATTTCTCAGAGGTCTACTTTCCACGTTCCCATTCCTTAGTTTTTAGAATTCTCATTGCTTCATATCCCCATTGTAGTCCTCTAGCAAAAACAGAAGCAGCAGTAGCGTCCACTAATGGAGAGATTTTACTAGGTGCTTTTAACACCTAATAAAAAATATATAATTCTCATTATATAGTGAATTCTCATAACTATCCCATTAGATAAGTAATAATTAGACCCATTTTATAGGGCAGTAAACCGAGGCTCAGAGAGGTGAAGTAACTTGCCAAGAACATGTGGTTTGAATGTGCTGGAGCTAGAATTTAAGCCACCATCTGTCTGGTTACATAGCTCATGAATTTTCCATTATCTAAACTGCCTCTGAGGAATAAGTGCTAAGTTCATAACATAGACTTTCCATGAGAATGCAAGCTTAAAATACAGTGACTATAAATAAATGCAAAATAAATACATATGTATGTATTTATACATATACACATGCACACACACATGAAGTCGGTGGGGGAGAGAGAAAATAAAAGACAGAAAGAAGTAATTGTGAAAACTGAAATTCCACCAAAAGAGTTAGAATATAAGTGATTTTGTCCAAAACCTTTCCAAGGCTTAGAGAAAGAATCAGGAATATATAACAGTTAGGGTCAGTGGCATATTAGCCTGGAAATATCTAATAAAAGACAACATTGGATCAATTACCTCTGGCTCTAAAGCATACACATGTAAAGACATCCACAGGGGAACCATCTGAAATTCAAATACTTAATTGTGCATATTGTGAACAGTTTTCCCATAATATAACCACTACAGAAGCATGTGTTTTATTTCATTTAAATTAACAAATAAACATAATCTTATTTATCAATTATTTTAAACTTAAAACTAAATAATTTCCTTTTTTTTTTTTTCTTTTTGAGATGGAGTTTCGCTCTCGTAGCCCAGGCTGGAGCGCAATGGCACGATCTCAGCTCACTGCAACCTCCACATCCCGGTTTCAAGCGATTCTCCTACCTCAGCCTCCCGAGTAGCTGGGATTAGAGGTGCATGCCACCACACCCAGCTAATTTTTTGTTAGTAGAGACGGGGTTTCACTATGTTGGCCAGGCTGGTCTCCAACTCCCAACCTCAGGCAAAGACCTCGGCCTCCAAGAATTATTTCTTTTATTCAGAAAGAAATGTGGGCTTAAAAAGTCAATCTATTATTTTAGGAAGAAGCTTAAATTGCTAAATGTTTACATTCTGCATTAAATTTACTTCCTTCCTCCAAATTATAAACTGGGGGTTGGGAGTTGGGGGAGAGGAGAATATTAAAATTTTTCATTTGTGCCCAATTTTCTCAATTTAAATGAATTCGCTCAGTGTCCTTGCAATCCAGGCCAGCATATAATTAAGTGGCAGTTTGGAGGACAGTGCGTATGTCTCTGAATTGAAATTGGGGAAGGAACATGGGGAGGGCCCTCCCCCTGCACAGCCAAAACACAGGCTGAATCAGGCTCTCTCTGCTTGGGTCAGCTCTTGCTCCCCACACCCAGGCAACCCAAACCTGGAATAATCTCAGGCTTTCTCCTACGTCACCCTCTCAGGCAGAGGCCCTTTATCTCACCTTTGCCATCAAGGGATACAGACAGAATGCGTCTTCTGTGGATCCAACCTCTAGGCCTCAACTCTTCCTGTCATCTTGGGGGTCCCTCCCCTGTGGCATCTCTTACCCTCCCCTCCCCATTTCTATGCCAGACAGTCCTCTGTCTTTCTCTCAGGTACCTGTGATCCCTAGGAAACAAAAGCTTTCCTTTTCCCACCCAGGGGTATACCTCACAAGCCTCTGATTATCACCTTGGTCACTCAGCTCTAAGCTCTGTCCCTGGCAACTCTTCCATTCATCCTTTTCTGCTTCCTGAAAGACCTCTAGCCTACCCCAGACCTCTCCTCCACGATCTCAGGACCCATGCCCTCTTCATGCCCACTGCTCAGTCTCTCTGTGGCAGGCCCCCTCACTTTTCTGAACCATGGGAAATTCTAGGAAGTTCTTCTAGGAACTCACACGTCTCCCCTGTGTCTCCATGAACCCAGCCTCCACTTCCCCTCCTAGCATCCCCTGCACCTCCACGCACCTGCTCTGCTCTTCCCCATCTGCGACCCCACCAAAGTCAGGACCAATGTCAGGAAACACCTGTTCTCCAAGGCGGAAGACTCAGTGAATGTTCACATTGAAACGGACCCTGGTGGTTTTTAAGCTCAAACCCAGGGACGCTAAACTCATGAAGCAGCATAGACCATTGCTTGGGCAACCTGAATTCTAAAGCTGCCATACACCGAACTAAAAGCTGTCTCTTGGTAACTTTCACTAGATGGCCATGGCTCTGACTTTGGAACTGTTCCCTTTAAGCATTGGAAGGCTGTCATCAAGAAGGATCCTAAGTGTGTATTCCCAGATCTTGTCCCTCCTCTACTCAAATCCTGAATCTCATCAGGATGAAGAGTGGATTTCTAGGCCCCCTTTCTCTGCCCTCTCACCTGGAGCTTCTTCCTGCACCATCCTCCTTCCCCTTCCCTGAGGGCTCTCTGCTGCAGGCACACTTGCCTCTCCCAGCTGTAGCACACACTGTGGAGAACCACTTTTCCCAGCCATCTGGGCTGATTGCACCTTCACTGCCCTCAGGCTCAAATACCACAACATCAGGCAGGACTCCCCACAACCCTGTGTAAGCCAGTCACAGCCTCCCGCCCCACAACAGCATTCTCTTACCCCATGGTGGTTTATTGTTCTCCATAACATGAATCACCCCCCAAGAAATTACATGTATGTTTGTTTCCGATCTCCTGCACTACACATGAGCTCCATGGGGGCTGAACGCTTGTCTACTTGATTCACTGCTACAATAGCACCCAGAACACAGTACCTGGCACAACGTGGGTGGAGTGCTCTGCACGTATATATCAATAAACGAATTCTCACTCCCTTCCATCCTCGCACTCATCCCCCAGCACACACAAACCTCTTTGCTTTCTCTCTGCATTCACTGGCCTGCATATCCAGCTTTCCTAAACAGCAAGGAGATTTTGGATACTGATCTGACATCTGGCATCCCAGCAGTTCCTCTCAGCTTTGGGGCCCTTGGATCTTCATAAAGATGTCTCCCTCCCTCTTCATCTCATTCACACCAGCCCCCCTCCTTCACGTTCCTTCCGGATCCCAAGCCTGCAACTCCCAGAAAGTCTAGATAAGGGTTATGGTCTGTGTCATCCTCAGATATGCTGATAAGAAGGCTGAGCAAACAGAGCACGTTTAAAGATCCCCCTCTCACGTTTAAAGATCCCCCTCTCCGGAGACTCTAAGCCAGAATTTACCTGCTTCTCAGGACCTCTTAGGCAAATCCATGTTCCCACTTAGCCCTGCTTTCTTCCTGTTCACAAAGGATCTGTTTAATAACCAGATCTACCAGTTTTCCAGGTATTAATGTCAAGCTCTTCCCTTTTCAAAAACCAGTACAGTATTCACTTCTTTCTAGTTTTCAGGCACCTCATACTTGACTTTGTTAGTGCTTAAACTGATTTCTAATTCATGCCATTTTATATTTATCCTAAGGTAAACATCAATCTCTCTATCTTCTGAATACATTATTTTAAATTCTGAGCTTAACAGAAATGTCTCTAGTCACTCTCTGGTATCATGATTTGCCCCTCCCATCTTTGTTTTTATTGTTCATTTTTAATGGATTAAATTTAAATGCTTTTCTAACTTCCTCCTTCACGAACTGTATTTATATTAGAGTCTCTGGTCATGCAGCTTACCTAATTTTCCCCCAGGATCTTCTGAAATCTTGAAATTCTCTTCCCTAAATTGCCAAAGCAGGGATAATTATGTCTAGCCATTGCTTGATTTGTTTTTATAAGCTTAAAAATAGTTATTGCCCTTTTTATTTTGGTGTTTATTAAAACAACAACAACAACAACAACTTATTTTGTTCAATGTTAGGATAGTATTTGACCTATCTGTAGAGGAAAGAAAGAAAAAATAGAAATGAACAAATGATGGGCCGGGCGCGGTGGCTCACGCCTGTAATACCAGCACTTTGGGAGGCCGAGGCGGGCGGATCACAAGGTCAGGAGATCGAGACCACGGTGAAACCCTGTCTCTACTAAAAATACAAAAAAAAATTAGCCGGGCGCGGTTGCGGGCGCCTGTAGTCCCAGCTACTCAGGAGGCTGAGGCAGGAGAATGGCGGGAACCCGGGAGGCGGAGCTTGCAGTAAGCCGAGATGGCGCCACTGCCCTCCAGCCAGGGGGACAGAGAGAGACTCCTTCTCAAAAAAAAAAAAAAAAAGAAAGAAAGAAATGAACAACACCAAAGAAAGAATGTATCACAATCTGTTTTCAGCTGACATAAATTCCTAGAAGATCCTTTACCCCTTTTAAGATGGCCATGTTAAAGAAACCTTTGCAGCCGGGCACAGTGGCTCACACCTGTAATCTCAGCATTTTGGGAGGTTGAGGCGGGCAGATCACCTGAGGTCAGGAGTTCGTAGACCAGCCTGGCCAACATGGTGAAACCCTGTCTCTATTAAAAATACAAAAATTAGCCGGGCATAGTGGCAGGTGCCTGCAATCCCAGCTATTCAGGAGGCTGAGGCAGGAGAATCACTTGAACCCAGGAGACGGAGGTTGCAATGAGCCAAGATCATGCCATTGCACTCCAGCCTGGGGGACAACAGCGAGACTTCGTCTCAAAACAAACAAAACAAAACAAAGAAAGAAAGAAAAACCCTTGCTTAACCCACCAGCATGTCTCTGGCTCCCAAAACACTTGTCACTACCAAATCAATCATGTGTTTCAACAGGGGAATGTTTTCCTCACGTGTTTAGCCTTTTGAGCACTCGGCATCTAGACTAAAGCACCCAAGGCTACTGACCCATCAAATACAAAAACGTTAAGTCATCTAGAAAAACCAGATCATTGAGTTAAAGGCTTTCTTTGTGTCCCCTGTACTTCCACAAAGATGGGGAGGGGACAAGTGTGATATGCAAGGTAATCGGATATTGAACAATCTGGACAAACAGACTGCTTTCAAATTCTTCAAATTCTACCATTCTTTTCAAATTATAGAGAGTCATAATCCAGTAGTGATATGGTTTGGCTGTGTTTCCACCCAAATCTCACCTTGAACTGCAGCTCCCATAATTCCCACAAGTTGTGGGAGGAACATGGAAGGAAATAATTGAATCATGGAGGCATTTTCTCCCATACTGTTCTCATGGTCGTGAATACATCTCATGAGATCTGATGGTTTTATAAGGGGAAACCTCTTTTGCTTGGCTCTCAATTCTCTCTTGTCTGCCACCATGTAAGATGTGCCTTTTGCCTTCCGCCACGATCGTGAGGCCTCCCCAACCACATGGAACTGTGAGTCCATGGAACCTCTTTTTCTTTATAAATTACCCAGACTCGGGCATGTCTTTATCAGCAGCATGAGAACAGACTAATACACTGTAGTGACTAAACTCTAGTTCTACTACAGAGATTATTCGATAGGGGAAACAAAAGATAAAGAAACTGCCCATAAGGTAACGTTCTAAATTCAGCTATCTCTAAAGCCAGAGTTACATCAAGTGACAGGATAGCGCTCAAACTGTTGCCAACTCCAGTAATCACTCCTTCCTCAGATTACTTACAATTTTTCTATAAACAGAAATTTAGTCTGTCTCCTTCTGTCTTTCAAACATGCAGTATCAACACACATGTGCACAAATATATTTACACTCGTCGAGGAAAACATGCCCAAAAAGACAGAAACGTGAACTTTTGTTAGTTTAAGCATTTCATTTTCTCCCTTAGGATAATTAAATCAAACCAATGACAAAAGTCCCTTGATTGTGAGGCTTTGCAATCTACATCTGAAGTATCAGAATACTGTTAATATTAAAATGTTAAAAGAACCCACAGGTGATTAGACCAATGCTATTGGTTCTTCTGGAGTATTTCCTTAAGTTATTTTACAAAGAACCCTGGTCTCAGGAAGTACTGATTAAAGTCTCAGGGAAGTGACACAGCCCATGTTATAAGCAAGGAGACAGAAAGCCCTGGATTCTCCTGCCAAACACTGCAACTATCTGCAAAGCTCTCTCTTCTATGGTAAAGTGAGTTGACCAGGGTGATACCCACTCAAAATCCTACTCCACTTAAAACTATGGGATTGTATGCCTGAGGAGGAGCAAAAGAAAGTGCTATTATTTATGCAAAAATGGGCAATTGAGAGAAACACCCACTGAATTCAGTCTCTTCCTCTAGGGCAGGAATGTTTAAACCTGAGGGTGTATCACAATTACCTGGAGAGTTTATTAAAACACAGATGGGTGCATCTCACCCTAGAGTTTCTAATTCAGTAGGTCTGCAGACCCAAGAATATGTCTTTCTAACAAGCTCTCGTATGCTCAGCTGGTCCATAAAGCTCACTCTGAGAACCACTGGTCTCCAAGGAAGGAATCTGATGTTCACTGATGGCGTCAAGGACTTAGGGGAACAGAAGTTGGGAGGGGCATCAAGACAGAGGAACCAAAGAAGATACAGATCAGAGACAGGAGGTGCAAACATGTGAAAAGTCATGAAATTCTTCCAGAAAGTGGAAAAATAAGGATGAGTTGCATCTTCTTAAATTATATCCGACTATGTCTTACTGCATAATTTGTAAAACAGATTATATGTTACTTGCTTATGTACTTTAAAAAATTATGTCCACTAAATTTGGATGGTAATGTGATGCACTTTCAGAAAGCTGGTTAAAAAAAGCAAATTCAGTCAGCAAAGAAAACTGTTAATGCATTGGCACTCCCTCCAGTGGTTCAGGGAGAAGGAGGAGCGCTGTCCTTGATACGGAATTGGAATATTTAAGAAGTGTATGGTGATCCTAGCTGCAACTCAGATAGAAGGAAAGCTCAGAATAAGTTACTCTTTTGGATAAAAGAAGAAGACTACCTCACTTTTGACTACAGACAGCTCAATTTGGAGATTTTACAGAGAACAAGAAAAAACATATTTTGCCTCATTTTCATGCCTTTTTATAATAAGGAAATTATAAAAAGAAAAATTGTAGGTAGAAAGGAAGGACCTATGTCATATGAGAGTTCAGCAAAGCTCCCCTGCAGTGGCTTACTGACAAGCTGTAGAACTGTGCTTCTGAATCCTGTCTCTGCCTCCATATAATACGCAGGAGCCGCATACGCCTCAAGGTAACACTCTCATTACGTATGGATTCTCAAGTGTCTGGGAATCAGGGCATGGAAGGAGGGTGTTACGAACTGAAAGTGTGTCCCTGCAAAATTCATATATTGAATCCCTAACCCCCAATGTGATAGTATTTGGAGATGGGGCCTCCGGGAGGTTTACATGAGGTCATGAGGTGGGGTTCCCATGATGGGATTAGTGCCCTTATAAGAACAGCCCAGAGAGCTCTCTCTCTCTCCCTCTCTTCTCTCTCTCTCAGTCTTCTCTCGTTCTCCCTTCCTCTCCCTCCCCGCTCTTTTGCCCTGTGAGGACACAGAAAGAAGGCAGCTGTCTGCAAGTCAGGAAGCGGCCGCTCACCAGAGCTCAACTATGCTGGCACACTGATCTCAGACTTTCAGTCTCCAGAGCTGTAAGAAATAAACGTCTGCTGTTTAAGCCACCCAGTCTATGGTACTTTGTTAAGGCAGCCTGAGCAGACCAAGGCAAAAGGAGAGTGAATACATTAGGTATTTCTCCTAACGCTATCCCTCCCCCAGCCCTCCACTCCCCACCAGGCCCCGGTATGTGATGTTCCTCTCCCTTTGTCTATGTGTTCTCAATGTTCAACTCCCACTTACGAGTGAGAACATGCGGTGTTTGGTTTTCTGTCCTTGTGATATTTTATTGAGAATGATGGTTTCCAGCTTCATGCATGTCCCTGCAAAGGACATGAACTCATCCTTTTATACAGCTGCATAGTATTCCATGGTGTATATGTGCCACATTTTCTTAATCCAGTCTATCACTGATGGACATTTGGGTTGGTTCCAAGTCTTTGCTATTGTGAATAGTGGAGCTGGCCACTCTTATATCCTCTCAGCCTCACACTGTTTCAAGCCAGCTGAACCTCCTCCAATGGGGTGTACAGTTGGATCAGTCCCTAGTACAGCACCAGCTCAGGCCCACCACCAAGTCTCTGTCCCAATCCATAAATGAATCAAATTTGGGAGGTCCCACCTACAACCCCATCGATTTCCAATTTCCAATTATAGCACATAAGAACAAGTCTTGTGTGTATCCTAGGGGGTCGGAGAAAAGAAGAAAGGTGAGAAGGGGCAAAAAGAAAATGAGGAAGAAAAAAGAGAAAGGAAGGAGAATAATAGGGTCAAGGAAAAAAGCGGATCAGAGGAGAGAGAAGGAACGAATGTGTGGCACCCCATAAAACAGCATATGTCAAGTAAGGACACTGTGGGGCTGCTTAGTCAGGAGGGGCAGAGAGCTCAAATCTGGAACTCTAGCAAGATCCCTGGTCTCCTAGTTAAGCCAAAGAAAACTGTTCCTAGTCTGAGAAGAGAATGTGCGTAATGATATCAAGATTACAAATCATAAAAGCAAAGTTTGCTTTTTAATAAATTGGATCAGAAAAAGAGTGGCTATAAAGGACATTTTGGGGACAACTAAGGCAATTTGAACATGAATGCCTTAGATAATAGCACTGTATTAATGTAAAATTTTTTTCAGCATTATGATTTTCATTGAGGTTGTTTAGCAGAATGTCTTTTTTCTTCCAAGATACCAGCTAAAGTATTTACAGATGAAATGCCATAATGTCTCAACTAACTTTCAAGGGTCATCAAACACACACACACACATACATACACACACATACATAACATACACATATGCAGAAAGACAGAAAAATAAGTTAATATGGTAAAATACTAGCAATTGATGAATTTAGTCAAAGGATATATGTCTTGACTGTATTATTTTTACAACTTTTCTCAGGTTTGAACTTTTTCAAAATAAAAAAGAAAAGAAATTACAATGTAGCCACAATCTAAGAAGGAAATGTTTCCCAGAGGCCCAGGGTATTTTAATTTGCATAATAAGTTCTTCCAACTGACTTGAAAGCACTGCTGTGGGGGGTCAGAAGATCATCCAGCTCTGGAGTCAGGCTGCCTACACTGGGATACCACATAAAGAGCAAGTTTCTTAACCTCTTCAAGCCTCAGTCTCCTCATCTGTAAAATGGTGCCCAAAATGGTATGGAATACAAAGGGTTGATTATGAGAGTTAAATGTAATAAGTCACAGAAGTTATTACTATTATTGATACGAGAAAAGACAGGATGTATAGTACTATCCTCACTAAAACTGCCCAAATAGAATTCCAAAGAATAAGCTGACCATTTCATTTTAGAACTTTCTTTTTCTTTCTTCCTTTTACATAAAACACAGAGAAGCAATTTCAGAAAGATGGTGTGTGCCAAAAACCACAGATATTGGAATCAATCCAGATATCATATCTTTTAACAAGAGAATGGGGTGACATTTCTCTACCAAATAAAGTTTCTTATAAACTCTGTTTCTTAACTTTACTTTCAGGGCGAATCACTTGCAATGAAGAAACAGCAACTGTAAGAAGAAGAAATGGATCTTCTTCAATAAGCCGGACAGTTCACAGAAGGGGGTGGGTGGGGTGGGCAGGGTCCAGGTGGGAAACCCAATCTTCAAAACAGATTCCTTCTTTTGGCAGGAAAAGCTCAGGTCAAGGAACTGAAGAGCTGGCTTCTTCCTTTCCACAGTAACTGCCTTGATGACTGGGAGTGTGGCCCAGACAGAGCACATTCCATAGGGCTGGAGAGCGGGCGTGGAGCCAGCGACCGTTAAACACACTTTTGTATCCTCCAGCAAAAAGAATGTCTGGAACCAACAGCATGTGCCTTGTTCGAAGAACAGATTTCTCCTCCAGCTACTTCCCCAGCTTACAGAAGAAGTGTTTATGCAGTGTGCACCTACCCACACTACAGTTACTTTATAGCTGGGTGCCTCAGTGTGAGATACTTAAGAATATCCCTATTTTTAAAAAGCCTGGAGAATGGCATGCTTCCAACATCAGGATGAACCTAGTCCCTAAATAAAGTTAGCACACATATTAAGAGATACACACAAACTTAAAGAAAAAACAAAATTATGTCTACACAGAGCTTAAAGGTGCCTACTTATTTCCAGAGTCAGAATTATGTTTAAAAAAAAAAATTGGGGCCGGGTGCAGTGGCTCACGCCTGTAATCCCAGCACTCTGGGAGTCCGAGACGGGCAGATCACGAGTTCAGGAGATGGAGACCATCCTGGCTAACACAGGTGAAACCCTGTCTCTACTAAAAATACAAAAAATTAGCCAGGCGTGGTGGCGGGCGCCTGTAGTCCCAGCTACTTGGGAGGCTGAGGCAGGAGAATGGCATGAACCCAGGAGGCGGAGCTTGCAGTGAGCAGAGATGGCACCACTGCACTCCAGCCTGGGCGACAGAGCGAGACTCTGTCTCAAAAAAAAAAAAAAAAAAAAATTGGATCCGAGGAGACATACAAGTTGTTATGAAGGACACTAAGGCATGCTGCAGACACCACAGAACTCGATCTTTTTGTGGCTATGCTGTGATGTGTCAGTGCACACAAAACACCGGTCCTTACTCCCTGCAACCCTAATCCCCTGGATCTCTTTCCCCATTGTAAAGAATCTTATCATGTGTTCTTACCTTAATCATTAACTTCTCTGGATGGTCCAAAAACAAAAAAGCCATGGACTGTTTCTAATGTATATTCTTGCTCTTTCCATTTTTCTAAAACTATTAATTAAACATTAAGGCAACCTATTTAAAAGAGGGAAAAATGAGAAATAACCTAAAATCCTAATAACTGAATGTCACTTAAGAACCTACAAAACATACACTCAATGAATAATACACAGTCATTAAAAAGTGATGGACAGGCTGCTCTGTCTATGGAGTAGCCATTCGTTCATTTATTTACTTTCTTAAAAAAAAAAAGTAATGGCTAAGTATTAAAATAGGAAAATGTCCATTATTAAATACAAAGGAGCATGTCACAATAGTTATAGGAATATAAGTTATATTAATAGCTATGTAAAAGAAGTATTCATAAACAAAAATCTGAACTCTAACACAAGAGACATTAACAGCAGTTTGGGGAGTGCATAATGAGCTTTTGACAGATGTCTTGGCTGGGCACAGTGGCTCATGCCTGTAATCCCAACACTTTGGGAGGCCTGTAATCCCAGCACTTTGGGAAGCTGAGATAGGCAGATCACAAGGTCAGGAGTTTGAGACCAGCCTGGCCAACATGGTGAAACCCGGCTCTACTGAAAATACAAAACTTAGCCGGGAGTGGGGTGCACGCCTGTAATCCCAGCTACTTGGGAGGCTGAGGCAGGAGAATTGCTTGAACCCAGGAGGTAGAGATTGCAGTAAGCCAAGATCATGCCACTGCATTCCAGCCTGGGCGACAGAGCAAGACTCCATCTCAAACAAAAAAAAAGAGCGCTGTCTTTTTTGCTTGTTTTTTAGTTTCCTTAATGAGGTAATACTCTTTTTGTAATGAACGATAAGAACAGTATTTGTTTCTTAATAAGTAAAAGGAAGCCAGGTTTGGTGGCTCACATCTGTAATCCCAGCTATTTGGGAAGCCGAGATAGGAGGATAGTTTGAGGCCAGGCGTTTGACACCAGCCTGAGCAATGCAGTGAGATCCCTGTCTCTAAAATATATATATATATATATCTTATATATAGAAAAGAAAAATAATAAACCTAGGATAAAGGTTGATTTCTTATTTTAAATTCCACAGTCACCTAAGGGAGCTAAACTCTAAGGCGTCTGTAACATGCATGAATAAATACATTGTGGATCAACCCAGGGAGCATTTTCATACCAGCAAGGCCCCAGATGGACACCCTGGTAACAAAGTCCTCTTGTTTCGGGGAATGTCCCCAAATCCCGATATAGGAAAGAAGCTTCAGGGCCTCTATGAAAATATCTACACATGAGAGAACACAGACACACACACCCCAAATCCACATGAGAAAATGGAAGAAATAGCACATCATGAAAAACTAAAATGGTTTGAAATTCTTCAACTAATGATGACCTTAATCACAGAGATCCCTATTCCAACTTATTTGCCTTGTGTGGAAGACTTAGGTCCTAAGGGGAATCTATACACTCATGGTGAGGGTGTGCTCAAGTTGGTGAACTTTAACTAAATAGGTTTAGTACTGCACCAAGGAACACAGAGTTTCCCAGACAATAGCCCACCAGTGCCTATTCTCCTTGAACACAATGGAAAGGCACATGACCCTCGGGAGCTATAGGAAAGCTCACCTAGAGTGAGTTGGAGTCTACTGTGATCCTCAGTGGGAGTAAGCAGCAAAAAGGTAACAAGAGATGTCCTAAAGTCAAGAAAGTAGCAGCCCAGGGCCCATCCAACACGAGATCAGTGAGTAAGCCCAGAGACTTAATATGATGGATCTGAGACACTAATGCCTAATGCCACAAGGCAAAAAAGTCAGACTGGCAAGAAGGACCTTAGTCAGCCACAGCTTTACAACTCAGTCTTAAATCCTCCTCTTACAAACCTCCTGGCACTGTTTAATCAATTATCCCGACAGGGCTTCTGATGAATGGCTCCCCCATTCATCTTCACAGTTAAATTCTCCAGTAGTTAAGTATGCACGTTTTCACAAGGTTTCCAACAACCTGAAAACATTTTATGAGCTGGCATTGCACGTTCTGGGGAGTATTTCCAAACCAATCACTGCTCATCATTGTCTCTGCTGAAGTGAATCTGGAACGAGCCAACACCGAGAAATGATGGCACAGAGAACCTATCAGAGGCAGAAATATCCCTATTATAAAATTAGAAATAAAATAATGTCAAGCATCTGCTCTTTAAAAAAAATCAACCTCTGTGTGTAAAAAGAAAATGAATAAAAATACTTGTCCTACCTACCCCACTGGTTTCATTCATTGAACAAATATTCCTGAGAGCCGGGTACTGAGGTACGATGGTGATGAAAAGCAAATAGACTCTTGCTCTACTGGAACTTACAATAATGGGAGAGAAGAGGCGAAACAATCAAAATAATGAATTAACGATATGAAACATTATAACCCCTCTGAAATAAAGGAATACAGATCTCTAAAAGCAGGAAGAGTTTCCTTACGGCTTGAGCACAATCTGAAGGCTAAGCACCAGGCACAGGGAAAAGGGTGAAAATAGTGTTCCAGCGAGGACCAACTGGAAGTACGAAGGCCCCATGGCAGGAAGAAATGTATTTAAAGATCTTAAAAAGGGGAAGGACGCCGGGCACCGTGGCTCACGCCTGTAATCCCAGCACTTTGGGAGGCCGAGACAGGTGGATCACAAGGTCAGGAGATCGAGACCATCCTGGCTGACATGGTAAAACCCCGTCTCTACTAAAAACATAAAAAATTAGCCAGGCGTGGTGGCGGGCGCCTGTAGTCCCAGCTACTTGGGAGGCTGAGGCAGGAGAATGGCGTGAACCCAGGAAGCGGAGGTTGCAGTGAGCCAAGATGGCGCCACTGCACTCCAGCCTAGGGTGACAGAGCGAGACTCTGTCTCAAAAAAAAAAAAAAAAAAAAAAACGGGAAGGAGACTCATGGATGGAACACAGATTGTCAGGGAAGAGCTATAAGGGTCACACCATAGAGGGAGGTGAAGGTCTTATTAGGAATTGTGCTGTTATCATAACCACAATATAAAGCCATTGATGGGTTTAAGGAATGACAGTGACATAGTCAGATTTGCATTTTGAAAAGAGTTCTCCTAAACTTGGGGATGATAGGAAAGAGAGAGAAGGGAGAATAGATATGAGGGAAGTTGTTAATAGGCTACTGCAATAGTCCTGGCAAAAGACAGGGATAGCTCAGTCCTAATGAGGTGACCAAGGAGATGGAAAGAAGTGAACGGAGTCAAGCTATTCAAGAGGGAAGAGCCACAGGACTGAGTGACAGATGGGATACAAGTTAGGAGAGAAAGAATGACATCAAGGATGGCTCCTAGGTGCCTGGCCTGCCCCAGTGAATGTTTGACTGCACCATTTGCTGGAGATAGGGAACAGGTTTGGGGTAGAGCCTGGGAAAGTTGAGGAACCTTTAAGATAGCCCAGTGGAGAGACAAGCTGGCAACTGGATAATCCAGTCTTGGAGAGAGATGCAGGCTAAAGATAAAAATTATGGGCCCATCATGATAAAGTTGCCAACTGAAGTGTTGCCCAAGAAAAAGTTACAGAATGAGAAGAGATGACATTTCAGCATCAAGCCTGGAAATACTCAGACCTTTTAGGAAGTTGCATGAATCAAGGAAGATAAGGTATATGAATATGTTTTATAAACTGTAAAGCATTATAAAAATATTGGTTACTCTAAAAGATGAAAGGGCATGGAAATTAATATTTATCTGACATTAAAAGCTATAGATCAAGCTCAACAAGGCCATCAGTTGTATAGAACTCATGAGGAGTTTAATCCGTATCAAAGCTCCAAAAGTCCAGGAGAACAGATTAAATTTGCTGTAAGCCCAAGAGGCTCTCAGAAGGGGACTTAGGGTTACTCATAACCAGCAGGCTATTTCTTCTTGCAGAACCCACAAATGAGTCCCATATTCGGGCCTCTGCAATCAGTTGGCTGCAGCTCCCAGGCGGGCTGACACACACTGCAACCTCACATCTGCAGGACTCTCGCCCCTTCTCTCTTTTTTAAAAGGCCTTTGTCCTTTGTTCCCCAGCCTCACAGGCAGGACAGAAGAGCCTTTGCTTCTGTACTTCTTAAAAACATTAGAAAGAGACTTCATTCTGCACACTTTGGGGAGGACCAGGACCCATGACTCCACGGGAAGTAACACACAAGTAGCACATGACACACTTCTAGACGCTCTCTGCGTCTTCCAGCACCTCAACATCCAATTTTAAAACAGCAGGAAAGATTCAGTTAGAGCCCAAAACTAAATTTAAAAATTAAAAAAGAAAAGAAGTAAATAAATTAATTAAACAGCAGGAAAGAGAGAGATAATCAAGCTTTGCATAAAACAGCTTTTATTTTTCTTTTGGGAAAACGGGTTTAAACTACAGTCATTCTCTGGAATTCAAAGTAGTTTTGCCCTTAAAAGGTTGACCTTAGAATCATTCCATCCAGCTGCATAAATCCAATACAATTCAGCTCAGGCCACCGGGAAAGACATTGAGTGGGAGGCTGAGCCAGAAGACCCTCAATGTTTCTCTGCTCCAAGAGTCTGATCCCGTAAGTGAGAACCAGATGTTCCACAGACATCATCTCCAATTAGGGAATCAGCATCTTTCAAAAACAACTCTTTCTCTTTGCTAATAATGTGGCCCAATGGCCCTCAGAACTCTGATTAACCAAGTATTGGGTTCAACATGGATATTTCATCAGCCAGGAGTCTGCTCTTACCTACTTTGTCGGTTGGGCATCCTTGGGTCCCTTTCCTAAATATACGGCCACCCAGCCACCAGGCATGCGCCAAAATCTGCTTACTCGACACCCTTTACCCAGAGAACTAATGCAGTCTCTCTCCACTGATCTCCACACTCAAGCCTTGGGTGGCATCAGCCCCAGATTTCCTGCCCTGACACCTCAATGCAGTGGCCACTCGCTATTTTATCCTTTCGTCCAGTGATCCTCAAACCTGGCTGCATATTACAATCATCTGGAGAAGTGGTTATGTTTGGTTTTTTTCCAGCATTCTAATTTAAAATATGCAAATCGGAGCAAAGTTGAAAGAATTTTATAATGAATACCATATGCCTACCGCCTAAATAACACCATTAATATTTCATTGTTCCTGCTTATCACAAACCTACCCGTTGATATATTCATCCATCACCCCACTTTATTTTTTATGCATTACAGAGTAAATGGTAGACCTCAGTATAAACACAAATCCCATCTGGAGATTATTTTAAAAAATCTTACGCCCCATTTCCAGAAATTTTAATTTAGTCAGTTTTGAGTGGGGCTCAGGCATTAGTATTTTTTTAAAAATCTCCCCAAGTAATTCAAATGTGCAACCCAAGGAATAGGGGAGAATGCTTCTGCCTCCCATGAGCCCTACCCAGAGAGAGTGGGAGAGGCCAGTGGGTGGAGCCTGAGGAACACCATAAGCTATACAGGGTACACAGCCAGCAGCCTGCCATCTTCTTGCACGTACGCACCCACACACAACACCAACCATCGACAAATGAAGCAAAGGCCAAGGAATGGGGTGGGAGGTGGAAAGAGAAAATTCCCTTTATTCCTTTAGAAATGAGGCTGCAGAAGGGGAAATTCAGGTCTAAAGACAGACATCCCCTGAGCTTCCATGCTTAAACATGGCCCCTGCCCCCGCACCTGCACCTCCAACCATCCTTCCCAGGTTCCTTCCCCATTATTCTGCCTCCCAACTACAGTGGAAGCCTGCATGGAAATGGTGTTGAAAGGCTTCTCAAAATCCAGCAAAAGGAAGCAAGTGGGATTAGCAATAAATCCTGCCTAGATTTTCTAGTCCAGACAGTTCAAAACCAAAGTGCCAAGGTGGCAGAAGCTACTGGTAAGCATCATCTCCACTTCTGTCCTCTAAGAGATCCAGAGCACACAAGTGAAATGGTTATGCAACAACACAACGATTACAAAAGAAGACTGTGGGGACAGTTAATCCTTACAGGGGCTTGGAAAAAGGAATGACAAATAATGACTCAGGAAAGAATCTTGGTATAACCCACTGGGCATCTAACTACATCATTAGCAGCCATTTCCAAAAGACCTGGAAAATTAAT
This sequence comes from Rhinopithecus roxellana, assembly GCF_007565055.1. NCBI lineage: Eukaryota > Metazoa > Chordata > Mammalia > Primates > Cercopithecidae > Rhinopithecus > Rhinopithecus roxellana. Next base: position 55,169,718 of record NC_044554.1, on the reverse strand, counting down.
TTCATTTTGAAGGCAATAAATTATAGATAGATAGATGATAGATAGATAGATAGATAGATAGACAGACAGATAACCATATGTAACAACAAATTTTGTTTTGTTTAAAAAGAAATGTAGGGCTGGGTGCGGTGGCTGACACCTGTAATCCCAGCACTTTGGGAGGCTGAGGCGGGTGGATCACTTGAGGTCAGGAGTTCGAGGCCAGCCTGGTCAACATGGGGAAACCCTGACTCTACTAAAAACAGAAAAATTGGCTGAGCATGGTGGCGCACACCTGTAGTCTTAGTTACTTGGGAGGCTGAGGCATAGAATTGCTTGAACCTGGGAGATGGAGGTTGTAGTGAACTAAGATCATGCCACTGCGCTTCAGCCTGGGTGAGAAAGTGAGACTCTGTCTCAAAAAAAAAAAAAAGAAAAAAAAAAAAAAGAAATGTAGAAGCAGTTCCCAACAGTGCCTTATAGTTCAAACTTGATGCCTTACAATTAGCCTTTTCTGAAGAGATTCCTCACAATCTTAGTTAGTAATCATATCAGCTTTGTGAAATTAATAGGTATTATCATTTCACCTTACAAATGAAGCAGAAGAGACCAAGATAAATAAAAACAAATCAGAGACCATGGAGTACAAGGAACCCAAAAATGCAAGTATCTTGACTTCTGGACAACTTCTTCTAATCTCAAAGCATTTTAAGAAAACTTGAAGTCAAGGCCATATAGAATAATCACTCTTAAAATAGACTTTATGATAGACAAGATGAGCTTGAAAAGCAGAAAAAAGAAAACAGAATGTCCTGGGTCTAATTCCACAGGCATTTTAGAGGGTTGCAGAAATAGCTGTCTGTTTATGAAACACAGATAAAATATAGTGCATGCCTAGACCTAGATCATCTTAATGCAGTTTACACAGGTGAGTATCTGTTAAACTTCTCTGAATTTTGGGAGAGTCCACAATTTATCTCTGAGTGGCCCATAAGACACCTACTTTATGTTTTTTGTAGTTTTTTTTTTTTTTTTTCCCTGCATTTGTTGGCAGAATATAGTGGGCAACTTTTTAAAAGCAAGACATTTGGCCAGGCATGGTGGTTCATACCTATAATCCCAGCACTTTGGGAGGCCAAGGCAGGAGGATCACTTGAGCCAAGGAGTTCAAGACTAGCCAGGGCAATAATCTCTCTCTCTCTCTTTCTCTCTCTCTTATTCTCTCTCTATATATAAATATATAAAATATATATTTACATGTAATATATAATATACTATATATGTTTATATATATTAAATATATACATTTAATCAAAGACTGGTGGATAAACACAAATACAGCACAAAGAGAGCACAATTACTTCAGATCATTCTTCATATTGTATATATACAAACTGATGAACATAACCTGAAAGAAACTTGTAGACGGCAATGAAATGCGTACAGCTTTTTCTCCCCTCGCTCAAAAAAAAAATGTTTAAATACACACACTTAGAATTTCATCAGTACACTCTCTCTTGTGACAAATGATTCAGAAATAAATAGTGGGTGCAAAGAAACTATATGATAACATTTGAATAACCTTAATTAATGAAAAAACAGAAGCAGCCATAATGATTAAGATACACTCAGTTACCAATAACTAGTTGTGCCCTAAAGGGCGTTATCAAAGAGGAATTATGCTGTAGAGGAAAGCGATATATACATACACAATGAGAAAATAAACTGCAAGATTAATGCATGCAAGTTTATACTTTATTTATATAGAGAGAGATTATTTCTATACATATCTCTATATACAGAGATAACTCTCTATATCTCTCAAGAGATAATCTGTTTCTATATATAAAGCAAGAGATTTTACACACATATAAAATCTGTATTTTATCTTTTATCTTTTGAAGTCAGATCATCTGAAAACACTGGGTCCAAATTAAAAATGGTAAGGGTCCATTGGAGCTGAGTGGCAGCTGCTTCCTTTAAGCAGGTCCTGAACTTCCCTATTCCCTCCGTCCCTCCTCCTCCCTATGATGTCCCTGACCAGCTTCACTCCTTCATGTGCCTGACTCCTGAGCTCAAATCAACCGAGATGGTGATGTGAGGTGGTTCTGGAAGGCAGCAATGGCAGGCCTGGTATGATGTAAAGGTTAGGAAGTCATGTCATATTGTTTTCAAATAATGGTGAGTGGGAAAAGAACGTAAGACACTGGTCAGGCAGTGACACAGGGGCCAAGAAGCTGAGTGACTCAGTGTGCTGTCATTTCCCCTGGGTGATGAGAAATGAGACGATTGGGGCTGTCCTGACTCGGGCAGTAAGTGACGCAGCTGAGGCAGGCAGCTGGGTCTCCGCTAAGTTTGTGTTCTTCCAACACATAGGCCACTGCAGCACTGGGCACAGAGCTGCTCAGGAAACATCTGTGGAAGACAGCCGTGGATGAAAACCTCATCGAGAAACACATACTCATTTCACCAACTGCCTGTGAGGGCCTAGAGTGGCCCCATGCATGGTAGGATGAGGCCTAGAGTGGCCCCATGCATGGTAGGATGAGGCGAAGGTCTGATGGCATCTCAAAGAGGTGATCTGAGAACTAGGAAGCTGTGGGACAAAACTCAAGACTCACAATGAGAGCGGTAAATGATGCTACTCTGGGAAAAAGAAATTTCAAAATAGTTGCATCTTAAGTAATTGACCATGTCTGCCTGGTGTGACAGAGGAACCAGCATCAAGTCTGAGCTCAGTAGGGGAAAGATCTGTGTTGAAAATAAGCATGTTCAGGACACACGGGGAGGGAAGAACACCAGTGCTTTGTGCCTGTCATCTCTGTTCTAATAGATCCCAGCTCTAGTGTATTGTACCCATTTTCTTTCATGAAACATTTCCTTTTAGCCTGATTTTCCTGTTCCTACCCTCCAGGGTCAGGATGGCAGGCTCTGCCAGGCTGACTAAGTAAAGCACAGCAAGGATGGATCATGAGGCCAAGACATCAAAAAGCACAGGCTGCAACTGGTCCTACCAGTCCTTATTTTAAAATAAGAACACTGCCGGCCGGGCGTGGTGGCTCACACCTGCAATCCCAGCACTTTGGGAGGCGGAGGCAGGCGGATTGCGAGGTCAGGAGATCGAGACCATCCTGGCTAACATGGTGAAATCCCGTCTCTACTAAAAATACAAAAAAATTAGCTGTGTGTGGTGGCAGGTGCCTGTAGTCCCAGCTACTCAGGAGGCTGAGGCAGGAGAATGGCGTGAACCTGGGAGGCGGAGCCTGCAGTGAGCCGAGATGGCGCCACTGCACTCCAACCTGGGCGACAAAGTGAGACTCCATCTCAAACAAACAAACAAACAAAAGGACAAAGAACACTGCCTGGCTCTTTCAATCCCTGGCCTTGAGACATGCTGGGACTTCTGAGTGGGCAGGTATAAAAGGGATCGGTCAGAAATGGAGAGAGCAGGGAGCCTAACTCAGATATAGAATGGACCCCCAAGAAGGGATCCTGGGGGGGCCACGTCAGTTTCTTGGGCTCCATCTAGCTTGATCTGGCATCAGTACCTGGTGGTACTGTACCTGCGGATGATGGGTGAGTCCAATCAGCCTCACAGGAGGGGCAGCAGAATATTCTAGCCAGCAGTTCTCAAATTTTACATGCACATGGATCATGTGGTGATCTTCAGATTATAATTCAGGAAGTCTAGAGTAGGGCCTGAGATTCTGAATTCGAGACAAACTCCCAGGAGATGAATGTTACCAGACCATGGACCACGCTTTGAGTAGTCATGCTCCAAGCCAGTGGTTCTCAACCTTGGTTTCACTTTGGAAGCACCAGGAAAGCTTTTAAAATGCCTGATGCCCAGGCCTCATCCCAGAACCAATTAAATCAGAATCTCTTGGGTTGGGAGCCAGGCATGAAAACTGTTTAGGCTCCCAGGTAAGTGTGATGTGCAGCCAAGACTGAGACTCTTTGCTCTAGACCGTGGGGATGGGCAGAGCAGGAGCTTCATTGTTCCATTGGGTTCACCTGGCCTGGGGCAGCTCAGGGGAGTGGTCACCCAGGCTGAGTTGCGCAGGTGACCACAGGCTCAGTTAAAAAGGATCCAAACTGGTGGGCGGCAACCGCAGGTCTGGACAAACACAACCAGAGAAAGGGGGAGGCACTTGTTGGTGCCCAGGGCCTACCCCAAGCATTGCAGACACCTGTAAAAAGCAGGCCTGCTTTCAGGCTTCCCCAACCAGTGGTCCAGGCTCCTAAAATACATGACATGGGATTTCTCTGTATAGGCTCCAAAGCTACTAGAGCTATAGGCTGATGGTCCTCAGGATTTCAACTGAGAGGGAGGAGGTGGGAAGCGCAAACTAGGAAACAATTTTCCACTGCCCACCAACAAAATTCCTCATTAATCTCTAAGAGTGACCAGCTCCTCTCTTCGTGTCTCCTGCTCTTTATTGATGCACTGGTCCCTGTTCCTCCACAATGTGACCCCCCTTTGTCGCCAGCTACTCCATACATTTACAAAGTCAATTCTGCAATTTCCAAATGCCAGACAGAAATCCCCTCCAAAGACTCTTAACGATGCACACCAATAATGTGACACCCTCCAGAATGGCATGGTCGGCTGAAGACTCCAAGTCCTTGCAATAAGGTAGGAGCACCTGAGACAAGATCCCAAGCCCTGAGTTGAACTCAGGTCCTCACATCTATCAGGACTGAGCAAAGCTCTAGGAACACTGGCAGAGTTAAAGCCCAGAGGAAGAGGGGAAGACCTGCATGAACAAAAGAAAAAGGAGAGCAAAGGAGACAAAAAGGGAAAGAGAAGGAGAAAAAGGAGAGGAGGAAAAGGGAGCCTGGGTGGAGAATGGGAAGGCGGAGCATTGGCAAAGGCCTCCAGCGTCCTTTGGGGTCAGGGGTAGCAGTGACCTAGCCTGAGGATAAACCCAGATTCTCTGAGGGCCTGTACTTGTAAAATGGATTCATGTTTACCAAGTTTTGAAAAGGACTGAAGTGACTTAGAGAAAACATATCAAATGAGGTCAAATAAAATTCAACATGGGTGTAGAGAAGGATTAGTCATGTGGGAGAACCAGGAAGTAGAGAATGAGAAAAAAAATAAGTATGGGGCTAGAAAACAGTCCAGATCCCACAGAAATTAACTAGGAAAAGAGTCACAGACAAAAAATGTATGCCCATAAGTCCCACCCCTGCTCTTGAGATCAGTTAGCCGCGCAGGCAGTGGTTTAGCTCAAGCAGGGATGAATGAATGTGGGGGCCAGAGCCCTCCATTGAGAGGCAGAAAAGCCAGCTTCTACTGTTGTCTGCTTTGAGTCTGAATCTTGAGAATACTGTGAAATGTCTTTAATAAGCACAGTGGTTTTTCTGGTTTATGATGTCAGACAGCCACTCGTTTCATGTATTCTCCAAAAATAGAGTTTGCTCCAAAAATAAAGAGTAAAAGAAGTCAACAAAGGGTTAGGTTTCGAGTACAGAGGCACAGGGTAGCTTTGGGGGGAAGAGCTCTCTCTCTTTAGTTCTTGGGCAGTAAGCTCACCTGCCAGCAGTCAAGGTCTAATTAGTGTCTAGCAGCAAGAGGGAACAGAGCTTCTCTGGAATGCTCCGGGGGAATGGGGCTGCACAATGAGGTGGGGGTCCTGGCCGGTGCACACGGGATGCTGGTGGTGGACATCACTGTGCACAGACCTGTTCCCTCTCAGCCTCTACTTTAGAGGTACAGTCTCTGGGACAGTAGCTTTTACCACTGTCAGGTCAGCAAACCTTTTGAAAACGTGATGAAAGATGCACATATGCACTACACATACGATACCCTGAAGGGCATTTTTGGAAATTCCCAGACCCTCTTGAGGCCATGAGCTCAGCTTAAGAACCTTCAGTCTGTAGGTTTTCAACTCTCACAGGTTTCTTTCAGTAGAAAACACACTGCTCTGGTCACCACCATGAGTCCTTGGGAACCTTAGGAAACTCTAGTTAACCCCCAGTGCTATGGGTTGAATTGTGTCCCCTGCTAATGTGATTTGGCTGTGTCCCCATCCAAATCTCACCTTGAATTGTGGCTCCCACAGTTCCCATGTGTCATGGGAGGGACCCGGTGGGAAGTCATTGAATCACAGCGATGGGTCTTTCCTGTATCGTTCTCGTGTAGTGAATAAGTCTCATGAGATCTGATGGTTGTATAAAGAGGAGTTCCCTTGCACAAGCTGTCTCTTGCCTGCCACCATGTAAGATGTGCCTTTTGCCTTCCACCAAGACTGTGAGGACTCCCCAGCCATATGGAACTGTGAGTCAATTAAACCTCTTTCCTTTATAAATCACCCAGTCCTGGGTATGTCTTTATTAGCAGCATGAGAACGGACTAATACACCTGCAAATTCATATGCTGAAGCCCTAACCACCAACGTGACAGTATCTGGAGACTGGGCCTGAGGGTTAAATGGGCTGAAAGGATGGTGCCCTCATGATGAAGGGATTAGCAACTTCATCAGAAGAGGTTATAGCAAAAAGGAAGAAAGAAGATGCTCTCTCTACCACATGAGGACATAGTGAGAAGGTGGCCATCTGCAAGCCGGGAAGAGAGCCCTAACCAGGAACAGAATGAGACAGCACCTTGATCCTGGACTTCCCAGTCTCCAGAACTATAAGAAATAAATGCCTGTTGTTTAAGTCACCCATCTGTGGTATTTTGTTTTAGCAGCCTGAGCAGACTAATATGCCCAGATACTCTCAATGCCAAAATACAGTCTACCTGTTCCTATGTGTGCCATAAGAGCCTCTAAAACACTAATCCCCCCATTTCTGCCCCCTCCACCAACCACATGGCCCTATGACAAGGCGGCGAATGCCTTCCAGAGGACTATCTACCACACAGCCCCAGGACAGAGGAGACTGGCTGGGCCCTCGAAGAAGGAATCTTAAACAGCAGAAGCAAGGGCAGAAATGCAACATCAGAGCTACCGGGCAGTGGGGAAGCGAAGAGAGGATGGAGACTGAAAGTTCAGAGGAAACGCTGGTACAGAGCTAGCAGTCTTTTAGACATGTTCCAATAAATCTGGCTAACTTAATACTCCCTCTACATCCATCAAGGAGTCCATAAGCACTGTTGACTCAGGCTGTTCTTCTAAAGAAAACACAGCAGGCTTCAGGCAGGTGTTGTTAAATTGCTCCAATCAAGCAAAGCTGCTGACTCTCAATTAGTATTTTAATACACCATTGTGAGCCACCAAATAATAGACCTTTACAAATTCCGAGTCAAAGCCAGCTCCTCCAAGCCACCTTCCCGGCCTGGTCACTCCATTTGCTATGGGCTTTCTTCATTGTTCGCATACCTCTCTGCATTATCTCTCCCCTGTGGTTGTTCTGTCCGACCCGCTAGGCCTTCACTCCTCAGGGGCAGGGACTGAGTCTTGTATGGCTTTTTCATTCCAGAAGGCTGGATTCCAGGTTCTGCACTCAGGGGCGGCCCAGTCATTATTGTTGGCCGGCTGCTTTTCCTGAGAAAGCACAATCAGGCCTTTTGATTCCCATATGCACACTGCCCGCTCCCAGCCACTCTGCTCTCCAGTGAAGGAACTTCTCGGCCCACTCACAACGCAGGCACAGTTTAGGGATCAGGGGAAGAGCAGCCACACCCAGAAGTGCCAAAAAGTGCCACTGAGGTTTTTGGCACGCTGAGTAGAAGTAGAAGGAAATAAAGTAGTTCCTTTATCTATGAGATGCAGGCGTCATTCTCAGCCATCTCACAGGTCCCGACCAGACCCTGCATTCTATAAATTTGGGAAAACGTTATTTTGGGATGTGGTGGACACTACTGCTTGACCACTCAATATCCATCCTACCCGTCCTCCTTACTATCAGACACCAATTTTATTCAGGGTGGCAAGTATTAAGCTAACACACTCACACCTTCCTGGCCTCTCCTGCGGCTAGAGATGGCCAGTGAAATCTAAGGAAATTCTGCTGGGGGCCTCAGAGAAAGCCCCAGCTTGTCCTAATATAGGTACTACCCTTTCTGCTTTGCCCTGCCACTTTCTTCCACCAGTGAGGGTGATGACAGGCTGGAAGTGAAGCAGTCATCTTGTAGTCATGAGGACAAAGGTGACAAACAGCCTCACGGAGGGGCCCCGTTGGCCCTGATCAAGCACTACACTAGCCCTGGAGGGCCTAGCTCAAGACTGTTCAGTCCACGAGATAAATAGGCCCTTACATGTTTAAATTACCAAATGCTAAAGCCAAGGGACAGATAAGCTTGTCATCTTCATACTTTTATTCTTGTTATTTTGTTGCTGCTGCAGCTTTTTGTTTGGTTTTTCTAAAAGCAAACTTGGCTCAAGTAATAGTTCCTCAAAAAAAGCTATGGGGGGAAGAAAACATCTACCTACCAGGATATTTTTCTTTCAGTTGGCAAATACCAAAGAACAAACTTCTCCATGAAAGGAGTCTACGTCTCATGAAAGATCAAAGGTCTTGAAGTCTCCCAAATTGCAAACTCTTTTATAGTAACATAGCCCAATAGAGAAGAACCATCAGGTAGCTCTTTAAAGCTTGTTGGCCTCAATAGCTAAGATTTTCTTTCTTTCTCATTGAACTCCATTATCAGCAAAGAGTTCTGTGGGGAGTTGGGGGTTTTGTTTCTTTTCTTTTGCTTTTGCTTAAAATACAAATGTGTAACTTAACTTCCAAGAGAGATTGAGATTTGGGCAAAGGTTTTGGTCAGCTCCCTCTTCAAAGACCTACCGAAATTGCCAAAGTAATAATAAGACATGAAAAGGAGGAAGGGGGCCCATTCACATGTCAGAATCTCCATATAACCTCTGTTTGATAAAATACTGGTGGGTCCAGATAAAAGGAAGGCACGGGAGAGCAACTTAGAACCTGATTCCCAAGAAAGCAGGACTCAGAGAGGTTCTCTCACTCAACAATATATACATCAACTGCTTGGGAACAGCCAAGGCTAGATGCAGTTCAGACCAGGGGTTGGAGGGAGCATGTGGCTTAAATGCCTTTGCTGCAGCCTATCAACAGCACTCCAAAGGTGCTCTGCCAGGAAGCCCCAGGCCTCGTGGATGGAGAGCACTTCAGCTGGTCCCTGATGCTACAGGCAGCAGCCCCACCAGGGCTGCTCAGTGCCATCCTGCTGTCCCTTACTCACTTTCCTGCTGTAAATAGACCCCTAAACAGGTCACAATCAGTCTCAGAAAAACTATTTTCATTCGGAAAAAATAATGTAAGTGACCTCAATGTCCAGTGATAGATGGTGCTTCAGGAAATGGCAGGGGCATGGAACAAGCTATCCCCTTCTTGTCTTCCCTCTTGTAACTCAAAGAGTGCTAACACCTGCCGCCAACCCACCCCCTCAAAACTGACCCAAAAAAATTTCAGTTCCTCAGAAGCAGGTGCCTGAAAATTTGAAGTGTTAATTCAGTCATGCAAATCAATACCAGGCATTGAACCTAAGAGGACTCAGGTCTAAGAATTGAAGTAAATATTTCAGGTCTTTTTCCCTAAATACATTTTCACAATTAGGCCACAATTCAGAGGTCTTATTCTATTTATTCATGTTCTCCATGAGTTCAGAATGCAGCAAAAATGTTCTTCTTCCTAGGCCTCTCAGAAATTATTGGAGGAAAACAAAAATGGAGGAAAGGAACCTAATATCACCCATCTAGTGGCCACATACCAGACACAGTGACACTTTACTTCTGTCATGTCATTTATCTTCCTCCACCATGGCCTTGTGAAAAAGTCTCGGAAAGGTGCTCACTGTAGGGAGAGCCAGAACCAGATTGTAAGCCTAGACTCATTCGCTTGTTCATCCATTCATTCACCAAACATTTTACTGGACACCTACCATGCGCCCAGCATTGTTCCGTTAGCTGGGGATAAACAACAGTGCATAAAACAAAGTCTCTGCTTTCACGGTGTTTCCATTTTATTAGAGGAGAAAACAGACAGGCACACTTATCAGGGCTTCCCAACAGGTATACCAGGGAGTGCCCTACTCCATGGGCTTGGGAAGGAGGGCAAGAGAGCAGCAGAGGCTGGAGTGACTGCACCCCTGAGATGGATTCCACCCACGATGATTACCTCATCCGTTACTCTGACACACAGCACCATGCAGATATCATCATTTTCCATGAGTGCCATGTCAGCAGGGCTCGGGAGCACTAAAGAAATCATTTGCCAGTGGTGATAAGGGCTATGCAGTTGTGCTGACTGCAAAATCCCTGCTCCTTCTACCAGCTGACTTTTCCAGAGGCTGAGCAATCTGCAGACAAGAAGACATTCAGAACCCCACCACTGAAACTGGGAGGGTAGGAGTAAGAAGCTGAAACTTCCTCATGCTCCATCCACCCAGCCATCCCACCCTCATTTCAGTGTCTTCCTAGAAGTCTGTATTTCAGTCAAAATGAAACACTAGGTTTCGACGTGCCTCGTGTTCCTCAGCTTGTAAACACAGCTGAGAAACCAAATGGTTTTTTGGCAGCTACGTTTCTGCCCCTCCCTTACCACACAAGAAAACGTGTCTGTGAAGATTGCCAGGGTCACTGGGTGCCTTAGTTAGAACATGATGCCCCAAGCCCAAGGGCAACCACACTGCACCATGCAGATATCATCATAGCTGTGCTGCAGCTGTTTGCCTGCAGCTGGTTTGGGCCTTGGCCTCCTCAGCCCACTGCCCTAGCTCTCCCAGCGGCTCCAACAGGGGTCATGGGCTGCAGGAGAGCCTGGAAAGCAAGCTTGCAAACCCAGAGCAGAACCAGAAAAACAATTCCTGGCAGTGCCTCAGAAATGAATACCATTCAGGGATAGGAAGTTAAAAGTCAAAACTACGAGGATCGGAGTCAGGTTCTTTGGTTACAAAAAATATATACTGTTTCCTCACTAGATCCCATCTCTTTTCAAAAAATAACATCTACTGCCTAAGTCATCTCTAAATGGAGAGAGGGAGGGAAATGTGGCACCACAGTTTGACTTTTTAATGGTACTGAAATCTATAGGTATGTGCCTAGTCGTCTGAATAAGTTTTCAGTAGCAAAAAACAAAAAACACGATACAACCTTTGGTGTTCAAGGCTCTTGTGGCCAATCTGGCTTCTTGCTAGACTACAAAGGGAGGCTTATCTGTGACTAATCTTAAAAAATTAAGTTAAAATGAAAAGCTGCCCCAGGTGACCCCAGCTTACGAATTCACATGCCAAAAGTCTGTAATAGCAGGACGTGGATGGTGGGACAGGTTTTGTGTGTTGAGGGGGACTAAGAGACAAATGGGAACTTTTTGTATTTCTGCTCAATTTTGCTGTGAACATAAAACTGCTCTAAAATGCTCTTTGTTTTTGGAGAGACAGGATCTGGCTCTGTTGTCCAGGGTGGTGTACAGTGACACAATCATGGCTCAAGTGCAGCCTCAACCTCCTGGGCTCAGGCGATCCTCCCACCCCAGTCTCCTGCAAGTAGCTGGGACTACAGGTGTAAGCCACCATACCTTTCTCCATCTTTTGTTAAAAGTTTTTAACACAGGTGGTTCAAACTCACAAGACATTTTCTTATTGACGTAATGTGATTTAAAAAAATCATCTGTTTCCCAGTCAGGCCTCAGAAACCCACTAAATTCACCACAGAGCTAAACTGTGGAGTGAATCATAAACTCTGCGTCTCCTTCCAAAAGCCTGCTCTGCTCTGGGCTGTGAAAGGTGGCCCTTTCCTCCCTATGCGGTCGGAGGCAGAATTCTCCCTCCTCTCCACCCACCTCTGTCTTCAGTACTCACGTGCCGGACCTCAGGCCCAGCTGAAGGGCTTCCTCCTCCCACCCCTGTTCCTCATGTCCCTGGGAGGCCCGAGGGCCATGACTGGAACAGAGATTCAGTGAAGCAGAATGCAAGGGCAGAATCCAGAATCCAGCCACGGCACATGGGAGGCACAGGAAGGGAGCAGGGATGTGTCCAGCCAGAGCGCCTTTGCGGGTCCTAAAACCTGGGCATTGCTAGCAGCTGTTCATTTTCTTTGAAGCTACAATTGTTTACTTAATGTTCCTTCTACAGATTCATATTCTTATTACAAAGCCATTTGTCCTCACCTGTCCTTATTATTATGTCATACAAAAATGGAACCAATTAGGGCTTGTTTCTATGTTTCTACCACTTGAATATTGTTGATGCCTCTGTGATCAAACTCATCTTCGGCATTCAGTGGATCCACCTGAAACTTCCTTGGTGGAAGAGTCAGAAGAATAAAGAGAGGAAAAGACTCACACTTTGGAGTCATGTGGTGAATCCCAACACTCTGGAACAGTTATAATGAGTACGAAGGCTATCCTTTTGCAAAGCCCCAAAACTGAGAACTGCAAATGACACAGTCACAAAACAGACACAGGCACAAACTCCATCCAGCCGACGGGAAGGACATCCAGAGATAGGTGGACTTATCTGGAGACAAGAATGAAGAAAGGACCCTCAGAGGCCAGGCTCAGTGGCTCATGCCCATAATCCCAACACTTTTCCTGAGAGGTGGAGGGAGCAGGATGGCTTGAGCTCAGGAGTTCGAGATCAGCCTGGGCAACACAGCAAGAAAGCAAGAGAAACAGAGAGAGAAGGAAGGAAGGAAAAAAAGGAAGGAAGGAGGAAGGGAAGGGAAGGGAGAAAGAAAGAAAGAAGAAAGAGAGAAAGAAAGGACCCTCATAAAACTACACAGGCACCAATGAACCAGTGATGGTCTCCAATGCCAATTTTGAGGACTGATATTAATCTTGTTCTAAAAAAATCAAAAAAGGCAGTGCTGTGTTCTACACTTTGTCCATTTACTCTGACTTCCTGGCCTTCTGCAGTTCGTGCTGTCACCTGGAAACCAGGCCTCTCCTTCCCAGCAGAAAGCCACATCCCATGCACACAGGTCTGCTACAGAGAAGACCTGTGGCTGCAGAGACACAGACACCACCCTGAGCTAACATGCTAGTAAGTCCTTGGGGGACTCAGCGGTCAGCTGAATAGCACACTCAACCCTTATTTGTACTGACCACTCTAGCAACTCTCCCCTATTTTGGAGCCTATGATGGAATTTTCCTGGCTTTTCTCCACTTTTTTTTTTATTATTATTATTCTTTCTGGGTTCTATCTGTAGGGTCTTCTCCCTGGCCAATCCTTCTGGTACCCCCAGGGTTCCACACTCAGCCCTTCTCTCACACTCCTTCCTCTCACTCTAACCTTTCTGGACTATCTTATATGGATTATTGGCTTCACTAATCCCTCACCAGGATCCCAACACCCAAATCTACATCTCCAGTCCAGACATTTCTCCAGAACTCCAGACCCAAGTTTCCAAATGCCTTTCAGGTGTCGCTCCTGTGAATGTTCTGCAAGTACATCAGAATTACTGTGCCTGAAAGTGAATTCATTATCTTCCCTGCCAAACTCATCCTCCCTCCAAATATTCCCATTTGAGGTCAATGGCAACACCATCAACTCAGCCTGCCAAGCCAGAAAACGAGAAGTCTCCCATAGCCCTCATGCCCTATAATCACATCTCCAGTCTAGCCTCCCCTATCCTCTCTTGAATTCATCCACTCCTCCCTGTTGGGTTCAGGCCCTCATGGCATCCTGTTCTACTTCATGGATGAAATAGCCAGCCAGAACATCAAGTTGCCACTATCAATTCTGCCGTCCAGTCCATCCTTTCTAAAATACATTTCTGCTCCTGTCCGGTCTCTCTTGTTAAAAGCCTCCCATCTTCCTGCTTACAAAAGAATGTCCAAGTCATTTGCCAAGCACGCAAACCTCTCATGATCTTGTGATATCTCCCAAGACTCCCCATAGAGCACCCTACTCTCAAACTACATAAAATGACTTCAGATTCCCAGGATCAGTCATGACTTTTTACAAGTTCCTATTCTGTACCTGCTGTTCCCACTGCCTGGTGAACTCCTACGCATACTTCAGAACCCTTTGTAAATATCACTTGTTCCTCCATGAAGTGCTCCCCAACTCTTCACCCGCTTCAGATTTGTCATTCCATCCTCTTTGCTACAGATATACTTTGAACACAGCTCTCATGCAAAACATGTATCAGGCATTTAATGACTTATAATTCAATGACGTGTTTATACATCTTCCTTCCTACTCTACTTGGAAAGCCACAGGTCAAGAATGTTTATCCCCTGCCTAGAACATGCACATGTTTAGACAAGCAGCTCGTTAAGTTCCTCGAATTGGAGGAAGGACCAGCTATGTGAGAGGTTTCCCCAGGATGCACGCAGACAGGATGCGAAGGGAAGGAAGGAGTTAATGGCTGAACCTTTAAAACTCTGTGATTGGTAACCTTGGATTTAAATTTCATTTTAACACAATTGGCCACTGAGAAAGCATTTTCATCACAAATCCTATTTCCTCCAAGTTTTCTAAAAACGTCACCCTATCAGTTTGAATCCTGCAAGCTCTTTCTCAGCCAAAAGGAATTTCCCTTTAAACAAAAACTATTCAGACATTTCCAAGATATGAAATGTGAAAAACCAGGATTTTCCACTCAGACAACTAGGAAACTGTTTGCAAATTTTTTTTTCCCCAGACTCCTTTTATTTGCCAAGGAGTCTGAAGAGATTTTTTTTTCTAATGTTAAAAAAAAGTTTCCTACCCCGTGTCTCTCTGTTTTTCCATTCTTTATTTTGTCTGGATTTCACTTAAAGTTTTAAGTCAGAAAACAGAGACCACAAAATGCAAAACTACACCTGCCAGTTGAATTGCCCAAATGAAATACACAATCCACTGAATGCTGCTGGTGCTGCTGTCGTCGTCACTGTTGTTGTTTTAAATAGTTTTTTGTTTGTTTGCTTTTTTTTGTTTTGTTTTTTTGAGACGGAGTCTCTCTGTCTCCCAGTGCAGTGGCGCGATCTTGGTTCATGGCAAGCTCCGCCTCCCGGGTTCACGCCATTCTCCTCCCTCAGCCTCTTGAGTAGCTGGAACTACAGGCGCCCGCTACCACGCTCAGCTAATTTTTTTTTTTTTTTTTGTATTTTCAGTAGACACGGGGTTTCACCATGTCAGCCAGGATGGTCTCGATCTCCTGACCTCGTGATCCGCCAGTCCCAGCCTCCCAAAGTGCTGGGATTACAGGCGTGAGCCACCACGCCCGTCCTTAAATAGCTTATTTTTTAAAGAATCTTCAGTGGTAGGGGCATAACACATGTAATACCTTTGGGATTTTGAGATCATGTAACAAAAATGTAGAATTTACAAAGTGATCATCAAAGATATGAAGTAAATTGTACTGTGATGAGTTCATACATCAAAAGGCAAGGCCGAGCACAGTGGCTCACGCCTGGAATCCCAGCATTTTGAGAGGCCAAGGCGGGTGGATCACTTGAAGCTAGGAGTTTCAGACCAGCTTGGCCAACATGGCGAAACTCTGCCTTTACTAAAAATATAAAAAATTAGCCAGGCGTGGTGGTAGGCACCTGTAATCCCAGCTATTCGGGAGGCTAAGGCACAAGAATCGCTTGAACCTGGGACGTGGAGGTTGCAGTGAGCCAAGATCATGCCACTGCACTCCAGCTGGGCAATAGAGCGAGACTCTTGTCTCAAAAAAAAAAAGGCTTTATCCTCCAAAGAAAAACTCTCTTCCAAGAACTACCATTGATAATTCTAACAAGAATCAGGCATTAAAATATGGATGGTTCAGAGTAACCCATCTCAATTCTTTAAAGAAATAATCCCCAAAGTAATATCAGATACCTACACCAGAACAGAGCAACTCAAAAGCAGGCAATTCAACATGAGGCAACTGTAGCTGAGCCCCAGAGCTGCTGTACACACAAGAGGAAAATATGGTACGTGATCTAAAGTTATGTCTCACTTTTGAATTGGCCTTCCACACAGTCGAAAAGATTAGACCTACCCCCACAGGATGCCACAGAGGGTTTCCCAAGCAAAACAGAGCCTGTCTCTAATCAGTGACACTGACTGTAGAAGCAGCTGAATCCCAGGAATGACCCATGAGCTCCTCTTGAGTTTACACTGCAAGAGAGCTGAGTCACTAAACATTCCCTGAGATAAATGGGTGCAGTGATAAGAAGGATCAACGTCCCAGCTCTTCTTTGAAACACATCAAGAAACATATGAAAATTCAAGGGTTACCCAGCCAGAGCTGTTCTGCTGTTCAGGTGGACCTAGCAGGTTTGAGTCAGACCGCAAAGATCTGCTTTTCATCAAAAGACAAATAGGAAGTATACAAAACTGAGAACCAGTTGCACCAAAGTTTGTAGCGGAGGCCAGAGGAACATACAGAGAGAAGAGAAGGCCAAGTACCAAACACACATTTAACAGGTGGTATGGAAGCCAGAGGAGGAAGAACTAAGCTTGCCAGAGTGTCATGGAAGCCAAAGCAAAAACGAGTTATGAGGCAATCCTGTGGTCAGTATTGCCAAATAATCCCATGAGGCCCTGCAGGTAAGGACAGAGAAATGACTATTGGACTTAGCAGCTAGGGAGAGGTTGAGCAGTAGGACCCAGGGGGCAGAGGATACAGGGTAGAGACTAAGGAAATGGAGGCCATAGCTGGTGACCACGCACTTGAGAAAACCTGGCAGTAAACAAGAGAAAAGAAATGAGTAAGAGGGAGCATCTGGCAAACATGTGTTCAAGGCAGAGGCCTGTGTTTACAGCAGAAGAGGAGAGGAAATAAAGATGCATGAAAGAATAATGACGGGCTCTCTCCACTTTCTGAATGATGTCAGACTCCCAAGGTTGGGACACTTCGTTCCCAAAGAGAAGACATGTGATTTAGGGGATAGATTGGAAAAGTACTTCTATTATGGGTCAGGCAGTAACATGCAAAGAAACTGAAATCCCCATAGGTGAAGTAATGTACCCAAGGTCACCAGAGAGCCTATGTCTCTCAACACCAAAATGATCTGCCTTGAGAGCCCACTCTTTCCACTATGCCATCAACTCAACTCCCATTGGAAACAGGGACTGTCACTCAATCACCCCATGCCCATCTTGTTCTCTAATCAAAACAATAAAAGATATCGACACTGAATTACCCAAGTCACTATTATACTGAATTTTCACATTTGCAAAACCATTTACAAGAATCCAGAATTTATTTGTTTGTTCATTTATTTATTTATTTTGAGACAGGGTCTTGCTCTGTTGCCCAATCCGGAGTGTAGTGGCGTGATCACAGCTCACTGTAAACTCAACCTCCTGGGCTCAAGCGATCCTCCTGCCTCAGCCTCTGAAAGTGCTGGGATTACAAGCATGGGCCACCACGTCCTGCCCAGAGTTTTTAAAATATATAAAAAGAGGCCAGAGCCACCCAGCTTATCCATTTTCCAGGACTGCCTCACTCTACTTAATTATGCATCATGCACTTATGATTCTCCGGGCATCCTGCACTTGACTAAGGACCATGAGGGTACAGAAGAGACAGTCATGTCTCCTGTCCTCAAGGAACTTGTGCTGAGCAAATCTCTCTACTGCTCTATGTCTCACATTCCCCATAGATAAAATGGCCCGTCTTCTCCCATATGCCTCATGAATACCTATACAATTCGATTCAGGGAAAAATCAAGATCCCTTAGCACTTCATTGGGAAGGGCCAGAGAGCATCTACTGAGCAGGGAAAAGGAGAAATAGGCTCAAGGTTGATCCAGAGACAGTGGGTCTCATCATTTCCTTTCCATCCTGATTCCACAGGGGCAGAAAACATGGGCAGCACTCCCTCATTCATGAGATCACTCACTTGAACAATTCAGATGCCCTGCAACCATAGGCCTCAACCCTACCAAATGCCCAGCTAAGGCTTAAGGCTATTTGCCCCAAGAGAGGCACCAGACAGGGTGGAGCCATGTCAGGCTGAGGCCAGCAGTTTAAGCTGCAGACTGGCACATGTGGCCTCATCAATATTTGAACAACCATATGCAACTGGAAAAATAGCTTATTTCAAAAATGGCATTTAGCTTTCTACCTGCTGTCGATCCCAAACAGAACAAATCATTCTTGTCCTGCATGTAAGCATGATTACAGGCTCAGCTAGCTACCTCCAGCCCTGGTATTCTACTCTGCTGCCAAGAGTCCAGATAATACAGTTAATTCTACATCTTCTAGTTAGTGAGTTAAGACATAGCCATAATCTCCTCCTGACTGCCACCCCTCCCTGAATAGCCTTTGCCTGCACTTTCAAGAGGCTATTTCCACATTTATAGTCTTCCTTCACTGGGCACTGGTAGCATAGCTAAATAACATTTTTAGAACTTTGCTGGGTCAGACATGATAGCTCATGCCTATAATCCTAGCACTTTGGGAGGCCAAGGCAGAGGATCCCTTGAGCCTAGGCAACATAAGGAGACCCTGTCTCTATTTAAAAACAAAAAACAAAAGAACTTTGCAAATGACCCAGTACTTGGGTTTACTGTTTTGCGCCCAGGGCAAATTACTGTGAATTTTAAATTTTCTAGTTGTTAGCCCATGAGAAAAGAAACATACCTTTTGACTAAGGAAAGAATTGTTAACTCAGACTGTTTCACTAATGATCCCAATGGTCATGCTGGTTGAGTTTCCAATATCTCTTCCATCCCCATATGATTAATCAAGCTGATTACATAAATCCCATTCTCCTTTCCAGCCATTGGCTTAAGAATGGTCATGTGGCCCAATCCTTACCAATAAAGCTTTAAGAAAAAGAAGCTAGTGGGCTACTAAGAAAAGTTTCTTCCATTCTAAAAAAGGGACACAAGAAAGAGACAACTTCTCTTCTTCCTCTGGAGGTTGTCATTTTGAACATAACACCTGTAATTCCTGTGTCTATGACACATCCAACCTGAGGATGAAAGCTGCACATGGGTGGAACCAAGGTCCATAGGGACACTGAGCAACTGCTGAATCAGCCAAACAAGGAGCTCTATTTGTTTTTTGTTTGTTTGTTTGTTTGTTTGAGACAGAGTCTCACTCTGCCACCTAGCCTGGAGTGTAGTGGCATGATCTTGGCTCACTGCAACCTCTCCCCCAAGTTCAAGCGATTCTCCTGCCTCAGCCTCCCGGGTAGCTGGGATTACAGGCGCCTGCCACAGCGCCTGGCTAATTTTTGTATTTTTAGTAGAGACAGGGTTTCACCACCTTGGCCAGGCTGGTCTTGAACTCCTGACCTTGCGATCCACCCGCCTCAGCCTCCTAAAGTTCTGGGATTACAGGTGTCAGCCACCCGCCCGGCCAGGGGCTCTATTTAAAAACCTCTTGCAACATGAGATAATTTACTTACTATATGAGCCAATCTGAATCCATTTTCAGTTACTTCCCAGCTACAAGCATTGTAATGAATTCAATTATTAATCTAGATTCTTTACCTTATAACTCCTTCAAAAGCAATGTCACATCATAGATCCCTATTTCCACTGAACACTATAACTCAGGGATCTTTCGAGAAGGAGGGCAAATATAAAACTCTGTACTGCCCTCTCATCTTTCAGGACTGTGCCTATGTCTACCGCCTCCCAACCAATGTTACTACCATGAGAACAATTTCAGAGACAGTAAAATCATCGGTTAAAGATTTTTTGCTAAGCCAATGGAAATCCTTTAGATCACAGACAAATTAGCAACATATAAACAAGGCTGCCTTATGAATAAGAGCCACATTATGAAATAATGGAGGGCCAGTGAGGGTTCCTCTCCCATTCCCCAAATAGTCCCCCACTACTACCTAGCTATCGCCCTAGGTTCTCCAAGTAGAGATTCACCCTTTTGACCTGAAGTAATTATTGTTAAATATAAATGCCCATTTCGGGGTAACATGTTAAATCTTACTAATACTTAAATTTCTAGTGTAAGCTTATCAAATCTTTCCTGACAGCAAAATTTGAAGAGAGGAAATTGGAAAGAGAACATTACAGTGAACACTTGATGTCTGAGAAAGGAGGGGAACACAAAAGGGGTGAGCATGTTGAAAGGTACCCCAAGGGTCTGGAAAAATTATACTTACTTCCCAATTCTGTCTCCCATTAGAACTCATCACATTTATTCAGCTTGTGGAGGTCATGTGATCATAAGTAATGACATTCTCAGCCAACAAGGACCCGGGTCCCCCTTCAGAACCTGGCGTGGGGCCAAGCCTAGGAGTTGACTCCAAAGTGGAACATCAAACCAAAAGCTTCAAGATCGCATTGAAATCATACACTCTCCGGGCCAGGCAGGAGGAACAGGAAACCACACAGTCTGTGAGATCAGCCAAGTCCTTTTCAGCACTCAGTAAGACATGGAAGCCAGATGGCCTTTCCATCTGGACCAGGCAGGTCAGATATTCCCCCAACTCCCTACCTACCACTGTCTGGGACCAGTACTTTCACCTGAAGAACCAACCAGATATAAAACTGTAGTAGCATAACCAGCAAATGATTTTACAAATAACTTGGCTTTATAGGAATTCTGCATTTTAAACAAGCAGAACTTCTGTTGTTACTTTCACAAAAACTTAGTTTTTATTATACACTTTTTTTAAAAGGATATAATCACGGCAAAAATTGCAAAAATTGTTTTATTTTCCAGATGGCTAAACTGAGATAGAAGAAAAAGAGAACATTATCAAGATCTTGACATTTATCATAGGCAAACCCCCTGCCGACCTCTCCCCCTAAAGCCTCTTTCCACAGGGCCTTCCCACTTCTCCTGTTCTTCATCCAAGGCCTCCACCGACCTTGAGTGGCATTGAGTTTCTATACACTCAAGCTATATACTGAAGTATATATTCTATATACTGAAGCTCCCTTTTCCCCCCAAGAACACTTGGTTGAAAATTACCTCTAGTTCAGTTTTACATGGTGCCCACAAGTTGTACTTCTTCCATTTTCTAGACATAGTCAAGAGATAAAAATTTGAATAGTACCAATGGGTGTAGTGCATAGACATGCTTCCCTTCATCTCTTGACTTCCACTTCCCCAAGCCGCTTTCCCAAAAATTATCCATTTCTTGAGCATCCTTCCAGATACAGTTCATACATATATAAAATACATTTTAAAATTTATAGATTATTTTGCTCTTTAAATTGCAAAAGGAGGCCGAGCACAGTGGCTCACACCTGTAATCCCAGCACTTTGGGAGACCAAGGCAAGAGGGTCCCTTAAACCCAGGAGTTGGAGACCAGCCTGGGCAACATACTGAGATCCCGTTTCTACCAAAAAAAAAAAAAAAGAAAAAAAAATTAGCCAGGTATGGTGGCACACACTGATACTTCCAGCTACTCTGGAGGCTGAGGTGGGAGGATCACTTGAGCCTGGAAGGTTAAGCTTGCAGTGAGCCATGATTGAGCAACTGCACTCTAGTCTGGGTGACAGAAAAAGACCCATCTCAAATATAAAATAAAATAAAATAAAAGTAAAAAATAAACTACAAAAGCACAGATAATTCCCAGAAAGTAATTTTCAGAGACTCTTATAGGAATACAATACAAATGGCAGAAATGTCCAACATACAGGCAGGTTTGGGGAAAGAGGCAAGGTTTCTTCTCACGGTGGTACCAAATCCCAAGAGATATTCTCCTGACTTTTAGATCTGCCATCTTTTCTGAACCAATTTTAGCCTGTATTCCATCTTGAAGCCACAGTTTTCCTAAAATCAGTACTCACTGAATTAAAATAACATTTCATCATCTGTATGGAAACAATTTTTTAAGCTTCAGGAGGAAGCCCAGAGTTTTAGCAATTCAGGATCTAATGATCAATCCACCTTTGCCCTATCCATATGCTTCATTATTTTGTACACTTTGAACCTCTCTGCCTTTGTCCTTGTAGACCAAGATGTCTTCATAACTAACCAAATGGAAAAAAACAAAACAAAACAAAACACTGCTCCTAATGGCTAACAGAAGGCTCCTGAGAAACATTATAATCTCAGCCTTGGGCAACAAACTTGAACATTCTAAATTGTTTAAATCAAGTATGTGACAGGTTTGCTAAAACAGAGCATTAGCAATCATGCATGTAGTAACTAAATCCCTAGTAAGAGCAACAAAAGTGATCTCACTAGGAAGGCTTGGTGGCTGCCACTGTCAGCCTCATTTAAACATTAGCTGCTTTCAGGCTCAGCAGTTCCTATATTCCAATCATTCTCTTCCAATCTCTCACTCAGTTCTTTCTCTTTAAGTCAGGATTCTTCATTCAGACAGCCTGATGGGCAAGTACTTGGAGGCAGGCAGACAACGGGTTTGAATCCCGGTTCTATCACTAAATAGCTGTGGGAACTGAGCCAAGTGGCTTAAACTCACTAAGCCTCATTTTTCTCATATGTAAAATAAAAGTAATAAAAACAGCTCATTTCATTGGGTCATTACAAGGGTTAAATGGCATAATTTTTGTAAAGCACTAGACACAATGTCTTTCAGCAGGACCAGCTATGTAATGTGTGAAACCTAATGCAAAATGAAAATGTAAGGTCCCCTGTTCAAAAAGAATTCGGATTTTCAAGATGGTGACAGCAGAGCATCAAACCAAGTGTGGACCCCGTGGCACTGCATGGGTGGCAGGCCATGAGGTCAGCCTTGCCTTTCAGATGATAAACACTCAATAGATGGCAGCTGTCATCCTCTCTTACCACACTCACACCTCACCCTCCCCTCAGGCTCTCCTCCACTTGGAAAGTTTTACTAAATCATTCCAAAAGCAGGCACTGGTGTCTCAGAAGCACCCGGAGTTTATAAGACAAGTAACTCACCAAAATGAGTAATCTAAAATACATGATATTAACACAGGCTCATGAAAATGCACACCTACCTTAGGCCTTTGCTCTAGTTTTTCATCCTGCTGAGCTAACACTCTTACCTCCTTCCAATCTTTGTTCAGATCCATTTTCTATGGGAAGCTTGCTCTGATCCCTCAGTTCAATCCCATACTTTGCTCTTCTTCCACCCTGTATTCTCTATCCCCCTCACCTTGTTCTGCTTATACGTTTTCCATAGCATTTATTTCATCCAATATAATCACTTCTTTATTATGTTTATTGTTTATGTTCCCCTACACACACACACACACGCGCGCGCGCGCTGCTCGCGCTCGCGCGAATATGAGCTTCTAGAGGTCAGGGATTTTTGTCTGCTTCTGTTCACTCATGTTCCCAAGTGCTTTATGTATTCCACAAATACTAATCGAAAGAATAAATATCTCTTTGACTGAATGCATAATCAGGCCATCCTTTTACCATATAAAGATTCAGCTGGAGTAACAAACAGCTCTGCCCCTGGATATCTAACAGAGTTCAGGAAACGGATGGGAAAGTTATCTATCTCCCCACCTCTTCCAAACGTCCCTTAGTTTGAGAGAAATATAACCCAATCATCTGTACTGCTAAACCAATACCTCTTTCAACAGTAATTCATATGCACAGTTTGTTGCACTGACTTGCAGCAATGATAAGTAGCATTTTATAGGAATGAGCTGTTCACAACAGACATGTACCTAAGTGGAGGACATAATAAGCATTTTTTAAAAATAGAATTAAAAGAAAAATAATCACACATTCCTGCTTTATCACAATGACAGAAAAACTGGGCTGTTAATATCAAAGCAAATGTAAGGTCTCTACTCCCCGAAACTGTGCATAAAGATGTTAGTCAGAGCCAGTCCAAGCAGTTCTTCCTGGAGTGAATGCCACAGTCACAGGTAGCATCTCGCACCCTTCCCTGTGAACTCACAAATGCAAGCTACGGGGTCAAACAACAGCAAGGTAGACGCCTGTGCCTAATTCATCCCACCAGCTGAAAGACAACCCCCTAGCTGTAGCACTGCAGCTGTTGGATGAGACACTGTCACAGCAAAAGATTGGTACTTTAAGAACAAAAGAGAAGGGCTGCCCCTCTGCATATGGATAAAATGTAGCCTGTCAGTAGAAACTCCTGGAGCACCCAATCATCAAAACATATTTGAGGACCAACATACTCCAAGTTCTTTACTGAGGACAGGAAGCACATCTGGGACCCCAACCCCCATGCTGCCAGCATGGTGTGCCCAGGACAGGCTCAGCAAGCAAAGCCCAGAAGATCACACTGAACATCTGGCTTTTGCCCCAGCATGAACTACCACTCCCTCTCAGCCCTGCACTCCGGATTTTTTTTAAACAAGCCACTCTCAGCCACCACAAATACTTTGGTGGGAATCAGCAGGGAGGCCCTCATTCCTTGTCCCAAAATAACGTCAGCCAGAGGCAAAGGCCAAAGAGGTGGAGCCTGCAGGCCATTTTGCAGAAGTTTCAAATATCCTGGTACTGACCCCATTAAAAAAGCGTGAAGGGGAAGCAGCCAAGCCTCTAGTGGTTTTCTCATTAGTGTTCCCCCTCACCCCAGCCCCACCACCATTACAAACGTCTGCATGGATAAGAATCAAACAAGGAGATCTCGCATAAAGTTCTACGATCAGTACTGGCTATTGGAAACAAAATACCATTTTGCAAACTTAATACCAAAAAGTTGACATTAAAAAATTTAAAAGAAATGTGCGTGCTCTGGGACAGCTTAACCCCCAAAGAGATCTCTGAGGCATTAGTATAAGTGTGAACAAGCAACTGCTGAGCTGTCCCACCTTCCCCAGAGCCTTTCTTAAATATGCAACTGTCTCAGATTTTCCATACTCCTCTGCTGGTTTTTCCTCTGAAGAGGGAGAAAGAAGACTTCTTGGTCGTACAGTTTAAGAAGGCAAATAAAGCCGCCTTTCTCCTTAACGTAGGGCAGCCCTTTCAACACACACACGTGTACTTTTTAAAACATAAATATGAAAGAAGAGGGAGGGAGAGAGAATACGAGACAGATGAAAAGGAAATGCTACTTAATCTTGTCCAGTTTTTGAAAACCTCAAAAAAAAAAAAAAATCAATAGCAAACTAGGCGGAGGCATGTTATTCTCAAAACACACACTCCTCCCGCATTACAGTACTGTTAGCAACAGCAAATGATGTTACAGATGGAAAAAGCCTCAGGGAAAAAAGCATGAATTGTTAAAGGAATACAAAGTGGCATTACTCTCATAAGAAGCGCAAGGAGGAAGCGCAAGGAGGCCAGCTGCCCTCCTTCATCCACCCAGACATTAAAGTACACCTCGCCCAGGACCTCTTGACTCTAGCCATGCCCTGCCCCAAACCCTGCCTTCCCGGATCCCAGGACTCCAGCTGCTCCTCGCGTGACAACACTTCCCCGCTTTGAAAGCCCTCCTGCCCCGCCCGCCGGGTCCTCACCGTGTGGTACATGAGGGCCTCGCCGTCCCCGGGCTCTGACAGCTCGCTCAGCTTGCGGTCCCACTGCAGCACGCCCTGCTCCCCGCTTTCCAGCACCTCCATGGCGGTGCGGGCCGCGCTGGGCCGAGGATGCTAAGCGCAGAGGGGACGCGCAGAGCTGCCTCGGACCGGCGAAGTTCCTCTCTCTCCGCGTGTGCGTGCGTGTGTGCGCGCGCGTGTGTGTAGTTTTGCACTTGGAAGGCAAACGTCTGCTCTTCGGCCGGAGAGAGGATGGCCAAGCGCTCCCGTCCGGTGTTCTCGGAGATCGAGAATCCCCAGGGACACGGGCCGGACCAAAGGCTGCCGGGGCTAAAGCGGGATGTGCAGCCAAAATGAAGGCAGGAGACCCACTCTCATCCCAGGAAAATCCCTTCGCCGCAAGCCCACTTGCCACTACCGCTCCAGACACAAACTTTGAGACACCCCCGGGCTCCTAGGCTCTGCTCCAGGACCCAGCTGCGGCCGCACCTCCCTCCCAGGCTTGACCAATCGGATATCCGTCTTGCCCAACAGACCCAATCAGAAGTCTCACTCTCGGTCTTGTCCCGCCCCCCAAAGGCAGAGGCTGCGGGAAGCCTCCGCCCACGCCTTGGAAAGTAGCCAGGGAGTGTCTGTGACGTCACCGAGGAACTCCTCCTGCCTGAGCGCAGCCCGCTGACGGCTGTCGCCTACAGCGGACCAATAGAGGGCTTGAGTCCGGAAGTGATGGACTGGAGGTTTGACTAATGGGAAAGGGGCGTCTGAAAGGTACAGCCAATGAAATAGCGACAAGAATACATTTTGTAGAAGAGGGAGGGTGAGCTTAGTCTTGCTGAGAATCCTCGGAAATTAGCCAGTGCGCCGACAGGGGGCGCGAGAGTTGCTTCGCGGGGGACTTAAACATTTTCAAGTACTTTAGTTCATTTGGATCTCTCGGAATTTTTTTAATGGATTACATATTATACAAAACTCCAAATATTCCTCATGCACATAAATTTATATTAGTGCAGCTCTAGCAAATTGTCATTGTTCTTCACCTTTTTCGCCCATTTTCTGTTGGGTTCTTCTATTTTTTATGGACTTCACTTACTGTATTTTTTTCTTTCATCTGCTTGATAAGAGCCAATGGCATACTTTTCCAGGACCTACAGAAGTGAGCCCAGTCCTTGAATTCATAGAGCTTTTATCTCAGAGGAGTCAGGCAATAAACAAAGAAATAAACATTTAAATTCAGAAAGTGGAAATTGCTATAAAGAAAAATAAAAGCAGGAAAACAGGATGTGTCAAGATCGATGCTATTTTACGTGCTGATCAGGGAAGTTCTTCCTAAAGGAAATGAGATTTCCGGAGAAGCTGCTGTTCCCGTGACTGCTGGGGAGGCCAGTATGGCTGCAGCAGAGGTGCTTGGCAGGGAGGGGTGGGAAAGGCCGGAAAGGTGAGCCAGAGCCGGAGCACCAGGCCCACCTCCTAGAATAGGGAAGAGATGGCCTGTTCTAAAGGAATTCCCCCAACACTGTGATTCTTCCTCCTTTTTAATTCCAAAAAAAAAAAAAGAAGTCCTTGAAAATATAATTTACCTATGTTAAATATAAAAGTAGGTCTTTCCCAGTTAGCTCTAGAAGTTTCTTACAATGGCACATTCAGGTGTTAGCTATTGTGTTGTCTCCTTGGCAAGTATTTTTTGGCGGCTGGGGACAAAAGTCTTTGAACTCTATGTTGTCTTTAAAGCAGCAATTTATCATATAAACTATTCCATTTGTCTGGTTGGTCCTATCTTCTGGGGTCTTTTGAGTTTTTTTTTTTTTTTTTTTTTGAGACAGTCTCACTCAATCACCCAGGCTAGAGTGCAGTGGCACGATCTCAGTTCACTGCAGCCTCCACCTCCTGGGCTCAAGCAGTTCTCCTACCTCAGCCTCCCGTGTAGCTTGGACCACAGATGTGCACCACCACACCCGGCTAATTTTTTAATTTTTTGTGGAGACAAGATCTCACTTTGTTGCCCTGGGTGGCCTCAAACTCCTGGGCTCAAGCAATCCTCTTTCCTGAGTCTCCCAAAGTGCTGAGATTTAAGGCATGAGCCACCACACCCAGCTTTTGAGATTATTTTAATGTTTAAATAGAAGCTCTAGTTTATGGGCACACACCTTCCTTATATAATAGTTTTCTCATTTTTCTCTTAGGTTTTTGGTTTTTCTTTTCCAGCCAGGTATCCCCTTCACCACATTCTTTCCATAGATCACTCTTTCCATTTTTAGAGGCCTTTCTTGTTTTTTTAATCTGGCACTCAATGTACAATGGGATTACATCCACATAAACCCATCATAAATCGAAAATATCATAAGTCAAAAATGCATCTAATATACCTAACCTATCAAACATTATAGCTTAGCCTAGTCTACCCTACGTGTGCTCAGAACACTTATATGAGCCTACAGTTGGACCAAATCATCTGGCAACACAGTACTAGTTATTTACTGTCATGATTGTGTGGCTGACTGGGAGCTATGGCTCCCTTGCACCAAGAGAGAATACGATATCGCATATTGCTAGCCTGGGAAAAGATCAAAATTCAAAACTCAAAGGACAGCTTCTACTGAATGCATATCTCTTTCACACCATCATAAAGTCAGAAAACCATAAGTCATAAGTCAGGAACCATCTGTACATCTTCCTTAATGTAGAAATACAAACATTTATCTGTGAAGCATTTCTGGTTTTGACAAAGTCTAATCCTGCTTATGCCCCATATAGTAGCCAGTTTCCAAGATGGCATCTAGTGATCCCACTTCCTGGTGCTCATACTCTTGTGTAATTCCTCCTCTTGAGTCTGGGCTAGACCTGAGGACTTTCTTCTAACAGAAAGAATATGTCAAAAGCAAGATGTCAAAAAGATTATGGCTCCTGACTTGCTTTTTTCCTCTTCCTTTCTTGCTTGCCTGCTCTTAGAGAAGCCAGCTGCCATGCCATGAAAAGGTCAATGTAGCAAGGATGTGTCCAGCCAACAGCCAGTAAGGATCTGAGGCCCTCAGTCCAACAACCTATGAGCAACTGAATTCTGCTAATAACCATGTAAGTGAACACAGAAGTGGGTCCTTCCCCAGGCGAGCCTTCATATGTCCACAGATCCAGCCAAGACTTTGACTGCAGCCTTGTGAGAGCCCCTAAGCCAGAGGACTCAGCTAAGCCACGCTCAACTTCTTGACCTGTCAGGTAATAAATGTATGTTATTTTAAGCCACTAGGTTTTTCCTTTGTAAAATATGTATTATGATCATTGGCACCCTAAATAGTTTGGTTAAACTTACCTGTAATCTATTAATAACATCACAATCCCTCATGGTGAGTTTCTCCAGCCTCCTTTGTTTCACATATACTTCTCTGTTAAATGTACACACAACTTCTTACCAATCTGTCTTCCTGCTTTGCATTTTCAAAACTAAATTCTTTCCCTTTTCTTTTCCTTCTTAGAACTTAGCAATGTAGTTGACTCTCCTTCCAGCTTCTCTGGCATCCTTGTTCTCCTGTCTCTGTTATTAATAGATTGATGGCACTTGCATGACTGGAAGTCATACTTTCCCAAAATGAAAATCAGATACATTAGCCAACAAGACATTTCTCTGTTTTTTTTTTTCTGATATTATTTGCTATCTTTCCACGTGTCAATCTATTTACAAATTTGTTCTATGTGCTTTCTATACCTTCATCTCAATTATTAAGACAAATTGTATCTAGAATTGGGCACTTGGCAGATCCCCCACATCATGAAAATAGAATCCACCTTCCAAGTTCTCATGGCCCCATTCATCAACATGCTTTTTCTTTGACTGCTCAACAAAATTTAATCTATTGAATTTTCCTTTTTCATGTCTGGTACTTTTTCAGTTTATCCACAGGGATAACTGTTAACTACCTGCTAAATTCCAGACACCATTGCGTATACATTTTTCCAGGTTTAAAACTCTCTTAAAAAAATGAAATGGGGCCAGGCATGGTGTCTCATTCCTGTAATCCCAGCACTTTGGGAGGCCGAGGTGGGAGGACTCTCTTGGTTTCCCAAGGCTGCCATCACAAAGTAGGACAGCCTGGGAGGCTCCAAACAACAGCAATGACTCGCCAAGGTGTATGTCGCCCTCTAATGTTCTCTGTCTCCTCTCTTTCCTTTGTACCTGTCCATTCAAGAGCACATCTCAGCCCTTTCCCAACCAACACACTGAGTTCTCCAAGTACAGCCCCCTTGCCATCCTTACTGAAACCATTTGGGATTACTCAATCAGAGCTGCGTTTTTAAAATCATCTCATTCCTCTTGGGCAGTTTTTTTTTTTTTAATAATATAACAAACCATGGAATCCTGGCCATTTCATCTCTGACATTGTTTTAATAAATTCTGAAGATGTATTTATTTTGCTCCTCCGCACTTTTGACTTTCTACCATCTGTTGAGATTTTTCTTTTTTATTTTAACGTGTTCTATCATTCTATTCCAATTTGGAATGGGAGCAAACTTTTATCACCCTCTGGCCTTCCTTTGTTTAATTCTTCGTGCTCTAACAGTGTTCAGTATAATAGAAATTTCCCAGCTTTGAGGATTTTCTTTCAATTTCTATTTCTTATTTATTTATTTATTTATTTGGAGACAGGGTCTCGCTCTATAACCCAGGCTGCAGTGCAGTGGTATGATCATGGTTCATTGCAGCCTCAACCTCCCAGTCTCAACTGAACCTCCCACCTCAGCTGCCTGAGTAGCTGGGACTACGGGTGTAGGCCACCGTGTCCAGCTAATCTTTTATTTTGTATAGAGACGGGTTTTCTGCTTTGTTGCCCAGGCTGGTCTCGAACTCCTGGGCCCAAGCTATCCTCCCACCTCAGCTTCCCAAAGTACTGGGATTACAGGTGTGAACCATTGCACCTGGCCTCTTTAGTGTATATAGGACAAACAGGAGAGAAGGTATCTGCAAGAATCTACTACCTTCCTAGGAAGTCCAGGAAATCAAGATGGGCCTCAGGAATGTGAAGTAAATTGGTAATGAGGACTCTGAGTACTGGGATAAAGAGTCAGACAGAAGGAGGGGAGAAGGACAGCTGCTCCCCGCCACTGAGAAGTCCACCTGGGGTAGAAAATGAGCTGGAAAGGGGCGACACAGGTGCCTTGGCTTCAATCGGCTGCAGATTGCTTATTGATAGAGAATAGCCCCTGATGGGGGTCCTGGATGGAACCTTTCTGCCTGAAGTCAAGGAAACACGTCTGTTTGCCTCTTGGTTTCTGAAAGGGGTGGGGGCACTCTGAAAACCTACAAAGCAGGCTACCCTCGGAAACAGACCTTTTCCCATCCTGGCAAATTCAGAAATGGCCAAAGTCCCCAGGACAACAGGAAGAGCTACAGGTACGAGTAGCCAGAGTCACATACATTGGTCCTTCTCCACCTCTGCTGATCTCAGGAGATCTTGGACTCCACCCTCCCAGGGCCACCCCCCCTCAGCTTCACAATTACATGCTGAATCTATACTCGTATTAACTTGCCACTGTGTGGTGCCTGCTAATACACTACAGCTTTAAAGATTGTAGAAAATTTGAAAATAAAACTTTATTATATTAAACCCCTACCTTACAACTTATATGAAAAAAAGCTTCAGATGGACGAAGGATATTAGTGTAAAATAAAACAAAGCTATCCAGAGAAACCAGAGATAAAATGCTTTTCTAATTTTAATTTTGGTGTGACCAAGGTCTAGGCATAATGTAAAAGGTAGAAAATATATAGAAAAAAACAGCTTTAATTTATACATAAGTATATGTGTCTGTGTGTCTATGTATGCACACACATAGCTATATAGAGATAATACATCTAACTTGTAATTAAATAAAAGAGATTAAAATGTTATACATGTTGCTGTTCGCATGAGTCATTTTGCAGTGAAGGTTTTTTTTCTCCCCCCCATTGTTTATCTGCTCATGGCCATCCCATCCCAAGAACACAGTGGTAACAGCCTGGTATGTATCGTTCCATACTTCCTTTATGCTCATATAATCATATACAAATACACAGAGACAGAGAGAAGTTCGGTCATTGTTTTATTCTCATTTCTCTACATTTTGCTCTTACGGCTTAATAAGAGATCTTGAAAATACCCCCAGTTCTCCAATGTGGATTTAATTCATTCTTGTTAGCAGCTGACTGGAAAAGGATGAAGCATTTTTCATTCCCTGTTGATAAACAGGTTTTACTTCTAGAAACATCAATTGTGTGACATGGGGATCATACACTTTGCACGACTGAATTTCCCAGTATGTGACCTTCTCCCAGTGATGGAAGATCAGGCTTAGGGTGTTGAACTTTTTTTTTTTTTTCTTTTGAGACAGAGTCTGGCTGTCATCCAGGCTAGAGTTTAGTGGCACCATCTCAGCTCCCTGCAACCTCCATCTACTGGATTCAAGCAATTATCCTGCCTCAGCCTCCTGGGTAGCTGGGATTACAGGCGTATGCCACCAGGCCCGGCTAATTTTTGTATTTTTAGTAGAGATGAGGTTTCACCATGTTGGTCAGGCTGGTCTAGAACTCCTGACCTTGTGATCCACCCGCCTCGGCCTCCCACAGTGCTGGGATTACAGGCGTGAGCCACGGCATACGGCCTCAGGGTGTTGAATTTGACAGCCTAAGGGCACACCCAGTGCCCAAGGAGTGGGGCTAGGAGGGCAGGAGAGGAACAGAGAAAGGGATCAGGCATGAAATGGTGTGAAGGGCCTGTGGGATGGTTAGGCCACAGGGATAGAGAGGCTCAAGGATTGACACTGCTTTACCACAATATTTCCTCCGACCCCTGTAGGGCGCTCCCCTTAGGACATTGTTGGCACCGTGTCACAAGAGAGGTTGGTGGAGGCAAGAGTTCCCTTAAAGGAGGACAGAGGACACAGCCAGAAGCCAAACAGCCCTTTAGTTGAACTAGAAAGGACCGGAACTTCAATTTCAGCCGTTTTGGTCACTTCTCCAACACTGCCACCAAGTGGCTGTAGAGGAACAATGCAACTAGCAAACCCAAAGGGAAAGATTGTAAGAGCTGGGCAGTCATAAGTAAAACCACCACGCGTGGCTAATTTTTTTTTTATTTTCAGTAGAGACAGAATCTCATTATGTTGCCCAGGCTGGTTTCGAGTTCCTGGGTTCAAGAGAACCTCCTGCCTCGGACTCCCAAAGTGCTGGGATTACAGGTGTGAGCCGCCACTCCCAGCCCCAGCAGTGGTTAAATAAAACCACATCTCACAGTCCAGATTAATTTGCAACCCTTAGGTGGAGAGAGATAACATTTCCATCAACCCAAAGAGTGCCCTCACGCTGCCTGCTAGTCAGTGGTCCTCCTGAGGTCATCGCCTTTCTGGCTTCCATAGATCAGATTTGCCTGGTCTTGAGCATGAGGCAAATAGAATAGAGTCAGACATACTCCTTGTCTGACTCACGTGTCTGTGAGATGGGTCCATGCTGTTGCATGTACAGCCTATTCCCGTTATTTGCAGTAGCTCTGTTCTGTAAAATCACCACAGACGCTGAATCAACAAATACTGAACCATTGCTCATAGGGGAAAAAGGGTTTAGGTTCCTGGGAGACTCTGCTCATGACAATTTCATCAGGCAATCAGTACATATAAAGAGACAAATGTATCAATCTATGTTTAACGTGTATCAACTGATAAATATGCAGAAACAAAATAAAAGCAAATAACCTGGTTTTATATGTATTTCTGTTTAAAGACACCTTGTTAAATATGTATTGGTGACTCGTTAACGTTGAACTCATGGCCAACAGCACTGTAATTCATGACTGAACAAAACCTATCTATGTGTCTTTTACCCAAAAAAACACATCACAGCCTTCTTGCACTTAGGAACATTAGACAGCACTTTACCCCTATGCTTGGGGCCATTTTAAACAGCGAAATCAGCAACAAAGCAGCACACAAATGAATTTAATGCTATGCTTAGCACTAAATTGACTACAAAAATGACACTTGTTTTACCGTATGACAGCCAGAACAAGAAGGCAGAACTTGGTCTTGTTTTACCTCACTGGGATAACTCAAATTTGGGGTGCAGTGGGGCACACCAGGAGATTCAAATTTTTCACTGTTCTGTGCAGGTCCAAAATATGGACCATAAGAATACCATGAGTATTTTAGGGTGACAAATAAATATTAGCAAGTAGGCAAATTCTCAAACACAGAATCTGTAAATAAAGATCAACTGTATCTGTACTTTGGTCTGTGGAGTTATTGTTGTTGTTGTTTTTGAGACAGGCTGTCACTGTGTCACCGAGACTGGAGTGCAGTGGCGGGATCATGACTCACTGCAGCCTCGACCTCCCTGGCTCCAGCAATCCTCCCACTTCAGTCTCCTGAGTAGGTGGGACTACAGGCACACCACCATGCCAGTTTTTCCGACGGGCTATGAGCTCTATAAAGTCCATCTCAATTACTCAAAGCAGTCTTCTTATATATGAAAATATGCCATTCCAGTCAAAGCCTTGGTAAAATACCCAGTGTCTCCACTTGTGACCTGTTACTAAACAAAAACAAAAACAGATTCTTATTGAACCTATGCAAATAACTGTACTGCCATAAATTAAGAATACTCAAATGGTTTCCAAATTCTGGAGAAATCAGGTAGAGAGAAATTTTACTCACAAGAGTATACTCAATTGTTAAAAGCTATAAATAACTCAAAAAAGTTTTCAGCTGGGCACAGTGGCTCATGCCTGTAATCCCAGTACTTTGGGAGGTTAGGGTGGGAAAGTAGCTTAAGCCTAGTTGTTCAAGACTAGCCAGGGAAACAGTGAGACCTCATCTCTACAAATAATAATACAAAAAAATTATCTCGGTGTGGTGGTGTACACCTGTAGTCCCAGTTACTCAAAAGGCTGAGGTGGGAGGATTGCTTGAACCTGGGCAGTCGAGGTTTCTGTGAGCTGAGATCATGCCACTGCACTGCAGCCTGGGCAACAGAGCAAGAACCCACCCCTCAAAAAAGGAAAAGAAAAAAAGTTTTCTTGACTGAAAAACAAAACAAAATAGTATCAGCAATGTTCCAAACAAAAAAGGCATAAAAAATTATTTCAGTTATATATTAGTTCAGTCCCATGTAATTCACCTTTGTTCTGTCCAAGATTGGGACAATAATCCTCATGAACATATCAGCTCTTCAATGAAAGATCTGGCAATTTTCTCTCTAGTCCAGTGACACAGCCTCCAAACTTACTAGAAACCTGCATTCAAGAGCACCCATCAGAGTCCTTTCCATGAACTTCCCTAAAGAAGAAGTAACTTTTGACCTGTAGCTGATCATAAACTACTTTCTGAGAAGAATCAAAGTAAAATAATAACTGTCCATGGATGATAGAAGTCTTAGGACAGGCCAGGTGCAGTGGCTCATACCTGTAATCGCAGCATTTTAGGAGGCTGAGCAGGTGGATCACTTGAGTCCAGGAGCTCAAGATCAGCCTGGACAACACAGGGAGATCCTATCTGTACAAAAAATAAAGTAATTAGCTGGGCGTGGTGGCATGAGGCTGTAGTCCCAACTACAGGGGTGCTGAGGTGGGTGGATCACTTGAGCCTGGGAAGCAGAGGTTGCTCAGCGAGCTGAGATCATGCCACTGCACTTCAGCCTGGGTGACAGTGTGAGACTCCTATCTAAAAAAAAAAAAAAAAAAAAAGTCTTAGGACAGTCATGGTTGAAGATACAATTGGCAAGAAAATTTGCTTATTTATGTGACATGCAATTTACATCAGAATCCTAATTACTACTGATAATATAATATATACTAAGACATATCAGGATTATAGGAATCGCATATGATTTTGGAACACAAACTAATATTTAACACAAAGTTAAATAAACATTTGATATTTGACAATGCTTCCTTTATGATTTTAACACACCAAATAAGGCAAGTAAGTCCAAAATCTCTTTTGGACTTCAGGGATCCTAATATCTAAAAAAGTTAATGAGGTCAAAAAGACTAAATTTCAAACCTGAAATTTTGATTTTGGAAAGTTTGTCAAATTTCAAAAGTTGAAAACACTTGAGATCACAAAATAGGATCACAGGTTATTCATTTAGCCAAAAGTGATAACTCAAATATTTCCAAAAAGAAAAAAAAATCTTTACTCTTTGATAGAGAAGAGACTCGGTTTCCCAAACAATAAGACCTGATAAAGACAGCATGCAGCCAACTGAATCTGTCTCTTTACTTTCCTCTTTTTTCTTTTTTTCTTTTTTTTTTTTTTTGGCAGTTTACTCAAAAAGTAAGCAAACATATTTTACTGTTTCTTAATCATTACATGAAAATCTTGTTTAAAAGAGAAAACCAAATTTTGCCTTTGCATAGTATATTACTAACACTGAAGTTAATTTTTTTTTTTTTTTTTGAGACGGAGTCTCGCTCTGTCACCCAGGCTGGAGTGCAGTGGCCGGATCTCAGCTCACTGCAAGCTCCGCCTCCCGGGTTCACGCCATTCTCCTGCCTCAGCCTCCCTAGTAGCTGGGACTACAGGCGCCCGCCAGGTCGCCCGGCTAGTTTTTTGTATTTTTAGTAGAGACGGGGTTTCACCATGTTAGCCAGGATGGTCTTGATCTCCTGACCTCGTGATCCGCCCGTCTCGGCCTCCCAAAGTGCTGGGATTACAGGCTTGAGCCACCGCGCCCGGCCTGAAGTTAATTTTTAATAAAATCTTGTAAACAAATCCATTTAATCTCAATCACTTTGACCATAGAGTAAGATATCTATAAATCTTTTAGAATTTTCTAGTAAAGAACAGATCAGTGCTCTAAGAAAACCCTTTTATTCCAACACAGGGTTTCTGACTCCGGCCCTGCATCAGTGTGCTCTTGATATTAATGTTTAATTTACAGAAAAACTAAATAATATCCTTTAAATTGTAGCCAACGTGATCACACAAAAAAATTCCTTTCATAAGATCAATTCATCACAAATCTTACTTAAAGCTTCAGTTTTATCCTTTCATTTTATCTTAGGACAAAAATTTACTTTTCCAATTTTCTATATCCATTTCGTTTTATCTATCATTTTTCCTTCCATTTAAAACAACTTAAAAACCTCTAAGCTAGGAAAAGTCACTTTCCCTTTAAAAAAAAAAAAAAAAAAAAAAAAAAAAACTACATTTCTCTGACCTTTTACCAAAAACACATCCTACTTTCCTTATATACTTTACATATAGAATTTTTCTCTTCTATCTAGTTGTTTTAATTACATATATTAGTTACAATGTTAACTCTTCATAATTTTTAAGCAAAAAACCTAGGACGTAAGCAATTTAAGTTATGTATCAGATGTGTAGCCCAGGACAAAAGGAGAGAGCTGCAGATAATACATGACCATTCCTACCACGGTGAGGAGGCATAGTTGGGCCAGAGAGAATTCCACATGTCCCCAGGCCCTACCATGCCACCTTTTAGAGCCTAGAATCTAAAGGTGCTAACACAGGCAAGTCAAACAAGCATCAAAAATATTCCAGGAGCAGTTTATAACCTTAAAATATCTAGCAAAGATAGCATCTGACCTACCTAATTCAGATCAAATGTCTACATTAAATTCTGAAGATGATTCTATTTTATTTTACCAGTAATTATAAAATTATCTTTATTTACTAAAGATTATTAAGGTCATGTGAATGAAAAGATATTTGAGTTAAAGTTTCTGTTTTTCTGATAAAGTATTTGATTTAAGCACTTACTTTTTTTCTTTAAGCCAATTAGTTGGAACTCTATTATATATTTTGTGAAACATCATACACATGACACAGATACACAGATAGAAGCAGATCTTAAAGGTTTACACGAGTCTCATTAGCCAGTTTTTAAATAGGTTTTTTTTTCCATACACTCTTCCAATTGCCTATTTTATTGCCCTAGACAATTATTATCTAGGTAACCCTATATTTGTCTTTATAAAGGGATCATTCTTAGGTGAAATGAGATAGAAAATGTATATTTCAAAAGCGCAGAGCTAAGACATTAGTCCTATGTATTGTACCATCATTTGCTCAAACCAAGGACAAAATGGTATAAGTAAAAGTTCAGTTAAGATGGCCAGGAAAAGCTTGCTTGCTTGCTTGCTTGCTTGCTTGCTTGCTTGCTTGCTTGCTTGCTTGCTTGCTTGCTCTTTCTGTCTCTCTGCTTCTCTCTCTCTCTCTCTCTTTCTTTTTGTATTAGTTTGTTTTCACAGTGCTGTAAAGAAATACCTGAGACTGGGTAATTTATGAAGGAAAGAGGTTTAATCAGCTCACAGTTCTGCATGGCTGGCAGGCCTCAGGAAACTTACAATTATGGTGGAAGGGGAAGCAGGCATGTCTCACATGGCAGAGGTGAGAGGGACAGAAAAAAGAGAAGGAAGAACTTCCAAACACTTATAAAACTATCAGATCTCATGAGAACTCACTCACTATCACGAGAACAGCATGGAGGAAATTGCCCCCCTGATCCAATTATCTCCCTTTCTCGACATGTGGGGACTACAGGTCCCTTCCTCAGCACATGGGAATTACAATTCGAGATGAGATTTGGGTGGGGACATAGAGCAAAACCATATCATTTTTCATTTTTGAGAGAGGGTCTCACTCTGTCACCCAGGCTGGAATGCAGTGGTGTGATCATGGTTGACTGCAGCCTTGACCTCCCAGGCTCAAGCAATCCTCCTGCTTCAGCTTCCCAAGTAGCTGGAACTGTAACCAACTTTCCCATTTTTTGTAAGAGAAAATTTATTTATTTTTTCTATCTTCTTTTCTCTTTCCTCCTTTTCCCACTTTCTAGTTAGTCCTTTAGAAATGTAAGTATAGCCTTTTACCTCCCCTTCACCAGACATTCCCTACAGGGCAAGTTCATTTAACTATCTGCTTAGGAGCTCCAGAAAGGAAATCTCACCCACCAGGAGGTTGCCTTGAGAGATAACAGTCAATTCACAACCCAAAGTACACACGCCCACAAAGACACAGGCAGTCACCACCTTGATCACCTAGTAGATAAGGTACCAAGCTAACATGTAGAAGTCCCACTTGCTTACTTCCCCCCACCCCATGTGCCGTTCATGTTAAGCCCCCTTTAAAAGTGCGCACTTTCTGCTCCAAAAGCAAAGTTCTATTTTAGGCAGGAAGCCTGTACTTGTTCCCCTTTCTGTTCCAAAAGCAAAGTGATACCCTTAGGCAGGAAGCCTGTACTTGTTCCCCTCATCTAGCTTTGGAATAAAAAAAAAAAAATCACTTTCTTTATACCAGACCTTAATTGGACTCTGCAAGCAGCAAATAGCTGAACCTGCATTTCAGTTACAATTTTGGTGGCGCATATAGGGAAAGTGCTGCGTGCTCTGGGTGAGTCTGTGCCTGACAGCCAGGTTTTGCTACTGGGCAAGGTGTGGGGTCACCTGTGAGCACCAGCTGCTCATGGCTAGCAGATCTCATGACAGGAACATCCGGGAACTTCTCAGCAGCTGCCAAAAATGATTTTGTTTTGGGGGAGCCTCCCTTTTGCCTCAAGGCACACCTGCTGCCTTCAACTCTCCGCTGGTACAAAGAAAGTGACCTCTGTAAAACCTGGCAAACTTTGAAAGTGGCTGAGTTAGCTGGAAGTGCACCCGATCACCCTCTGCTTCTTTTGGGGTGTCACTGGGGCCCTGTTCTACCTAAGACTTGGCTGCTAGTGACAGCATGTGAGCCTTTTAGGTGTTTCTACTTGTAAGTGCAGCACCATGGGAGCTTTGCTGGGCCTATGGAGCCATTTGGACCTGGGGAGGGGCATTCAGGACCTCACTCAGCCTCCTTGATTAGAGACTCGTTTGGAAGAATGCTGTTTGTTTGCAGGTACTTTGTGAATGGGCCCTGATTTCTTTCTTTCCTCTCTACCTCCAATCTCACTCTTCTAACTATCTTCAGAGAGCCACCTACAGTGACTTGTGAAGGTGGGAGGGTCCCATCCCATATCATGTGGACCCTGGGTGCTGAGTCTCTCCTGAATGGGAGATAAACAAGGGTGATGGGAGTATCAACCCTGTGCCGTGTAAGTGACTGGAAGCTCTTGAGCTCCCTTTCTATCACTTTACTGTTTCTTCTTTTTATTTGCTTTTCCTCTCTCTCATGCCCTGCTTGTGAAAGAGATGAAATGAAAAAAAAAAAAAAAAAAAAAAAAAAAAAACTAAAAGGCAGAAATGAAGTCCACAGGCAAACAGCCTGGGCGGCGCCCTGACAGCCCGGGTGGCGCCCTGAGCCTAGTTAAAGATCGACCCCGGACCTAACCGATTAGGTTATCTATAGACTCCAGACATTGTAAGGACAAACGTTGTGAAAGTCTCTGTCCTGCTCTAATTACCGGTGTCTGCCACATATCTTAGTTCTGGGCCCAGTACAAACACAATCCTCTATTTTGTCCCAACTTCCTGAGCCCAACACAAACACAACCCCCCCCTCACACATCTCAGAAACACCACCTAGAGAGCCCCTGATAAGGTCACAACCGTTTGTAGTTTTACTAAATGCGCGGGAACAAATAGAAAACTGTTAATTGTATTAACCAATTACCAGTTGTAATGCTGCAACCAAAAGAATTCCTTTGTACCCCTGTAACCTTATATATCCTGTATGCATCGGGCTATAAAAAGCGGGCACATGCATCATTCGAGGCCCTCTTGTATGTTGTAGAACGGAGGGACCAAGTTCGAACTTGCATTAAAGATCCTTGCCGCTTGGCTTTGACTCTGGACTCTGGTGGTCTTCTTTGGGGAATAAATGGTCTGGGCATAACATCTGGGGGCTCGTCCGGGATTCCCCCAAGCCCACCAGACCCCCGGTCAACGGATCTACTAGGATCGATCTGCTAATAGGTGAGCCGGCTCATCTTTGTTTGTCTGTCTGTGTCCGTTCTGAACCTGCGGCTCTCTAAGTCCGCTCTGAATCTGAGGCTGTTAGCCTGTCTGAACCTGCGGCTCTCTAAGTCTGCTCTGAGGCTGTTAGCCTGTCTGAATTTGCGGCTCTCTGAGTCCGCTCTGAATCTGTGACTCGCGAGGTCTGAAGCTGAAAGCTGGCATAAGTCCTGGCGGACGCGCTATAGGACAGCCAGCGGAGACTGGTGGGAGACGTCCCCCGGCTCTCATCTGATTCTTGTCTGCACTTGTTCTGACCCGGATTTCTGGAGCGCGCCTGCGACTGACATAAACTTGTTGTTGATATTCCACAACTCACTTTTCCCTTGCAGGACCTGTTCCAGCAACTCACTTTTCCCTTGCAGGACCTGTTCCAGACGCCACTCCGGGCGCTACTGTTCAAGATGGGTAATACCCAGAGCACTCCCCTATCTCTCCTTACAAGTAATTTCAAGGATGTTAGGGCAAGGGGCCATGATCTTGGTATGGACATCAGGAAGGGAAAGCTAATTACTCTGTGCCGCTCCGAGTGGCCCGCCCTTAACGTAGGGTGGCCACCCAAAGGGACATTCTGTCTCCCTGTCATCACTAGAGTAAAGTCCAAGGTTTTCCAGCCTGGGTGTGCTAATCACCCGGATCATATCCCATATATCCTCATATGGCAGGATATAGCTGGGAACCCGCCCCCTTGGCTGTCCCCTTTCCAATTAGCCTCTGAACCCTGTAAGGCACTGGTTGCTCGGCCACTAAAATTCAAGCAACTGACTGCCCCCCCCCATCCTGTTCTACCGGATAGCGAGGACCTTCTGTCCACAGAACCCCCTCCGTACCCCTCCGGTCCCCAGGTCCCAGCCCCCCGGGAGGAACCGCAGGAGGGAGCAGGTGAACGGGAAGCAGCCAGCGCGCCTGTACCCGCTGAAAGTGAAAGCAACTCCGAAGGGCCGGCGGGGCGGACGCAAGGGCGTACTTTGCGGGTTCCCCCTCCCCAGCCGCCTGACTCCACAGTGGCGTTACCCCTTCGGGAAATAGGGCCCCCAGATGACACGGGAAGTCCTAGGCTCCAGTACTGGCCATTTTCCACCAGTGATCTATATAATTGGAAGACTCAGAGTGCTCGGTTTTCAGACAACCCCAAAGATTTAATGGCTTTACTGGATAGTGTTATGTTCACCCACCAGCCCACTTGGGATGATTGTCAGCAGCTCCTCCGAATCTTGTTCACAACGGAGGAGCGAGAGAGAATACAGGTAGAAGCTAGAAAGCTTGTCCCAGGGGACGACGGTCAACCGACTGCCAACCCCGACCTCATAAATGCGACTTTTCCTCTGTCCAGACCGGCGTGGGACTACAACACGGCAGAAGGTAGGGGACGGCTACACCTTTATCGCCAGACTCTAATGGCAGGTCTCCGGGCGGCTGCTCGCAAGCCCACTAATTTGGCTAAAGTATACTCTGTTCTGCAGGGAAAGACAGAAAGCCCGGCTAGCTACTTAGAAAGATTAATGGAGGCTTTCAGACAGTATACCCCCATAGACCCAGAGGCCCCAGGAAGTCAAGCAGCTGTTGTGATGTCTTTTGTAAATCAGGCAGCCCCAGATATTAAAAAGAAACTCCAGAAATTAGAAGACTTAGAGGGAAAACAGCTTCAGGACCTTCTTCAGATAGCCCAGCGGGTTTACAATAATAGAGATACTCCAGCGGAAAAAATGACCAAGGTCCTGGCAGCGGTTGTACAAAAAGAGCATCTACAGCCAGAGAACATCCAACCTAAGCAGTCCCCCAGATATAACAACCTGAGCAAAGACCAATGTGCCTGCTGTAAAAAAGCTGGCCACTGGGCAAGAGACTGCCCCAAAAAGAAACAACAAGGACGGGGACCCCCTAGGTCTACACCCGTACTAGTCACTCAAAACGAGGACTAGGGAAGACGGGGTTCGGTCCCCCTCCCCGAACCCAGGGTAACCTTGCAAGTGGAGGGGTCCCCAGTTCAGTTCTTGGTCGATACGGGAGCACAGCACTCAGTCCTAGTTGAAACTGATGGAAAATTATCCTCCAAGTCCTCGTGGGTACAAGGGGCCACAGGAATTAAGAAGTACCTCTGGACGACACAAAGAACAGTAAATCTCGGAGCCAAGAATGTAACCCACTCCTTCCTGGTTATCCCTGAGAGCCCCTGTCCCCTACTAGGGAGAGACCTGCTAACTAAAATGGGAGCACAGATCCATTTCCTCCCTGAGGGGGCCCATCGTGACCGATTCCCAAAATCAGCCCGTGCCCATCCTGACCATAACCTTAGAAGATGAGTACCGGCTCCACCAGGAGCAGGCGGCCCCTGACCAGGACATAGCAACCTGGCTTCAACAATATCCAGGAGCCTGGGCAGAAACGGGAGGTTTAGGACTAGCAAAGCACCGTCCTGCCTTGTTTGTCGAACTCAAGCCTGGGGCAGACCCCGTTCGGGTGTGTCAATACCCAATGCCCCTAGAGGCCAAAGAAGGAATTACGCCCCACATCTGTCAGCTCCTCGACCAAGGGGTCCTTCGGCCCTGTCACTCACCCTGGAATACTCCCTTGTTGCCGGTACGGAAACCTAATAGCGGGGAGTACAGACCTGTACAGGACTTAAGGGAAGTCAATAAGAGGGTTATGGACATACATCCAACTGTGCCTAACCCGTATACCCTCCTGAGTACTCTAAACCCTAAACACCAATGGTACACTGTTTTAGATTTGAAGGATGCCTTCTTCAGTTTGCCTTTAGCCCCTCAGAGCCAAAAGCTTTTCGCCTTCGAGTGGAGTGACCCTGAAAGGGGCATAAGCGGCCAACTGACATGGACCAGACTGCCGCAGCGATTCAAAAACTCTCCTACCCTGTTCGATGAGGCCCTCCATGAAGACCTGGGTGAGTACCGACGCAAACACCCTGAAATAACCTTACTATAGTATGTTGATGACCTCCTGATTGCTGCCGAGACCCGAGAAGCTTGCCTCCAAGGGACCAAGAGTCTCTTACAAGCTCTAGGGAGTCTAGGCTACCGGGCCTCGGCAAAGAAAGCTCAAATCTGTAAACCAGAAGTAACATATCTGGGGTACCTGCTAAAAGGAGGGCAGCGCTGGTTAACAGACGCCCGGAAGCAGACTGTTCTGCAGATCCCCAGGCCACAATCCACCCAACAAGTAAGGGAATTCCTGGGGTCGGCAGGATTTTGTAGACTATGGATACCTGGGTTTGCAGAGCTGGCTAAGCCCTTATATCAGGCAACGCGGGGACAGCAGCCATTTAATTGGACAGAAGAAGCCGAG
This sequence comes from Rhinopithecus roxellana, assembly GCF_007565055.1. NCBI lineage: Eukaryota > Metazoa > Chordata > Mammalia > Primates > Cercopithecidae > Rhinopithecus > Rhinopithecus roxellana. The sequence goes on along the minus strand of NC_044554.1, from coordinate 55,126,311 downwards.
TCGGCTTTCCAACAGATTAAAACCACCCTACTCTCTGCACCTGCACTGGGACTGCCTGACGTCACTAAGCCCTTCCACTTATACGTGGACGAGAGTAAGGGCGTCGCCAAGGCGGTGCTAACTCAGAACTTAGGCCCCTGGCGGAGGCCAGTCGCCTACCTGTCAAAGAAGTTAGACCCAGTGGCTGCCGGGTGGCCCCCTTGCCTCCGAGTGATTGCAGCCACGGCCCTGATGGTACAAGATGCTGATAAACTTGTCTTGGGACAAGAATTACGGGTCGTTACCTCACATGCCATCGAAGGTGTACTCAAACAGCCGCCTAACCGATGGATAAGCAACACCCGGCTCACCCACTACCAAGGACTACTATTAAATCCCCTCAGAATAACTTTCCTGACCCCAACAACCTTAAACTCTGCCTCGCTGCTGCCCAACCCGGACCTGGACGCGCCGCTCCATAATTGCACCGAGATATTAGCCCAGGTGCACAGAGTTCGAGAGGACCTGCAGGACCGCCCACTTCCTGACGCCGACCTCGTTTGGTTCACCGATGGGAGTAGCTTCATACACCAAGGCCAGAGGTATGCTGGAGCAGCAGTGACTTCAGAGACTGAGGTAATCTGGGCGGAAACCCTGCCCCCGGGGACATCGGCCCAGAGGGCCGAACTGATAGCGCTCACCCAAGCTCTTACCTTAGGGGCAGGGAGGAAACTGACAGTATACACAGACAGCCGATACGCTTTCACTACGGCACACATACATGGGGCCATTTACAGGGAGCGAGGGTTGCTAACGGCTGAAGGAAAAGAGATAAAAAATAAGCAAGAGATCCTAGCCCTGCTAACATGGAAACCAGAAAAATTGGCTATTGTACATTGCCCAGGGCACCAGAAGCCAACCACTCTCCAACTGCTCAAGGCAACTTTCTGGCAGACCAAACTGCAAGGAGTGTGGCAAAGGCTCCCAGTCAACTCCTTGCACTCCAGCTCCCTGATCCGGGCCCCCGGGACCTGCCGTATCACCCTGATTATTCAGAACAAGATCTCCAGTGGATCGACAAACTTCCCCTGAAACAGATCCAGAATGGGTGGTGGACTGATACTAATGACCAAATTATCCTACCAGAAAAATTAGGACAGCAAGTGTTAGAACACATCCACCGATCCACCCATCTGGGTGCCCGGCGGATGATAGACCTGATCAGACGCTCCAAGCTCAAGATCAGACGCATAGCGGAGACGGCCAGCAGCATTGTGACGAGTTGCAAAGTCTGCCAGCTTAGCAACGCCTATCCCCAATCCCAGGCTGCTGCAGGAACAAGGCTCAGGGGAACCAGGCCCGGTATCTACTGGGAAGTAGATTTCACTGAGGTAAAGCCAGGAAAATACGGGTATCGGTACTTACTTTTCTTTGTAGATACCTTTTCAGGGTGGACTGAAGCATTTCCAACCAAAAGAGAAACCGCTCAGGTTGTAGCAAAGAAAATTCTGGAAGACATCCTCCCCAGGTATGGCTTTCCCATCCAGATAGGGTCAGATAATGGGCCGGCCTTCGTTGCTAACATGAGTCAGGATTTGGCTTCCATTCTTGGGGCTAATTGGAAATTACATTGCGCTTACAGGCCCCAGAGTTCAGGACAGGTAGAGAGGATGAATCGGACCTTAAAGGAGACCTTAACTAAATTAACTATGGAGACTGGCACTAATTGGGTGGTCCTTCTCCCCTACGCTCTGTTCCGGGCCCGTAATACCCCCTACAGACTGGGCCTTACCCCTTATAAAATCATGTATGGCAGACCCCCCCCCTAGTTCCCAGCCTAAGAGATGATCTGCTCAAATCTGAAACAGAAAATGTCTCTGAACTCTTGTTTTCCCTACAAGCCTTGCAGAAAATTCATCAGGAAATCTGGCCTAAGCTGCAGGAATTGTATGAGACCAGACCTCCACCGACACCCCATCCGTACCAGCCGGGAGACTGGGTCCTGGTCAAGCGACACCGGCAAGAGACCTTAGAACCCCGGTGGAAGGGACCACTTCAAGTACTCCTAACCACACCCACTGCCCTGAAGGTAGAAGGCATCGCGTCGTGGATCCACTACACCCACGTCAAACCGGTGGACCCAACCTCCGACCTTCTCGGACCCGTCACGGTAGTGACTGAAGCACCGACCACGTGGACTGTGGACAAAGCTAAGAACAACCCCTTAAAACTCACCCTGCACCGACAGCATAGCTCACTGCAAACATGCAGCTAGGTAGTCTAACCCTAACGTTAGTCGCCCTAGTGGCCGCAGGGGCAAACACAAAACCAGTTTCTAATCCCTTTGTCTGGAGATTCTGGCTTTATGAAAACCGAACCCACCCTGGGCAACCTCATAAGCCCGGGAAATTATTGGCCAGTGCTGATTGTCCCTCCTCAGGGTGCAGTGCCCCAATTTTGCTGAATTTTACTGGTTTTCAGATAGCCAAACCAGTGGTACCAATGATATGTTTTGAGTTTGATCAGACTAAGTACAATTGTAAACACTATTGGTGGCACCAAAACGCAGGCTGCCCCTACAGTTACTGTAAAATGCATTCAGTCAGAGGGTGGAACGAGCAATCCGGGTGGAAATTCTACCAGCAGGGTAGAGGCGGTATCTATACTTGGATAGTTAAGGACCCTTGGAACTCCCGCTGGACCACGCCTCAACATGCGGCTGTATACTATTCCTCTTCCTCCACGTGGCCTAGTAGTCACCTCTATCTGTGGCGTGGCCTAATTCAAGTACGGCCCCTGGTCCATGGGGATATCCAGCGACAGGAAGACAGACTAACACAAGAATTACGCCCTTTCTCCTGGTTAGAATTATTACAAGAAGGATTAGAACTTGCCAACCTTACAGGACTTCACAGCTTGTCTGGCTGCTTTCTGTGTGCCACCCTAGGGCATCCACCACTAACCGCTGTCCCTCTGCCCTGGGAATCCTCCACCCAAACTAGGGACTTTCAGAATCTCACGGACGCCCCCATTCTTAATGTGCCACTGTACCTGAACCCCAGTCAGGAAAAGTTTCCCTACTGTTTTTCAGGCACTAACTCCAGCCTCTGTAGCATCACTGTAACGCCCCCTAGAACCACCCTACGAGCCCCGCTGGGCATATTCTTTTGGTGTAATGGAACATTATCTAAGAATCTACCTGGTCCTTCTGTAACCAACCTACTGTGTCTTCCTGTCACATTAGTTCCCCGGTTGACTCTACTAACTGCTGGCGAGTTCCTGGGGTACACTGGTAACTGGACTAGTACTGCTATTCACCCAGCCCCTAGACCGAGACCTGCACGAGCCATATTTCTCCCCCTCATTGCGGGGATCTCCCTCACATCATCCCTCATTGCGGCCGGACTGGCAGGGGGAGCCCTAGGCCACACCCTCATAGAAAGCAACAAATTGTACCAACAGTTTGCCGTGGCTATGGAGGAGTCGGCTGAGTCCCTTGCCTCCCTTCAGCGACAGTTCACATCCCTAGCTCAGATGACCTTGCAGAACCGGAGGGCCCTAGACCTACTCACTGCTGAAAAAGGTGGTACATGTATGTTCCTGAAAGAAGACTGTTGCTTCTACGTAAATGAATCAGGGCTTGTAGAGAACTGGGTCCAACAGCTACGCAAGTTAAGCACAGAAATGAGAAAACAGCAGTTTGCCTCAGCTGCAAATCAATGGTGGAATTCCTATATGTTTTCTGTTAGCCCCCTTCCTTGGACCCCTACTAAGTCTACTATTTCTGTTTACCGTAGGACCTTGTGTGATTAACAGAATTTTGCGGTTTGTCAGGGAAAGGTTTGACACCATACAGCTCATGGTCCTCAGAGCCCAATACCAACCTGTAAATGCTGAAACAGAATCAGACTTATAAGACCCAAGATTGGCTCCAGAGGTACCTGAGAAAGGGAGGAATGAAAGAGATGAAATGAAAAAAAAAAAAAAAAAAAAAAACTAAAAGGCAGAAATGAAGTCCACAGGCAAACAGCCTGGGCGGCGCCCTGACAGCCCGGGCGGCGCCCTGAGCCTAGTTAAAGATCGACCCCGGACCTAACCGATTAGGTTATCTATAGACTCCAGACATTGTAAGGACAAACATTGTGAAAGTCTCTGTCCTGCTCTAATTACCAGTGTCTGCCACATATCTTAGTTCTGGGCCCAGTACAAACACAATCCTCTATTTTGTCCCAACTTCCTGAGCCCAACACAAACACAAACCCCCCTTCACACATCTCAGAAACACCACCTAGAGAGCCCCTGATAAGGTCACAACCGTTTGTAGTTTTACTAAATGCGTGGGAACAAATAGAAAACTGTTAATTGTATTAACCAATTACCAGTTGTAATGCTGCAACCAAAAGAATTCCTTTGTACCCCTGTAACCTTACATATCCTGTATGCATCGGGCTATAAAAAGCGGGCACATGCATCATTCGAGGCCCTCTTGTATGTTGTAGAACGGAGGGACCAAGTTCGAACTTGCATTAAAGATCCTTGCCGCTTGGCTTTGACTCTGGACTCTGGTGGTCTTCTTTGGGGAATAAATGGTCTGGGCATAACACTTGTAAAACCTGGCTCCTATGCAGAGGCTGGCCAGACTATATATTCCTCTATTTTCTTTTCTGCCTGCTTTAAATTTGCTGTTACTTTACTGGTGTTAAGATAAAAACGACCATTTGAATTCAACTGTTTTTTAATAAATGGATGAGTCTGCATTGATATCTCTTGGCTAGAGTTCAAAAACAAAAGCTATAGGATCTTTGTTTATATGAGTATGTATATGTGTGTTTATGTGTACACACATCTATTTTGTTATATGTTGCTGCTACAAGGTACCAAATTCACTTAAAGTTAAGGAGTACTCATGAGACTTAAGTAAAATCTTGAATAAATGAGCTGGCTTTAAAATTATTGGTGAAATAATATTAGAAATGTCTTATGAATTGTCAATACACATTTTTGTTCAGATTTATTGATCAAGTGGTTTCATATTTATCTCTGCCAGATATTATAAGGCATCAAAATTTGGCATAAAAGTTATAAAACTGTAAACCTAGACCCAAAAAGAATGATCTTTGTTTGTGTAATTTTTGATAAATAGTGTCATGTGCGTCTGTGTGAAGAGACCACCAAACAGGCTTTGTGTGAGCAATAAAGCTTTTTAATCACCTAGGTGCAGGCGGACTGAGTCCAAAAAGAGAGTCAGCAAAGCGAGATAAGGGTGGGGCCGTTTTATAGGATTTGGGTAGGTAAAGGAAAATTACAGTCAAAGGGGGGTTGTTCTCTGGCAGGCAGGAGTGGGGGTTACAAGGTGCTCAGTGGGGGAGCTTTTTGAGCCAGGAAAGGGAATTTCACAAGGTAATGTCATCACTTAAGGCAAGGACCGGCCATTTTCACTTCTTTTGTGGTGGAATGTCATCAGTTAAGTCAGGGGCAGGGCATTTTCTCTTATTTTGTGATTCTTCAGTTACTTCAGGCCATCTGGGCATATACATGCAGGTCACAGGGGATGCAATGGCTTGGCTTGGGCTCAGAGGCCTGACATTCCTTCTTTCTTATATTAATAAGAAAAATAAAACAAAATAGTGTTGGGGCAGTGAAAATTTTTGGGGGGTGATATGGAGAGATAATGGGGAATGTTTCTCAGGACTGCTTCAAGCGGGATTAGGGGCGGTGTGGGAACCTAGAGTGGGAGAGATTAAGCTGAAGGAAGATTTTGTGGTAAGGGGTGATATTGTGGGGTTGCTAGAAGAAATATTTGTCGTATAGAACGATTGGTGATGGCCTGGATGCGGTTTTGTATGAATTGAAAAACTAAACAGAAGATACAAGGTCTGAGTAAGAGAAGGAGAAAAAAACAGGTATTGAAGGACTAAGAATTGGGAGGACCTAGGACATCTAATTAGAGAGTGCCCAAGGAGGTTCAGCATAGCCTTGCCAGCAAAGATTATTTATTTACTTTAAGAGGGAATTTAGAGTGGCGGTTTGGGATAGCACCAGGAGATATCAGCTGTGATGGCTTGGAGAAACAGTGTAAACCGGCAGTGTAAACATGAGCAGGGCATTTATGAGTAGTTGAGAATGGTGAATAGGAGTATGACTAGACAGAAGATAGTAGGGATGACAAGTTTTTTGGGGTGTGGTCCAAGTTGGTCTGGTGTCTAGAATGAGACTGGGACTTAATAAAAAGGAGTGTCCACACAGGAGCTCGAATGGGCTGTAACCCTGTAGCACTCCGAGGACAGGCCTGAATTCTGAGAAGGGAAAGCGGTAAAGGTATTGTCTAGTCCTTTTTAAGTTGGTGACTGAGCTTGGTGAGGTGTGTTTTGAAAAGACCATTAGTCCGTTCTGCCTTTCCTGAAGATTGAGGACGGTAAAGGATATAAAGGTGTCACTGAATACCAGGAGCCTGAAAAACTGCTTGGGTGATTTGACTCTTAAAAGTTGGTCCGTTATCAGACTGTATAGAGGTCGGAAGGCCAAACCGAGGAATTATGTCTGACAGAAGGGAAGAAATGACTGCGGTGGCCTTCTCAGACCTTGTGGGAAAGGCCTCTACCTATCCAGTGACAATGTCTACCCAGACTAAGAGATATTTTAGTTTTCTGACTCGGGGCATGTGAGTAAAGTCAATTTGCCAGTCCCGGGCAGGGGCAAATCCCCGAGCTTGATGTGTAGGGAAGGGAGGGGGCCTGAACACTCCCTGAGGAGTAGTAGAATAATAGATGGAACAACTGAGAAGTGATTTCCTTGAGGGCAGATTTCCATGATGGAAAGGAAATGAGAGGTGCTAAGAGATGGGCTAGTGGCTTGTAACCTACATGGAAGAGGTTATGAAATGACGATAGAATAGAGTGGAAGGAGGTATTTTCCTTGGTCCAAGAACCCTTTGCCTTGTGTCGAAAGAGATAGGTGGACGTTTCAGCCAGGGAGTAGGTGGAAGTTTCACCGGGGGAGTAGGTGGGAGTGGCCAGATGAGAAGCAGAAAAGCTGCCATGAGGGATAGAAGTTGGAATGCTAGCTGCTTTTTTAGCTGCCTTATCAGCATAAGCATTGCCCTGAGCGATGGGTTCTGATGCCCTTTGATGGCCCTTGCAGTGTCTGACTCCAGCTTCCTTTGGAAGTAAAGCAGCCTGGAGAAGAGTTTTTTATTAAAAAGGCATTAATGATGGAGGACCCTTGCTTAGCGAGGAAACCTTTCAGCCCATAAAACAGCATGGTGGTGCAGGATATGGAAGGCATATTTAGAGTCAGTATAAATATTGACGCAACAGTTATGGAGGCAAGGGAAACAGACCCTTGAAAAGAAGGTAATGTGGAGTTGGTAGCCTCCGTATTAATTAAGAAGAGGACGGACTTACCCTCCACTGTAAGAGTTACCGAAAGCATCTGTGATGGTCCTGTAGGCTTCCGAGGCGATTGGGCAGTGCCAGTCTTCAGTCGCTAAGCCGAGAAGATCTGGGAAGGAGTCAGTCAGAGCCTTGGGCCAGTTGGAACAGTCCAGTTTCCAGTGGGGTCCCGCACAGATGGGACACAGCTTAGGAGGAATCCCAGGCTGCGGGCATTCCTTGGCCCAGTGGCCAGATTTCTGGCACTTGAAGCAAGATCCTTGGGGAGGAAGTCCTGAAGGAACACCTGACCGCTGTGGCTTAGGCGTTTTGAAGTTTTTGTGTGCTGGAGATATGGCTGGGGTTTCTCTCACAGTGGAGGCAAGTAATTGCAACTCATCTCTATTATTGTACACCTTGAAGGTGAGGTTAATTAAGTCCTGTTGTGGGGTTTGAGGGCCGGAATCTAATTTTTGGAGCTTTTCCTAATGTTGGGAGCTGGCTGGGTGATAAAAATGCATATTAAGAATAAGGCGGCCTTCTGGCCCCTCTGGGTCTAGGGCGGTGAAGCGTCTAAGGGTTGCTGCTAAGTGTGCCATGAACTGAGCTGGGTTTTTGTCTTTACCTTGGGTAGTTTCTTTAAGTTTGTTGTAATTAACAGCTTTGTAAGCTGCCTTTGTAAGCCCTTCAACTAGGCAGGAAACCATGTAATCTCACCTAGCTATACCTGGGGAATCTGCCTGATAGTTCCATTAGGGATCTTCCTGGGGAACTGCTCTAATGCCTTCCTGGAGGTCTGGCTCATGAAGCCAGCGGTTATTGGTGTGAGACTGGGCTAGAGAAAAACTCTTTCCCGTTCATCTGGGGAGAGGGTAGAAGTTAGAATGACATTTAAGTCACTCCAGGTTAAATTGTAGGACGGAATTCCTGTATATATTTAGTGGGGTCTGATTGAGAAAGAGCCTAAACGCTGGCTGATTTGGGAAAGGTCTGATAGAGAAGAAGGAGCATTAACCTTGACTCTGCCTTTAGCTCTAGCCACTTTTTTAAGAGGAAATTGCTGGGTAGCTGGGGGAGGGCTAGTCAAGGAACGAAACTGTAAGCCAGCCTGGGTGTAAGGAGGGGAGATAAAAGGATTATAGGGTGGGGGAGTGGAGGCTGAGGAAAAATTGGGACCTAGCTTGGCCTGGTGAGGAGGGGAGAGGTCAGATGGGTCTGTAGAAAAGGAAGATTAGAAAGACTCAGTGATGCTTGTGGTTGGGACTGAGGGGACAGGTGGGAGGGAAAGAAGGATTTGGGATGAGTTGCATTGGGAACAGAGACTAGGGAGGGACCAATGTGTAAAAGAATGCCTGGACGTCAGGCACCTGGGACCATTTGCCCATTTTACGACAAGAATTATTTAGATCTTGTAAGATGGAAAAATTGAAAGTGCCGTTTTCTGGCTATTTGGAACTACTGTCGAGTTTGTATTGGGGTCAAGTGGTATTGCAGAAGAAAATAAGATGCTTAGATTTTAGGTCAGGCAAGAGTTGAAGAGGTTTTAAGTTCTTAAGAACACAGGGTAAGGAAGAAGAAGGAGGAATGGAGGGTGGAAGGTTGCCCACAGTGAAGGAGGCAAGTCTAAAGAGAAGGGTAGAGACACGGAGAAGGGAGTGGGGAGCAGCCCTGGACTGCAACATGGGTGAGCAGCCAAAGCAGGTGTCCCTGCAATTGACTTGCCACCAAGGGAACGTGGGTGAATGACCAAGGCAGGCATCCCCGCGGAGATCAGACACCAATGGAACGTGGGTGAATAATCAGAGAGGCGTCCCCACAATGATTAAACACCAAGGGAAGGCTGCCTTCCCGAGTCCGTGACCGGCGTTTTGGGTCCACGGACAAAATGTGTCTCCTTTGTCTCTACCAGAAAATGAAATAAATTAAAATTAAGAGAAGGGAGAGATGGAAGGGTGGCATCAAGATTGAAAGGAGAAAGAGGTTGAGGGATAGTTGAGGTTGGAGAAGAAGAGAGTAAAAAGAGGTTGCCTACCGGATTTAAAATCAGTGAGATGTTCCTTGGGCTGGTTGTCTGAGGACCCAAGGTCGTAGGTGGATCTCTTCACGGAATGAGGATGAGGACAGCGGACTGGTCTCCCGAAGGAGTCCTGCTGACCCGGGTCTTTGGCACCAAATATTTTACGTGTCTGTGTGAAGAGATCACCAAACAGGCTTTTTGTGAGCAACACGGCTGTTTATTTCACCTGGGTGCAGGCGGACTGAGTCCAAAAAAGGAGTCAGCAAAGAGTGGTGGGATTATCATTGGTTCTTATAGGTTTTGGGATAGGAGGTGAAGTTAAGAGCAATGTTTTGGGGGCAGGGGGTGAAGCTCACCAAGTACATTCTCAAGAGTGGGCAGAATTACAAAGAAACTTCTTAAGGATGGGGGAAATTACAGAGTACATCGATCCGTGAGGGTGGGGCAGAAACAAATCCCAATGGTGGAATGTCATCAGTTAAGCTATTTTCACTTCTGTGGATCTTCAGTTGCTTCAGGCCGTCTGGATGTATACGTGCAGGTAGCTGGGGATATGATGGCTTAGCTTGGGCTCAGAGGCCTGACAAATAGGACATTTAATATTGTTTAATAGGAACAGCTAAATCTTCTAAGTCAGCACTCCTCAACATTCTTGGCACCAGGGACTGGTTTCGTGGAAGACAATTTTTCCATGGACCCCGTGAAGAAGGTAATGGTTTGGGGATGATTCAAGCACATTACATATATTGTGCCCTTTATTTCTATTATTATTACATTGTATATATAATGAAATAATTCTACACCTCACCACAATGTAGAATCAGTGGGAGCCCTGAGCTTGTCTTCCTGTAACTAGACTGTCCTATCTGGGGATGATGGAAGATAGTGAGAGATCATTAGGCATTAGAGTCTTAAAAGAAGCACACACCCTTGATCCCTCTCATGCACAGTTCACAATAGGGTACATACTCCTATGAGACTCTAATGCCACTGCTGCTCTGACAGGAGGCAGAGCTCAGGCAGTAATGCAAGCAATGGGGAGCGGTTGTAAATACAAATGAAGTTTCACTTGCTTGCCTGCTGCTTACCTCCTGCTGTGCAGTCTGGCTCCCAACAGGCTATGGACTGGTCCATAGCCTGAGGGTTGGGGACCCCTGTTCTAAGTTATCAACAAAATGTCCATGTATTTGACTGTAAGGTTCTTACTTAAATAAACAACTGATGTTCACAAGCTTTAAAAGTGGTTGATAGAGAAATAACTTTAAATAATGACCACCTTTGTGTCATAACCTAGTTTTCAGAAGTAATCTAAATAAATGGTTAAAAATGAGAAAATGGTTAAAAATGAGAAAATAAATGAGACAAATGCTTAGAAAAAATAAACTTTTTGTATAATTTAAAATCTTAAATCTTTTTTTTTTTTTCTTTTCTGAGACAGAGCCTTGCTCTGTCACCCAGGCTGGGGTGCAGTGGAATGATCTCTGTTCACTGCATCATCTGTTTCCCAAGCTCAAGTGATTCTTCTGCCTCAGCCTCCCAAGTAGCTGAAACCACAGGCGCGTATCACCATACCCTGCTTTTTTTTTTTTTTTTTTTTTTTTTGTATTTTTGGAAGACACAAGGTCTTGCCATGTTGCCCAGGCTGGTCTTGAACTCCTGAGCTCAAGCAATCTGTCTGCCTTGGCCTCCCAAACTGCTGGGATGACAGGTGTGAGCCACTGCACCTAGCCTATTTTGGATGCTTATTGAATATTTGGATCATTTCCAATTAAGAACGTTTTATTATATGGGAAATATGTTCCAAAATCGTAAACTATAACATGCTAATATTGCATCTATAAAATGCTAGTATCTGACAGGCAGTTTAGGATTTATTACTTCCCAGGTTTATATAAAATGTGCCAAAGAAGATGTGTTCTTATTGAGAAAAAGAATACTTTCATTTAATTCAAAAGTTATCTAAAAGTTAATTCAAATTATGGATTTGAAAAGGTTATCACATCCATGTAACTTTCTGTATTGCCTTTAAAGTACTTCTGCCGTTAAGTCATAGGGCTTTGACTCCTTACATCTAAAAAAGACACAAGATAATGTCATGTCTGGCCTCAATTCTCTTGAATAGTTAAAATCCTTTGCAAGCTCAATAGTAACTGCTCCAGACTCCCGGAAAAAGCAATAGCAACCACTTGTGCTCACTCAGTAGCTAAGGCTTTGCTCTTTCATATTGGCAGCCTGGGTTCAACTCCTGGCTTTGGAAGTAAGTCCTTTCTGGTTACTTCCATGGTAGTCATGGGACTTACCATTTGTTGATTCTTTTTCCCCTCCATGGACAGCTTCTGATTTCCTCTCTTGAATTTTCTTTTCTCTGAGCTACCCTACTGGGAACTCTAGATCTTGTGAAAACTGCTTGCTTTTTGAAGCAATACCTCATACATCCATGGTTAAGTCATAACCTTCATTAAAGCTTATTGGCTTCACTTGGGAGAATACTTTTTTTTTTTTTTTAATTGAGACGGAGTCTTGCTCTGTCGCCCAGGCTGGAGTGCAGTGGCACAATCTCGGCTCACTGCAAGCTCCGCCTCCCGGGTTTACGCCATTCTCCTGCCTCAGCCTCCCGAGTAGCTGGGACTACAGACACCCGCCACATCGCCCGGCTAATTTTTTTTTTTGTATATTTAGTAGAGACGGGGTTTCACCGTGTTGGCCAGGATGGTCTACGATCTCCTGACCTCGTGATCCGCCCGTCTCGGCCCAAAGTGCTGGGATTACAGGCTTGAGCCACCGCACCCGGCCGGGAGAATACTTTTGGGGGAAAACAAAACAAAACAAAACAAAACAAAACAAAACAAACAAAACAAAACTTAAAGGCCAGAGGTGTCAGCTGTTTTTCCCAGCTAAAATCTGGTAATAAGAGATTTTAAAAGAAAAAAAAGCTCTATCATTAAAAGTCAGCCCAACTAAATGCTGATATGTATTGTATACATATTATATAAGTATATATAATATATAATCATATAATACAACATATATGATTTTAATATATTTTATATGATATAATAATTTATATATTATTGATATATACATATATCCAGTCAACTGAATTCTGTCTGTCTTCATGCTACCCTTAATGCTCACATGAGAGGGCCTAAGGTAATTTCTGATAGCCTGGGACTCCTTGGGAGAAACAGAGAAGGCACTGAGGACACTATTTCAGGAGAAACCTCTCTTTCCCTCATGGAACTCCAAGAATTGTGAGTAGAAAGATCCCTATCAAAATCTAAGGCTCTGTTCTGTTTTGCATTGTGTTACCTGAACTTTTTGACTTTTAGGGGCATCAGAAATTACTTTGCATTACAGTAGAACTTTTAGCCTTGGTGTGTAATAGCTAGGTAACAAATATATTTCTAGGGATGGTTAATGGCAGTTGCTTACAGTGTGTAGGCATTACTACAGGCTGGTACTTCTTTCTTGCCTTTAAATAGGAAGAAAAGCATGCTCTATTGGCACCTAAAAGGCATGGAATGGGGGATGGGTCGATTATAAAATGGGCTGATTGGCTTTGGTTTGCCCATCGGCCTCTGGAGAATGCCCTTGGAGTGAAAGGCACCAGTGAAACCATTGTACTGTCTTTTCCGATATCATTTCCTTCAATTCTGTAGGACAGCCTGTCACCCAGGCTGGAGTGCAGTGACACAAGCTTGGATCACTGCAATCTCCACCTCCTGAGCTCAAGCAATCCTCCCACCTCAGCCTCCTGAATAGCTGGGACTAAAGGCACAAGGCACCACACCCACCTAATTTTTGTAGTTTTTGGTGGAGATGGGACTTCACCACGTTTGCCCAGACTGGTCTCAAACTGCTGAGCTCAAGAAATCCACCCACCTCAATCTCCCAAAGTTCTGTGATTACAGACATGAGCCACCACACTGGGTCTGCTTTTTTTTTTCCTTTGAGACAGGGTCTCCCTCTTTTGCCTAGGCTGAGTGCAGTGGTGAAATCACAGCTCACTGCAACTTCAACCACCCAGGCTTAGGTGATCCTCCCACCTCAGCCTCCCAAGTAGCTGGGACCACAGGCATGCACCACCATGCTTGGCTAGTTTTTTTTTTTTTTTTTTTGGTATTTTTTGTATTTCATCATGTTGCCCAGGCTGGTCTTGAACTCCTGGGCTCAAGCAATTCACACCTCAGCCTCCCAAAGTGCTGGGATTACAGGAGCCACCACCCCTGGCCTTTTATTAAGAATAGTACACTAATGCAAAGATGAAATTTCGCTTTTGCTTTTGAACAACATTTTCATGTATTTACTAAAAGATAATGAAAGATTTTTTTTTTCCTTTTAAATAAACAACCAAAAAAAAAAAAAAAAAAAAAAAACAGAAAAGAGGGAAGGGAGAGAAAAGTCAGATTCAGGTTAGCCTCATGCTGTCTTTATTGGGTCTTGTGTGGAAAGTTGAGTTTACTCTCAATCAACAAGTAACATTTTTGCTTTTTAAAAAATTTCTGAGCTGCCACCACAGCTACTGCAGCCTCTGGGTCCCTAGAAAAGGGGAATGAGAACAGTGAATGACTCAGTCCCCCGATGGCAGTGGTGGTGGTTGTGGCCAGGGAGGCATGATGAGGTAGGGGCGCTGCAGCTTCGAGGAGTAGGCAATGGTGGGGTGGTGTGTTTGGGGTGGGGCCAGGGCGGGGTGTTGGGGGCGGCACATGAATAAAAAGACTCATCAAAAGCAGGGAAAAGTGGAAAAAGTTTAAAAGAAGGACAAGACACAGTAAGATCAGAGCAAATTTCCTTCAGGAAAAATAGCCTTGTTGCTGTCCCATCTACAGTATCTGCTAAAATAAATGTACCAATCTGTCAGCCCATAGTGAAGAAAGACAAACAGCAAAATTCATCAAGGTTTAGCATGAGCAATAATAAAGAACTCAAACACTACCATCCTTAAACGATGTTCCTCCTGCTGATCCAGAGACACTTTTCATTTGGAAGTTACATCAGTGTTGTGTCCTCTTTGACTTTGTTTTTGATCCACAAAATGACCTAAAGTGGAAGGAAGTACAATGAGCTACTTTAAGAGAAATGGAAGAATTTATCACACTTCATTGGAATTGGATCACAGAACCTGTTTACCCAGAGGTAGTCCATATGTTTGAAGTTGACATGTTTCAAACATCACCACCTTCTATCGTCCAGAAGCTGAATTTGGCCCAGAGAAAAACAAACCAATGTCAGAAGCAACCTGGCCTCATTTACAGTTTGTTTATGAATTTTTCTTAAGATTTTTAGAGGCCGGGCACGGTGGCTCATGCCTGTAATCCCAGCACTTTGGGAGTCCGAGACGGGTGGATCACGAGGTCAGGAGATTGAGACCATCCTGGCTAACATGGTGAAACCCCGTCTCTACTAAAAATACAAAAAATTAGCCAGGCGTGGTGGCGGGAGCCTGTAGTCCCAGCTACTCGGGAGGCTGAGGCAGGAGAATGGCATGAACCCGGAGGAGGAGCCTGCAGTGAGCCGAGATTACACCACTGCAGTCCAGCCTGGGCCAGAGTGAGACTCTGTCTCCAAAAAAAAAAAAAAAAAAGATTTTTAGAGTCTCCAGCTTTCCAACGTAATACAGCAAAGTAATATATCGGTCAGAAGTTTGCATTGCAGCTTTTAGAGTGCTTTGACACTGAAGATCATCAGGAAAGAGTTTTTTGTTGTTTAGTTTTTTGTTTGTTTGTTTTGAGACAGAGTTTTGCTCTCTCACCCAGGCAGTGGCACTATTACAGTTCACTGACTGCAACCTCTGCTTCCCGGGTTCAAGCAATTCTCCCACCTCAGCCTCCTGAGTAGCTGGGACTACAGGCATGTGCCACCACACCTGGCTAATCTTTGTATTTTTTATAGAGACGGGGTTTCACCATGTGGGTCAGGCTGGTCTTAAACACTTGGCCTCAAGTAATCTACCCACCTCACTCTCCCAAAGTGCTGCGATTACAGGTGTAAGCCACATGCCTGACCTGGGAGAGAGCTTTTCCTAAAACAAGTCTTTGTAGAATCTATGGGAAATTCTTAGGCTTGAGAGCTTACATAAGAAAACAGATAAATATTACATTTCATAGGTTTATTTATGAAACAGAGCTTCATGATGGTATAGCAGAGTTACTAGATATATTGGGAAGTATAATTAATGGATTTGTTTTACCACTAAAAGAAGAGCACAGATTTTCTTATTCAAGGTGCTATATACCTTTGCACAAAGTGAAATCTCTGAGTGTCTACCATCCCCAGCTGGCATATTGTGTAGTACAGTCTTTAGAAAAGGATAGCACCCTCACTGAATCAGTGGTGATGGCACTTCTCAAATATGGGCCAAAGCCTTACAGTCCAAAAGAAGTAATGTTCTTAAACAAATTAGAAGAAATTTTAGATGTAATTGAACCATTGGAATTTGGAAGATCATGGAGCCTCTCTTCTGGCAGCTAGCCAAATGTGTCTCCAGCTCACACTTCCAGGTGGCAGGTGGCAGAGCAAGCACTCTATTACTGGAATAATGAATACGTCAGTAACAACGCAGCAAAGATTCTGCTCATCATGTTTCCATCCTTGTACTGCAATTCAAAGACCCATTGGAACAAGACAATACACGGCTTGATATCCAGCATCCTGAAGTTCTTCATGGAGATGAACCAAAAGCTATTTAATGACTGTACCTAACTGTTCAAAGCAGAGAAACTGAAAGAGAAGCTAAAAATGAGAGAACAGGAAGAAGCATTGGTTAAAATAGAAAATCTAACCAAAGCCAGTCATGAGGTACTAAAAAAGAGAGTAACATGAAAACGTCCAGGGTGTTACTTGAATGTTTTTATAAGATAGGAATATATCTTCATCCTGAGAAGGAGGGATATCATTTTGGCTAAATAAATGACTTTTAGTGACCTGGGATTCTATTTTGTAATAGCAAGTGTTTAAACCTTTGATATTTGACAAACTTTCCAAAGTCAAATTCTAAGCTTTTTCTTTGATCTGGCTAACCTTTCAGATATTAGGTACCCTAAAGTCCAAAAGGGACATATTTGGCTTATTTGGCATATTAAAACCATACAAAAACATTACCAAATATAAAATGGTGTTTAAACTTTCTTTGGGTTATATTTATATAAATATATTATTAGCTTATGTTCCAAAATTGTATAAGATTGCCATAATTCTGATATGTCCTATAATTCCGATATGTCTATATATTATCAGTAACAATTATAATTGTTATGTTAAATTGTTTTGTGCCATAAGGTGATCAGACTTTAACCATAGCTGTTCTGAGACTTTAGCCCCTCACCTGGCCTGGGCAGCCCCTCCCCTGACCCTGCCATGAGCAGCCCCCTTGCCCCAGTACTCTTCAGGACCTGGTGGCCTGGCACTCACTTTGCAGGCCTGAGTGGCCGTAAGCCAAGTTATTTGTTAGGCTCGGGGAGAGAGCTGGCAATCCCCAGAGGAAAGGGAGCCTCAAACCCCTCTGTATGCAGTTGCCAATTGTTATTTCACTCTGATTCTTTTCAAAGGCAGTTTTATAATCAGCTATAGGACTCTGAAAGGTGCCCTGGAATCTAGGTTTCTGATAACTTTGGAAATCGTGAAATTAGATAGAGGGAAAAACTTCCAAGACTCCCATAGAGAGTTAATGTGTTCATAAATGTCAAGCAGAACAGGAGTTAATTACATGGAAGACCAAAATAGTCTTTTTATGACTTTTTGTTTGAAACATGCTAATTCTTTTGTTTTACAGCGTTCAGAAAACTTTTCGTCTTTTGTAATGTTTGCAGCTTTTTTTTTTTTTTTTTTTTGAGATGGAGTCTCGCTCTGTCACCCAGGCTGGAGTGCAGTGGCCGGATCTCAGCTCACTGCAAGCTCCGCCTCCCGGGTTTACGCCATTCTCCTGCCTCAGCCTCCCAAGTAGCTGGGACTACAGGCGCCCGCCTCGTCGCCGGGCTAGTTTTTTGTATTTTTTAGTAGAGACGGGGTTTCACCGTGTTAGCCAGGATGGTCTCGATCTCCTGACCTCATGATCCACCCGTCTCGGCCTCCCAAAGTGCTGGGATTACAGGCTTGAGCCACCGCACCTGGCAGCAGCTTTTAACAATTGGGTAAAGTACACTCTTGTGAGCAAAATTTAGAGTGTATTTCTTTCTCTCTACCTGGTTTCCTTAGAATTTGAAAACGATTTGTAAGTATACTTAATTTATAGCAGTATAGTTGTTTGCACAAGTTCAATAAGAATCTTTTTTCTTTTGTAACAAGATACCATTGGAGACCCTGGTTATTTTACCAAGGCTTTGACTAGAGTGGCATACTTTCAGGTATAAACAAACTGCTTTAAGGAATCAAAGTTGACTTACAGAGCCAATAAAAGCCCCTTGGGAAAACTGGCCTCATACCTTGTCTACACTGTCCTTGTACAGAGTTCCTCACTTGTGGTAAGTAAAGAATGTCACCTTCTGACAAGTCCAGGAGCCCCAAATTATCTTGAGGTCTTAAGGAGAGGAATTCCCCCAACTCATACAGGTATTTGCAGGTACAGATAAATCCATGACTGGGCTCAAGGCTTTAAAAATCTAATCTGAGATTCCTTATGGAATAAAGGAATCAAACACTACCAGTGAAGCCAATTTTAGAAAGAGTCTATGTGGCAAGTAATTATTCTTGTTATACTTTATGCAAATAGGCCACACATAAGACTGAAATTTATTATGCAAATAAATTGGTTCTACAATGACTTGTCTTTGGTAAAAATAACTAGAGAGAAAAAAATATGTTTTAGAAAAAAACCATAGTACACCTGTTGTTAGAGTCTAGTTGTGTTCCCTGTTTGTGAGTTTTTATTTTCTGCAATGAGGACTGAATCCTGAATTCCATCCAGCCTTCAAGTCCCAAATTATTGCTTTCAGATTTTTCTGGCTTGGAATCAATGAAATTACTACTGCATTATTCCTTGTAATATAGATGAGAAAGACATGTCAGACTACCACAGCCTTCCTCCTCTGTAACTAAAGATGCTTTGAGTCTAACATCTGAATAAATTGCGCTCAGTGTTAACCTTTGTTTTTCTTCTGTCTCCATAGAAATGTCTCTTATTAATAATCTGTTTGCCTTCATCACATGTAGAGGCCTAGCCCATCTGCAATGCCACCTCCTGGATGGGACGCAACTATTTAACTAACCTGATCCATTCTCAAGAACTAGACAGTGCTTATGACTATGTTCATGAGTATTCATAGCTCTTCCTGGAACCTGTTAAATACATATTTAGCCAACCTGTCATTATATCCAATTATGATGGGCAGTGGGCAAACTATATGATAGTTAAGACTAACTGCTGTGTACACATCCCAGTAAATTTGGGAAATGTCTCAGATAGCCCTGCAAGTTACATACCAACAAATCAAAGCTATGTCCGACTCCACATTGTCACTAGACGAGTGATTATTGTCCTGACTCAGATCAGTACCATCCTGGTAGCAAAAGCTGGCTGTAACATTGGCCCTGATTTCAAGGATAAGCATGTCCCTCTGTTGTGGAGTTCAATGCTGTTGCACCCTCCATATGGGAATGCAAGACGGGCTTTCCCCAGAGACTTTCCAGACCTTGCACCATAATGGTCCAACAAATATCATTTGTAAAGTCCAGGTATTCGTGAATATTTCCAAATCCAAACAGATCAATTCCATACCAACACCCAATAACTACACCGTCTTTCAGCAGGAAGTAGCCAGAATAAATACAGTACCCCAATTTCACAGAGATGGAAGGGAACTTAGTAGTGGGGAATTGTAACCAAGTACTCCCATTTTCCTAAGAAATAGTTTAATTATTTTTTCTCTCTTCTTTTTCCTCCTTGTCCCCTCTTTTTACTTAGTCCTGTAGAAATGCAAATTTCTAAATTTTAATAGCCTTTTACCCTGTTTCACCAGACATTCCCTACAGGGCAAATTCACCTAACTATATGCTTAGGAGCTCCAGAAAGGAAACCTCACCCACCAGGAGGTTGCCTGGAGAGATAACAGTCAATTTACAACCCAAAGTATGCCTGCCCATGGAGACACCAACAGTCACTGGCTTGATCACCTGGTAGATACGGCACTAAGCTAACATGCCAACCCCTTACCTGCTCACTTCCCCCCACCCCTTGTGCCATTAATGCTAAGCCCCCTTTAAAAGTGCCTGCTTTCTAATCCAAAAGAAAAGTGGTACCCTTAGGCAAGAAGTCTTATGACTTCTTCCTCTAAGCTAGTTTGGTAATAAAATATCGCTTTCTTTATACCAGACCTCACCCTTATTAAATGGACTCTGTTGGCAGTAAGCAACTGAGCCTCCATTTTGGTTATAAGACTACAGGGCATGCCACCATGCCCAGCTAATTTTTAATTTTTTTTGGTAAAGGTGGGGTCTCACTATGTTGCCCAGGGTGGTCTCAAACATCTGGCTTCATGTGATTCTCCCACCTTGACCTCCCAAAGTGCTGGGATTACAGATGTGGGCCACTGTGCTCTGCCTCTATTTTGGCTTTTTAACTTACCTTATTCCCTATGTAGATAACTGGTTTTCAGTAAGGAAAGGGCCAGGAAAACATGCAGCTTTAATGTTTAAATATGCAACAAGTAGGCAAAGCTGGAAGGCAGAACACAGATGCCCCAAAATCAAGGATCCCATTTTACAGTAAATCTTGGGTCCCCAAAAAGAGGGGAGTACAGTGGAATGTGAGAGTGCAATGCTCTTACAATACACTTCACTGCAGGGACATACTCCCAACATTGGTGGACAACTCAACACTAATCAGCCCGCTCTGATCAGCCCATCCCCCACAGGAGTCTTATCCCTTACTGGAGAGTGAGGGTGTTTACATAGCTTTTAAACACCCAAAAGTACATTTTTTCCCCTCCAAATGTGCCACAAAATAAGTAGCACCTTGGAGTAATAACCATTCACTGTAAGTAACTACCACTAGCCATCTCTAAGAGTGTATCTCTTACTTAACTATTACATACACCAAGGTTATTTTTGCACCCTGCAAAGTAATTTCTGGTACCCCCAAAAGCCAAAAAGACCGCATAACACAATCCAGAAATAACAGTTTTAGATCTGAGAGGACTATGTCCATTTACAACTTGGGATGCCCTGAGGAAAAAAAGCAGCTGCTCCCAAAAAGGAGTCTATGGCACCTTTTTATGTTTTTCTTCTTCTTTTTTTTTTTTTTTTTGAGATGGAGTCTTGCTCTGTCACCCAGGCTGGAGTGCTGTGGCCAGATCTCAGCTCACTGCAAGCTCCGCCTCCTGGGTTCACGCCATTCTCCTGCCTCAGCCTCCCGGGTAGCTCGGACTACAGGCACCGCCACCTCGCCCGGCTAGTTTTTTGTGTAGTTTTTAGCAGAGACGGGGTTTCACTGTGTTAGCCAGGATGGTCTCGATCTCCTGACCTCGTGATCCGCCCGTCTCGGCCTCCCAAAGTGCTGGGATTACAGGCTTGAGCCACCGCGCCCGGCCCTTATGTTTTTCTTAAGGGTTCTTGGACTGTTAGAATTTACAATATATGAAGAATAGGGTGAAATAAAACTAACTTGAAGAACAATTCTTAAAAAAAGAAGTGAGCATAGAAACCAAACACATGGGTTCTTTAAAAAGGTTCCAGTCATCTGAAAAAAAAAAAAAAATCCCAAAAATAGAATAAAAAAAAGGGAAGAAAAGTATAAGGCCTTTTAAATACACACACACACACACACACACACACACACACACACACACACACACACACGTATATATATGTGTATATGTTTATAGAGAGAGACAGAGACAGAGAGAGAACACTTGAATATCAGCTTTTAATTAAGCTGATTTTTAGCCACAGAGCTCTTTAAAAAAACAATTCTTTCAAGTCTCCTGTTACCAGATTTTAGCCAGGACAACAGCTGATATTTTCGGCTTTTGAGTTTCTTTACCAAAGGTATCTTTCTAAGCGTCTCAACCAAAATTATGACTTAATCATGGGTGCATGAGTTATCTCCAAAGAGGTGGCAAACAATTTTTACACGATCCAGAATCACCCTAGAGATAGCTCAGAGAAAGGAAAATGCAGGACAAGAAATCAGAAACTGTCCATGGAAGGAAAAAAGATCAATAAATGGCAAAAGCCACAGAAATATCAAACCAGAAAAGACGAATTCCCTGGCTGGGTATTGAACCCATGCAGCATTAGTCAAACGGGAGAAACTTAGCTACCGTACTATAGCATGGGGTGGTATGTTATCCTGTATTTGCGTTGCTATAAAGAAATACCTGAGCCTGGGTAATTTATAAAGAAAAGAGGTTTGATTGGCTCATGGCTCTGCGGGGTTTAAAGGAAGCACGGTGCTGGCATCTACTTCTGGAAACTTACAATGATGATTAAAAAGTGATAGGGAGCCTTCTCTTGGCCATGTCACATGCCAAGAGTGAGAGAGAAAGAGAAAGAGGTCCTAGACTCTTTCAAACAACCAGATCTTGCATGAACTAAGAACTCACTTACCACCAAGGGAATGGTGCTAAACTATTCATGAGGGATCTGCTCCTATAATCCAATCACCCCCCACCAGATCCCACCTCCAACATTGAGAATCACATTCAACATGAGATTTCAGAGGACAAACATCCAAACCATATCAAGTGATCTCCACTGATCTTCCCGGAAGGAATCTAGAGCAGGCAGTTTTGGACTTGCAAATGATTTTAACTTTTAGGTCAAAACTTTTTTTTTCACTCTTTTAATTTTATCAAGAGAATTTCTAAGGCTAGCCATGATACTAGTATATGTCCTTTTAAAATTTCTGTTTTTCCCATTAATTATTTAAAATAAGAAATGTATAAAATGTTTTTTATTTTCAATGGTGTACTTAGTTCCGATAGTAACTCAATGCAAAAGCCTCTTGAAAGCCCAGGTAGTAATTTTCCAGGTTTTTTTCTACATAAGCAAGAGGTATTCCTGGAGAGGGCTTCGAGGAGGCAGTCCCCATGATCATCAAAAACTTACTCTTAGAAATAGACTTAAAATAACAAAAGACAATGTGAAAGGAGAATAAATACTTGGGGCCCTAATTTATTATGCCAAAAGAAAAACATTATCCTGAAAGCTGAGTCATGTAAGAAGTTGCCTTGCCTTTTTTGTTCCTAAGCAGATAGCTGCAGATAAAAGGTTAATCATCTCCACAGGCAGCTACTCTCTGTTCACCTTATCTTATGTAAAGTGCTGATTTACTGATCGTGAGATAAATACATAATTGTATACAGAAATGGAATACATAAATTCCCCTACCTGCTCCTTTTCTCTTGCAATATGTGGATTACCATACCCTCCCTTTTTCCCCTCCAGCCCACTTTTCCCTTTTAAAAACTGAAGCCCTCAAACTTACAGTTAGAGAAAGGCACAGACCACAGACTCTTTCTGTGATTTTATGTTTATTTCTTCCAAGGATGTCCTTAACCTTGGCAAAATAAACTTCTAAATTGATTGAGACCTATCTCAGATACTTTTTGTTTTACACAACAGAAGCCCCATAGAGACGGAACCTTTCAAGACAAAACTCCCCTAAGAGCTTGAGACACTTGAGGTGAAGAGTATGCTGCTTAAAATATTACATGTCTTGGACTCCCAATCCTTTCAGACTAGTCCCCTGATATGAACCCAAAAATTCATGCCCTCCTCCTGGGCACAGTGTAATGCCTGTAATGCCAGCACTTTGGGAGGCTGAGGCAGTATCCAATCACCTCCCATGAGGCCCCACCTCCAACATTGAGCCCAGGAGTTCAAGACCAGCCTGGGCAACATAATGAGATACCATCTCTACCAAAAATCAAAAAAATTAGCCAGGCATTGTGGACATGCCCGTAGTCGAAACTACTCGGGGGAGCTGAGGTGGAAGGCTCACTTGAACCGATGAGGTCAAAGCTGTAGTGAGTCATGATCACACCACTGCACTCCAGCCTGGTTGACAGAATGAGATCTTGTGGCAAAAATAAAAGTTAAAATTAAAAAAAAATTCATGCATTCCAGATGGCAGAGACGAAGAGAGGGTACTCCTATCTAGTCACAAGGTAAAGCTCTCAAGGCCATAAAACAAGATGAGAGGGGACTCTCATCTGATTTTTATTTCTGAAACCAACAGCAATGTTTGTCTTTACAGATGCCAACATAGAACTGTGAAAACTGATCAGTCTGCAGGGCCTTGAACAGTGGGTTTAAAGGCTCATGTTCGCCCCTACGGTACCCCTCTTAATGACAGAAAAACACAGAAAGAAAAAGACAAAGGAAAAGAGCAACAGAAAAAGCTATTTCTGAGAGGAAATGGGGAAGTGGGTCAAACAGTATGAATATTCATACCACAAGTACCAAGTGTACACCAGAGTCACTACAACCCAAGACTGGTCACACAAATTCTTTTTTTCCCATTGATTAAAACCATGTAGATTAGACAACCAGTGACTTTTACCAGCTCATCAGCTGGAGTGCACAGAGGGAGAGAGGCCCCCTGACTGGTAAGAAATTCTTACCTCTTTGCTGAAAAAGGTTCTACCCAGGTTCCTGTTTTCTCTTCAGTGCAGCTTGCAGAAGGGAAGCATGGCTTTGACCATCCTGCTCACACTGCCATACTGTGGCGGCTACGGCCATTCACCCACTAAAGGTTCATTGAAAAATCACTGGCATGAAGCAGACTGATCAAGAGGAGAAAAGACATACAAATTAATTCAATGTGTCTACATAGGAGCCTTCAGAATGAGGACCCAACTTCCCAGTGAGTAATAGAAACTTTTTGAGTTATAGAAATTTCTATATTATCTTAAAGTTATGAAAAAAAAATGGGGGCTTGTACCCTGGTAATATAGATTATGGGAGCAGGTAGAAGAGGAATTCTATTGAGGGACAATAAATAATTGATAGGGAGAATGACTGGACTGGGGAGCAGAGATCAACTTGCAAATCGTTTTCTTTGGAATTTAAATGATCCTTGGAGACAGTCATTATACTGTCTTCTCAGGTATGGTCACCTCTCGGTCTTCTTTTCTGCAATAGATAATGAGATAAAGGGGAGCGGGAAAAAAGAACAACTGTCCTCCTGGCTGGGTCCAGATCCTAGGCAGATAAAGGAGCTTCGGCTTCTTTGGGAGAGACAGTGGAGGATAGGGGAAGGTTAAAGAGACCGTAGGTCTTTTCAGTTCAGTAAGTCAAAATGCCATACTTGGAGGTATTGGTTTCTGAGCCCCAAACAGCTTCATATTTTTACTTTTCACATTTAAATATATGATCTGTGAAAGGAAAGTAAAAAGTTGGGACCCCAACTCACTCTGCCAAAAGAAATAAAATTAACCTGAAAACTGAGTCATGCAAGAAGCTGTTTTTCATTTTGTTACTAAGCAGCAAGCTACAGGTAAGTTAAGTATCTCCACAAGTAGCTATTCTGTGGTCTCCTTATGGTATAGTGAGCACAGGATGAATATATAATTGACTATTCCCCTACCTACTTTTCTCTCTTACAACATATGGATTCAGTAATGTGACCAAATCCTCCCTCTTTCTCCTCCAGCCTGCTTTTCCCCTTTAAGTGCTGAAGCCCTCAAAATCATCTTTGGAGAAAGAAATAGGCCTATCTCCCAGGCACATGTCCTTCACTTTGGCAAAATAAACTTCTAATCTATTGAGACCTCTCTTGGATACTTTTTGGTTCATAAATTGGCAACCCAGGTAAGGGGCTCTGAGTGGAGGTGTCCCTTACCTTTGACAAATCTCCTGTTGGTGCTTGGCACCAGCTTGAATGAATATCTTTAATGCTCAAACCGATAGGACATTTTGCTGAGGTCTGGGAGCTACTCCCCTCCAGAGGATCCTTGATGTCCCCAAATTTGGTTGAGATTTAAGGTTTATTTTGCTGTAAAGCTCCTTTTTCTGGAGTTTTACTCACTTCCGACAAGAAGGCCAGCTTTTTTGCTTCCATGACGTTGGACAGCAGGCCATTCCTTCCTGGAGTTTCAGCTCACTTCCAACAGGGAAGGCATGTTTGAGATTTTTCCTGCTTCTAAGATGGTAGAGAGCAGTCTTCAGTCTGGGCCCCATTCCTAGATAAGTAGCTGAATTTGGGTTTTGTCTTGGAAATTCTCCTTAATGACTAAAGTTAACATTCACAACCAACTGATCTTAACTTTTCCTTTACCACTAGAGCATTCAGTTATTGTATGAATTATGCAATTGCTTGTTTTGCTAACTGTTTTTTGTTTGTTTCCATTTTTGTCGTTGTTTTGGTCTTTTTCCGTTGGGTTTGACCAACTCTACCCAACTTGATCAAGTCTGGAAAAAAGTTCCAAATTATGGGGAACAAAACCTCTGAATTGGCTAAATTCCCATAGCTGGGGGAGGGGAGGGAAAGACCAGCAAAAAAAAGAAAGATTGTTACTACTTGAGGGACTGCATCTGCATAACTAGACCACCTTTTGCTAGCCAAGCCAAACTGATAGAGCAATGACTATCACTTCACATTGTAATTCAGTAGCTAAGATTCTACCCTTTTTTTCACCATGACAGCCTGGGTTGGTTCCTAAATCAGGTCCTCTGTGGCTTGATATTTCTGTTACTTTTGAAATATCAGTAGTTTGTCCAGGCTAAAAAATGGTATTGAGATTTAAAAGGATTTTTTAAGAGCTCAATGGTTAAAAGTCACCTTAATTAAAAGCTAATATCCAAGATATAAATGTGTGTCTGTGTACGTTTTCATATTTATATATTACCTATATAATATGTAATTCATATTTATATATTATCTATAATATTTAATTCATATTTACATAATATATATAATGTGTATATATATTTAAAAGGTCTTTATGTTTTCTTTCTCTCCAGGGTCTTGCTTTTTGAGAAAAAGGTTTTTTTCTTCTCAGTTGACTAAATTATGTTTTCTCCATTTACTTCTACCTGTCTCTCCTTCCTCTTGCCACCCTCTGCTGCATGAGGGAACTAAAATAATTTCTTTTTTTTTCTTTTCTGAGATGGAGTCTTGTCGTAGTTGCCCAGGCTGGAGTGCAATGGTGCGATCTCAGCTCACTGCAACCTCTGCCTCCTGGGTTCAAGTAGTTCTCCTGCCTCAGCCTCCCAAGTAGCTGTGATTATAGGTGCCTGCCAACACACCTGGCCATTTTTTTTTTTTGTATTTTTAGTAGAAACAGTGTTTTACCACTTTAGCCAGGATGGTCTCGAACTCCTGACTGCCTTGGCCTCCCAAAGTGTTGGAATTATAGGCATGAGCCACCGTGCCCAGCCAAACTAAAATAATTTCTAACAGCCTGTGCTTCCTTGAAGAAAACAGAAGGTGCTAAACTCCTTTTTGGGGCAAGACCTCTGCTTTTCTTATGACCCCAAGAGTGTAAACAGACAAAGTCCTCTCATATCATAATCTGCTTGCTTTTGTATTGTGTTACCTGATTTTTTTTTTTTTTTTTTTTTTTTTTTTTTTTTTTTTTTAGACAGAGTCCCACTCTGTTGCTTAGGCTGGAGTGCATGGCAAGATCTTGGCTCACTGCAACCTCCACCTCCCGGGTTCAAGCAATTCTCCCACCTCACCCTCCTGAGTAGCAGGGATTGCTGGCATGCACTGCCACACCAAGCTGATTTTTCTATTTTTTAAATAGAGATGGGGTTTCACCATGTTGGCCAGATTTTTCTTGAACTCCTGACCTCATGTGATCCTCCTGCCTTGGCCTCCCAAAGTGCTGGGATTACAAGCATGAGACACTGTACCCAGCCTTACCTGATTTGCAGTGAGCTGAGATCGTGCCACTGCACTCCAGCCTGGGCGACAGAGTGAGACTCCATCTCAAAAAAAAAAAAAAATAGTTATTACAACAGGGATACTCTTGTTTTACATAAGAAAGGGTGTTTAACATAAGAAAGCGTGTGTTAGTCCATTTTCATGATGCTCATAAAGACATACCAGAGACTGGAAAGAAAAAGAAGTTTAATTGGACTTACAGTTCCATATGGCTGGGGAGGCCTCAGAATCACTGGCAGGAGGCAGAAGGCCCGTCTTACATGGTGGCAGCAAGACAAAATGAAGAAGATGCAACACCAGAAATCCCTGATAAAACCATCAATTTTTGTGAGGCTTATTTACTACCACGAAATCAGTATGGGGGAAACTGCCCCCATGATTCAAATTATCTCCCACTGGGTGCCTTCCATAACGTAGGAATTATAGGAGTACAATTCAAGATGAGATTTGGGTGGGGACACAGAACCAAACCATGTCATTCCACCCCTGGACCCTCCAAATCTCTTGTCCTCACATTTCAAAACCAATCAGTCCCCTTCCCAACAGTCCCCCAATGTCTTAACTCATTTCAACATTAACCCAAAAGTCCACGGTCCAAAGTCTCATCTGAGACAAGGCAAGTCCCTCCTACCTATGAGTCTGTAAGATCAAAAGCAAGCTAGTTACTTCCTACATACAATGGGGGTATGGTATTTCATAAACACAGCCATTCCAAGTGGAAGAAATTGGCAAAAATACAGGGGTTATAGGGCCCATGCAGGTCCAAAATCCAGTGGGGCAGTCAAATTCTAAAGCTCCAAAATGGAGTAGGCCGAGACAAGAGAATCACTTGAACAGGGGAGGTGCAAGTTGCAGTGAGCCAAGATCACACTACTGCACTCCAGCCTAGGCAACAAGAGCAAAACTCCATCTCAAAAAAAAATAATAATAATAATTAGGTAAATGGAGTAAATTCTTATAAATAAACTTGTCATATAATTTAGAATCTAAAATTACATTGGATTAAATAATATTCATTGTATGTCTGAGTCATTTTCAATTTTTTTTTAGAAAATTGTAGGAAAACATTTTTCTAAAAAATTGTGCTCTTGGCTGGGTTTAGTGGCTCATGCCTATAATCCCAGCATTTTGGGAAGCCATGATAGAATGATCTCTTAGGCTCAGGAGTTCAAGACCAGTCTGGCCACGTTGGTGAAACCCTGTCTCTACGAAAAATACAAAAATTAGCCAGGCATAGTGGCATGCACCTGTAGTACCAGCTATTCAGGAGGCCTAGGTGGGAGGACCAGTCCAGCCTGGGAGGTGGCAGTTGCAGTGATCTGAGATGGTACCACTGCACTCAAGCCTGTGGAGGACAGACAGGGTCTGACTGTCATACATACACACTCACTCACTCACACACACACACACACACACCAAATGTGTTCTTATTTAAAGGAAAATAATTTTTGTCTAATTCAAAGGTTATTTATGAAACAAGGTAAAAGGAACCAGTAAATAGGAGAGAGATAAACACAGTCATAGTTACAAAGAGACATTTTTTGGTAAGAAAGGTTAAAAGGAAAATAATTTTATATGAGAAAGAATTTTGTATGGTAAATTTTCTGTCCTACAATTACTAGTTATTTAAGAAAGAGCGATGTTTAAGGCAAAACGGGAAGCCCAAGCATGTCATAAATGTTTTGTGTAAGTGGTAATAAGGTTTGTAAAAAGAGGATTTATGAGAAAAAAACTTTATGTAATCAAGTTGGCTAGAATTAAAAGGAAATTATTGGTTGGGCGCGGTGGCTTATGCCTCTAATCCCACCACTTTGGGAGGCCAAGGCGGGCGGATCACAAGGTCAGGAGATTGAGATTATCCTGGCTAATATGGTGAAACCCCATCTCTACTAAAAAAAATACAAAAAAATTAGCTGAGTGTGGTGGCAGGCGCCTGTAGTACCAGCTACTTGGAACTACTTGGGAGGCTGAGGAAGGAGAATGGCGTGAACCCAGGAGGCAGAGCTTGCAGTGAGCCGAGATTGCGCCATTGCACTCCAGCCTGGACAACAGAGCAAGACTCCGTCTCAAAAAAAAAAAAAAAAAGGAAATTATTTATGATAGTCTTTCTAAAAATTGGGCTTTGATATGAAACAAAACCCATGAATACATTAAAGAATGAGTTATAACAACATTTTCTTAAAGTATTAATTTTCTTCTAGTAAAATTACAAGAGATTTTTAAAAAATTATTTTTATTTATTTTTTTGAGATGGAGTCTTGCTCTGTTGCCCAGCCTGGAGTGCAGTGGTCCACTCACTGCAAACTCTACCTCCCGAGTTCAAGCAATTCTGCATCAGCCTCCCAAGTAGCTGGGATTACAGGTGCATGCCACCACACCCAGCTAATTTTCTGTATTTCTGGTAGAGATGGGGTTTCATCACATTGGCCAGCCTGGTCTCGAACTCCTGACCCCGTGATCTGCCCACCTCGGCCTCCCAAAGTACTGGGATTACAGGTGTGAGCCACTACACCCAGCTGAGATTTTTATTTTTTCAACCCAGTAGTTCAACTTTTACTGCTTCTCACTGTTTTTAGCTTTCTCTTCATTTTGAGAAGGCTGTAGATAATAACTCTCTCTCCTCCAACTTTTTCATCAACTCTTGTGACCTCTTTCCTAGGTTCTAACTGTAGTTGTGGCCTGATGCTAAAAAGGTTTTACTTTAAAGGAAATGTCTTCTAAGATAACATTCTGTGCTCTTGGCTTTAAATTCTTCTATGAAAATTAAAATGTTCACTTACAACCCAGGACATACTCTTCCTATGTCTAACTAATTCAAGTATACTTTTCGTGAGTTTTGACTTCCAGGTTATCGAAATGGACTCCCCATAGGGAATAACAATCACATTGAAGATGCTTTTTTTTTTTTTTTTTTTTTTGCCTTTTGGTAACTGGCCTCAAACAGATTTTTGTTTCTTCAAAATAATTCCTATGACATTGCTATTAAGTTTTGATTTGCTTAGGAAAACTGAAATTAAACTTTTAAAATTTAAGGTTATTACACCCATGTAACTTTCTGTATTTCTTTTATAGTCCTTATGCCATTAAGTTACAGGGCTGTGACTCTTGGATCTAAAAAAGACACCAAGTCCTGCTAAATCTTAAACACTGATGGCAGTTAAAGCTTCATCTTCAAACTTGGGAAGAGATGACAGTCAAAATGAACTGTGTTCATGAGACCCAGGGCCAGAAATTAAAACTACTGAACCCTTCTAAGCCCAGGGACTATTATGGAAGAGGTGGATGCATGAGATTGTAAAGGTGAGACATTTTTTGAGAGAGAAAATTAATTCAGATTTTCTCTGTAAACATTAATATCAAAGGCACATTGATGCTACTAGACCTTGTCAAATTAACAAGGTTTTCTTGGAGCATTAACCCACTTTCTAATTTAAATAAGTTACAAAATGTTGTAGAAAAGGTTTATGGAGGCCAGGCATGGTGGCTTACGCCTGTAATCCCAGCACTTTGGGAGGCTGAGGCAGGTGGATCATGAGGTCAGGAGATCGAGACCATCCTGGCTAACACAGTGAAACCCCATCGCTACTAAAAATACAAAAAATTAGCCAGGGGGTGGTGGCAGTTGCCTATAGTCCCAGCTACTTGGGAGGCTGAGGCAGGAGAATGGTGTGAACCCGGGAGGCAGCGCTTGCAGTGAGCCAAGATTCTGCCACTGCACTCCAGCCTCGGTGATAGAGTGAGACTCGGTCTCAAAAAAAAAAAAAAAAAAAGGCTTATGGAATTTATATCTTATGATCAAGATAATTACAATTTAATAGATTTGTTTATAACATATGAGAGACACACTTGACTGGCCTCATGCTATCTTTATTAGGACTTGCTCACTGTTTGGGAAATTAAGTCTCCTCTCTGAAAGAATAAAGGTTTTGCTTTTAAAAATATATTTGAGTTACCACTTTGGTCAAATGAATGACTTATTTTACAATGACTTGTGATCCTATTTAGCGATATCAAGAGTTTCAAACATTTGATATTTGTCAAAGTTTCCAAAATCATATTCTAAATTCAGTCCTTTTGACATCATTTAATTTGTTTGATATTAAGTCCCCCGAAGTCCAAAAGTGACATATTTGGCTTACTTGGTATAATAAAATCATACAGGAAGCATTGTCAAATATGAATTGATATTTAACCTTCTTTGAATTATATTTATATAAATGTGTTAAATGTATGTGTTTCCCCCACTGTCAATATTAGCCAGATCAACAAGACACAAGATTAAAAGGGATATCCAGTACTTGAACTCAGCTCTGCACCAAGCAGACCTAAGAGACATCTACAGAACTCTCCACCCCAAATCAACAGAATATACATTCCTCTCAGCACCACATTGCACTTACTCCAAAATTGACCACATGGTTGGAAGTAAAGCACTCCTCAGCAAATGTAAAAAAACAGAAATCACAACAAACTGTTTCTCAGACCATAGTGCAATCAAATTAGAACTCAGGATTAAGAAACTCAATCAAAATCATACAACTACATGGAAACTGAACAACCTGCTCCTGAATGACTACTGGGTAAATAATGAAGTAAGGGCAGAAATAAAGATGTTCTTTGAAATCAATGAGAACAAGGACACAATGTACCAGAATTTCTGGGGCACATTTAAAGCAGTGTGTACAGGGAAATTTACAGCACCAAATGCCCACAAGAGAAAGCAGGAAAGATCTAAAATTGACACCCTAACATCACAATTAACTAGAGAAGCAAAAGCAAACAAATTCAAAAGCTAGCAGAAGGCAAGAAATAACTAAGATCAGAGCAGAACTGAAGGAGATAGAGATACAAAAACCCCTTTAAAAAATTCAATGAATCCAGGAGCTGGTTTTTTGAAAAGATCAACGAAATTGATAGACCGCTAGCAAGACTAATACAGAAGAAAAGAGAGAAGAATCAAATAGAATCAATAAAAAATGATAAAGGGGATATCACCACTGACCCCACAGAAATACAAACTACCATCAGAGAATACTGTAAACACCTCTACGCAAATCAACTAGAAAATCTAGAAGAAATGGATAAATTCCTGGACACATACACCCTCCCAAGACTAAACCAGGAAGAAGTTGAATCTCCGAATAGACCAATAACAGGCTCTGAAATTGAGGCAATAAATAATAGCTGACCAACCAAAAAAGTCCAGGACCAGATGGATTCACAGCCGAATTCTACCAGAGGTACAAAGAGGAGCTGGTACCATTGCATCTGAAACTATTCCAATCAATAGAAAAAGAGGGAATCCTCCCTAACTCATTTTATGAGGCCAGCATCATCTTGATACCAAAGCCTGGCAGAGACACAATAAAAAAAGAGAATTTTAGACCAATATCCCTGATGAACATCAATGCAAAAATCCTCAGTAAAATACTGGCAAACCGAATCCAGCAGCACATCAAAAAGTTTATCTACCAAGATTAAGTTGGCTTCATCCCTGGGATGCAAGGCTGATTCAACATACACAAATCAATAAATGTAATTCATCACATAAACAGAACCAATGACAAAAACCACATGATTATCTCAACAGATGCAGAAAAGGCCTTCAATGATAGACTGGATTAAGAAAATGTGGCACATATACACCATGGAATACTATGCAGCCATTAAAAAGGATGAGTTCATGTCCTTTGTAGGGACATGGATGAAGGTGGAAACCATCATTCTGAGCAAACTATCGCAAGGACAGAAAACCAAATGCCGCATGTTCTCACTCATAGGTGGGATTTGAACAATGAGAACACTTGGACACAGGGTGGGGAACATCACACACTGGGGCCTGTCAGGGGGTGGGGCAGGGGGAGGAATAGCATTAGGAGAAATACCTAATGTAAATGACGACTTAATGGGTGCAGCAAACCAACATGGCACATGTATAGCTATGTAACAAACCTGCACGTTGTGCACATGTACCCTAGAACTTAAAGTATAATTTAAAAAAAAGTATGTGTTACAAAACATGTACTTTTGTGTGATATTCCTATGTGATTCTGATGTCTTAGTGTATGTTATTAGTACTAATTATGCTTATTATGAAAAATTGTTGTACACCACAGAAGTAACCAAATTTCTTTGTCAATTGTGTCTTTAACCATAGCTGTTCTAAGATTTTTGTCATGCATAATTGTTGTTTTACTCTGCTGATTTTATAAGGCAGTTTATAATCAGCTATAGAACTCTGAGGAGTACTCTTAAATATAGATTTCTGATAACTTTAGAGATTGTTCCATTGAGAACAATAAAGAGAAAAACTTACAGGACTTTCATGGAGAGCTGATGAATTCATGAGGTTTGCTAATCCAGTATCAGGAAGAACAGGAGTTAATTGCATGGGCCAAACTAATAGAAGACTGAAATAATGTTTTATGACTTTTTGTTTAAAACATTTGCTTATTCTTTTGTTTTTCAGTTAAGAGAACTTTTTCTTCTTTTAAGGTATTTACAGCTCTTAACAATTGAGTAAAGCATACTCTTATGAGCAAAATTTAAAACATAATTCGTTTCTCTCACTGAATTTCTACAAATTTTGGAACTATTAAGTGAGTATTCTTAATATATGATAATATAGTTATTTGCATAATTTTAATAAGAGTCTGTTTTCTTTCATAACAGAGCGTAATTGGAGTCACTGATTATTTTACCAAGGCTTTGAGTGGGATGACATTTTCATACTGCCTTGAGAAAATAAGGCTGACCTATAGAGCCAATAAAACACCCTTGGAAAAATTGGCCTGATATTTTGTCCTGTACAGGGTCCTGACCTGTGGGTAAGCAAAGAACGTCACTTTCTTCCTTTTCTGAAGCATGTTAAAGAAAAAAAAGAATGACACTTTCTGATAGACCCAGGAACCCTAAGTTTTCTCAGGACCTTAAAAAGAGGAATTGTCCCAATTCATACAGGACTTTGCAGACACAGATAAATTCTTGGCTAGGCTCTAGGCTTTTAAAAAGGTCTAATCTTAGATTCCTTATGAAAAAGGTTCTAGCAAAGCAAATTGTTTTAAAAGGATTAGGGATAAAAGTCTTTAAGGTCAAAAAAAAAAAAAAAAAAAAGAAAAATTTAGAAAAGAGAGACTGAGAGCCTCTATGGCAAATGATTATTCTTGCTGCACTTTGTGCAAATAACTAAGCCAAACGTAATAGGACTAAAACTTACTTTACAAATAGGTTGGTCCCACTGAACTAATGCTTGGACTTCTGCTTCTGGCCAAGACGGAATAACAGGGACTCTAGTTAACTTTCTCCCTAGAACAATCTAACAAACCAGACAAAACATATAAAAACATTTTTTAAAGACACTGAATATTAGACAATGAAAGACAGTGATACCAGAAAGAATAGCATGAAATCCTGTATTTCTCCTTTGAATAAAAACTGATTTTTAAAAATACTAGAATTATATCGTTTTCTTGTTGTTGACCTGAATTTAAATTTTTGTTTACATAGATATTTTCATTTCCAGGTGTGTTTTTCTCATTTCAGTGATATTCTAGCAGACTGCAAATCTTATTGCCCAATATACTTGAAAATAGACATTTTCACAATGACTATGATATTCACCTTAATTTATCTATTGGTAACTGCAAAATGGTGATATCATAATTCTTACATTTATCAGTTGCATTGTTCAGAAAATAAGAGTCTTTTCTCACCAAG
Source organism: Rhinopithecus roxellana (assembly GCF_007565055.1). Lineage (NCBI taxonomy): Eukaryota > Metazoa > Chordata > Mammalia > Primates > Cercopithecidae > Rhinopithecus > Rhinopithecus roxellana. The sequence continues at coordinate 55,091,405 of NC_044554.1, read as the reverse complement.
TGTAAATAAACTGTGTTACAAAATTCAGGATGAAAATGTAATCATTCATATTTAACTATCAGTTTTTGGAATAAGAGTAGATGTAATAATTGCCTGCAGTGGTAGTCTATGAAGTGTTTTTTTTTTCTTTTTTGTTTCAGTTCTTAATTTTTAAAAAATAATTGTATTAGCTGGGCGTGGTGGGTATGCATCTGCAGACCTAGTTACTCAAGAGGCTAAGGCAGGAGGATCACTTGAGCCTAGGAGTTCGAAGCTACAGTGAGCTATGATCACACCACTGCACTCCAGCCTGGGCAACAGAGAGAACCTGTCTGTAAATATATAAACAATGATTCTAGACTCATGAATTTTTATTTCCTTAAAGTTTTATAATCACTATTTTTAAAATAATTAAATTGTCCCAAATCGGACTAGCGAGAGCTCCAGCAAACTGATCTCTGTGTCCTTTTGATGCCTTTGAGCACTTTCTTCCCTTGGCACATCCAGAAAGGCAAGGTCACCCTGTCCTTTCTCTGCCCCAGTCCATATCCAGTCATACCTCTCAAGAGCCTTAATTTCCTGGATTAGAGAAAGGTATTTAGACGCTTAGATCTGAGCTCTAGGAGGGCTCACTACTAAGCTATCATTACTTTTAGGTGGCTTCAGTGTGAAGAATATACGAATATCTTCTTAACTTGAGTTTATGTTCATCTATCCAACTCAAATTTGATATGACATGGCATGATTTTATGTTTATAGCTCTTTGACACTTTAAATCTTGATTCCTAATAACTTTAAGATATTTATTTATTTATTTGCTTTATTTTGCCCTGTGCTAATGTTCTAAATTTTTTTCTAATGTGACCTTTGCATGTGTTGTATGTGATTCACTTCCTTTTCATCTTGCCTTGTTTTCCTTTCAGCATCTTTATATGGGGCTTGATGTAATTCTTTTCTGTTGTTCATCTTTAAATGAGATGTGTCAAGTAGTTATTAATGTCAGACAAAGCCAACTTTAGAACAAGGAAAATGACCCAGAATAAAGGAGGATATTACATAATGAAAGAGAAATCGGTTCTTCAAGAAGACATAATTTCTAATGTGTACGCACCTAGCAACAAAGCATCAAAATATACAAGGCAAAAACTGATAAACCGCAAAGAGAAACAGATGAATCCACTATTGTATGTGAATACTTCCATGCCCCTTTGGAGTAATTAATGGATCCTGCAGTCTGAATATCAGTGAGGACATAGTTGAGCTGAGCAGCACCACCAAACAACGGGATCTAATTGATATCTATAGAATATGTCATCTAGCAACAGAGGAATCCATATTCTTCTCAAGTTCACACACAACATTCACTATGATATAAGACCACATTCTGGGTCATAAAACACACCTTAGCAATCAGAAATTATACAAAGTATCCTCTCAGATTACAATGGAATTAAACCAGAAATCAAATCAGAAAGATAGCTGGAAAACCCCCAAACCCCCAAAATACTTCAGTTTAAACAATCCAATTTTAAATAAACATAGGTTTAAAAAGTCTCTAGATAAATTTTAAAATAGTTTGAAATAAATTAAAATGAAAATACAACTTATCAAAATGCATAGGATACAGTGAAAGCAATACGTTGACAGGAATGTATAGCACTGATAGCATTGAATGTGTACACCAGAAAAGAAGGAAGACTTCCAATTTTAAAATGGCAGCATAGAAGCAAGCTGGCTTCACTGCCATCCTACAGAAAACCAAAAAATCTATAGAGAGCGTTGAGATTTTTACCAGCAACAATTCAGAATTCAAACATGAAGATGAGAGAGATACCAGATCCACAAAAAAACTAAAAAATTCCAACGTGATAGTAGAATCAGACTTTCATATACCTGATGCTGCATCTCCTCATTGTGCCCAGCAACCTACTTGTGAAAAATCTTTCCTCAACCTACAGTTTCTACACTAGGAAAAGTGAGATTGAGGTGGTCAACCAGCTTTCTCACCACAGTTACCAATATCAGAAATTAAAGAGGGGCCATCACTACTAATTCCATGGACATTAAAAAAAATGCAATGAATAATCTATGTCCACCAATTTGAAAACCTATATAAAATAGACCAGTTTCTTGAATGGCACAACCTAGATCCTGCCAGTCAGCCATGCCTACACAACTGCCTGAGTTCTCACCACCACTGCTGTGGTAAGCGGCTGCAGTGCCACCTTCTCATTATCCTGGCTGGATATAACTGAATCTTCAGGAAACTGGGGATTGAGCCTTGGGGATGCCCAGAGGGGCTGGTAACAGGGTTGGTGGGAGCATACAAAGATTACTCTGGGGTGGCTAGGTGCAGTGGCTCACACTTGTAAACCCAGAACTTTGGGAGGCCAAGGTGGGTGGATCACCTGAGGTTGAGAGTTCGAGACCAGCTTGACCAACATGGAGAAACCCCATCTCTACTAAAAATACAAAATTAGCCGGGCGAGGTGGTGCATACCTGTAATCCCAGCTACTCGGGAGGCTGAGGCAGGAGAATTGCTTGAGCCCCAGAGGCGGAGGTTGCAGTGAGCCAAGATCATGCCATTGCACTCTAGTCTGAGCAACAAGAGCGAAACTCCGTCTCAAAACTAAATAAATAAATAAATTACTCTAGGGTTCAAGTTGGCATTGAGAATACTTATCCAGTGACCCAAGAAGGGAGTGCTGTCTCATGAGGGGTCAACAGTTGGAAGTGATCACACCTTTTCGGTTATACTTCATTCCTTAATCTTTAAACACTTTCAAATACGGAGATTAACAACAAAGTTCTTATTTTGAGGGGCAGTTGGATTCCATTTTTTATTTAACATAATTTTTCTATCATTACTGTCAAATGCTAGAAGGCTGTTTCTAAGGTTGGACAGTAGACTTTGTATTTATGTTCCTTTCTGGTGGATTCTTAATGTCCGTATCCTTCAACAAATAGAACACATACAGGAAAATGTTAAAGAACACCCTGTCTCTTCCTAAAGCTGTTCATCTGTCTCCCATGATTCACTAGATATTCTGAACAGATAAAAGTAGACCTCCAGATTTTCACTTCAAGGCACTGCCATTTATTTTACAGCACATTTTCTGTGACAACTTTCCAAGCCTAGAGGTCAAACAGGATGAGCATGTTAGAGGAACTTTAACCAGCCATTGCAATTGGATACATATATTTTTTCTTGGAAGATCTATTTCCTGGTCAGCCTGATGGAATAAGAATTCTGAAAACAGAATCTATTTTGAAAGTGATTTTTGATACACCAGATAAGGATCCAAATTACAATCCACACCTGAAGAATGACCAGAAGGTTTCAACTGCGGTGAGGGCCAGCACCTCAAAGGTTAAAGCAGCAGTGCCAATAATGAGACCCAGCTGAGAAGGACCCAGTGATACCCATTGGGATTCTTTTATCCTTTGTTGCAAAAGTGTGGACACTTGACAGCCTAGCGGATTTTAATCTCAGGAGCACTTTATGAAATGGTACACTGACAAATTCAGAAGATGTTTCTAGCAGTTTGCCAGTGGTTTCTCACTACACTGGTACTGAAGTGTAATCTCTTGAAGCCAAAAAACTGGAGCAACAAACATCCTGCCACCGCTAACAAGTATATGAGTACTTGGATTCTGTGGTATAAGGCAGGGCTTTTTCTTTCTCTTCTTTGACAGATGAGGACATGGTATAAATGTAAGTTTCAGAGAGGACAAAATAAAACTGAATTCCACTTTTCTCTCACGGAAAGAAAGAAAGAAAAGAGAGAAGGAAAGAAAGAAAGAGAGAGAGGAAGGAAGGAAGGAAGGAAGGAAGGAAGGAAGGAAGGAAGGAAGGAAGGAAGAAAGGAAGGAAAGAAGGAAGGGGGAAAGGGACACAACCCAAAATAACATACATGAAGTAGATAATCTGAAAAGGCCTATATTTATTTAAAAAATTGAATCAATAATTAACCTTCCAAAACAGGAAATACAGACCAAGATGATTTCACTGGTGGATTCTACCAAATATTTAAAAAGAAAATTGTATTGGTTATCTACAATTTCTTGCAGTAAATAGAACCGGAGAGAAAACTTCCTAACTCATTCTATGAGGTCACATTACCCTAATACCAGGGAGTGACACTACAAGTAAGAACTACAGACTGATATGTCTCATGAACCTAAATGCAAATATCCTCAGCAAAACATTAGCAAATCAAATCCAACAATGTATTTAAAAATACAGCACAAATAAGTGAGATTTATTCCAGGTATGCAAGGCTGATTTAATATTTGAAAATCATTTAATGTAATACATCACATCAACAGGCTAAAGAAGAAAAGGCATATGGTCAGTCATATCAATAGATGCAGAAAAAGCATTTGTCAAACAAACTATGACACCCATTCATGGTAAGAACAAAAACAACTCTAGCAAACTAGGAATAGGGAAAACTGTTACCAAAATGACCTAGAGGCTCGCTACTCCTGCTGCTTGCTGCACAGAAAGTGAATCACTGAAACAACAAGTATTGCCAGAAGTAAAGACTTTATTTGGGTGCTGCAGCCAAGGAGATAGGGAATCAGTCTCAGATCTAGCTTTCTGACCAACGAAAATTAGGGGGTTTATATAGTAGAAATGTAACTACATGCAGGAAAATAGGAATTAGGGAGGGGTAAGGAAGAGAAGTTAGTCAATGGGAAGCCGGTGGTTGGTTAGACAATCATAATAGGTAAGGGGTCTGACAATTCATTGTCCAAATGCAGTGACCTGGTGAGTTTCAGTTCCTTGATATTATATGGGAGGCCTGATGATTAATTTCCTGAGAAGGGAGCTCAGATAAGACAAATGGAACTTTCTCAAGTTTCAAAATTCAGAGAATCAGTTTCTACGTTTATTCAAAAGAAAGCATGAACATCAGTCTCTGGGACAATTGGCTCAATTTCAAAATTTCCTAAACTCGATTAAGAAAAATTGAAGGAGACTTAAATAAATGGAGATATATTCCATGCACATGAATAGGAAGACTCAATAATGTCAAGATGTTAAGTTCTTCCCAACTTTATATATTCAACACAATCTCAATCAAAATCTCAACTTATTTTGTGAAAATCAACAAACTAATCCTAAAGTTTATATAAAAAGCTGAAGACCTAGAATAGCAAACTGACATTATCTAACTTCAGGATTTACTATAAAGCTATTGTAATGAAGACAGTGTGGTATTGGTGAAAAAACAGACAAATAGATCGGTAGAACAGAATCAACGGACCAGAAACAGATCTATATAAATACAGTCAACTGATCTTTGATAAGGGAGCAAAGGCAATTCAATGGGGAAAAGGTAGTCTTTTCAACTACTGGTGCTGGAACAACCAGACATCCAAAAACAAACAAACAAACAAACCAAAAGTACAAATCCAAAAACAAACAAACAAAAAGTACTATAGCCCTAGTTACTCAAGAGCCTGAGGTGGAAAGATCACTTGAGCCCAAGAGTTGGAAGCTGCAGTGAGCTATGTTCATGCCACCGAACTCTAGCCTGGGTAACAGGGTCAAACCTTGTCTCTTAAAACAAAACAAACAAAACAAAACTGGATCTGAACATGGACTTTACAGCTTTCATAAAAATTAACTCAAAATGGATCATAGAACTGTAAACGTAAAACACAAAATTACAAAACTTGTAGATTATAAAATAAGAAAAAATCTAGGTGACTTTGGGTTTGGCAGTGAATTTTTTGATACAACACCAAAAGCATGGCCCATGAAAGGAAATAATTAATAAGTAGAACTTCAGTAAAATTTAAAACTTCTGCTTCAAGAAAGACACTGTTAAGAGACTGAAAAAACACAAACTGGCAGAAAATATTTGCAAAACATATCTGATAAAGGACTGGTATCTAAAATATATAAAGAACTCTTAAACTAAACAATAAGAAAATAACCCAATTTTAAAATGGACAAAAGATCTGAACAGACACCTCACCAAAAAAGATACACAGATAGTAAATAAGCATACGAAAAGATGCTCAACATCGTCATTAAAGAATTTCAGGCCAGGCGCAGTGGCTCACGCCTGTGATCCCAGCACTTTGGGAGGCCGAGGCAGGCGGATCACGAGGTCAGGAGATCGAGACCATCCTGGCTAACACGGTGAAACCCCATCTCTACTAAAAATACAAAAAATTAGCTGGGCGTGGTGGCGGGTGCCTGTGGTCCCAGCTACTCGGGAGGCTGAGGCAGGAGAATGGCATCAACCTGGGAGGTGGAGCTAGCAGTGAGCCGATATCACGACACTGCACTCCAGCCTGGGTGACAGAGTGAGACTCTGTCTTAAAAAAAAAAAAAAAAAATTCAAATTAAAACATTAAGATACCACTACATACCTACTAAAATCACTAATTCATGTGATATATGATATAAAATCTAATGATTTTTGTCTGATCTCTAAACTAACTGTACCTTAGAAAAATCAAAGGCAGAGGGTTAATTCAATCCTCTTTTGTAAGGATTGTAGCAATCCTTTTGTAAGCCAAAAATGAAGAGATTGCTACATATCAAAAGTCCATGGAAGCTGGGCTTGGTGGCTCACGCCTGTACTCCCAGCACTTTGGGAGACGAGGTGGGCGGATCGCTTAAGGTCAGAAGTTCGAGACCAGCCTGGCCAACATGGTGAAACCCCATCTCTACTAAAAAAATACAAAAATTAGGTGGGTGTGGTGGCACATGCTCGTAATCCCAGCTACTTGTGAGGCTGAGGCATGAGAATCACTTGAACCTGGGAAGTGGAGGTTGCAGTGAGGTGAGATTGCACCACTGCACTGCAGCCTGGGCAACAGAGTGAGACTCTGTCTAAAAAAAAAAAAAAAAAGTCCATGAGTAATCAGTACAGTGACAGTGTGATATTGGTGAAAATAACAGACAAGTAGTTCAATAGTTCAATGAAACAAAATGCACAGCCCAAAAATAGACCCACAATATATAGTCAAATGATCTTGTTAAAGGAGCAAGGCAGCTGGGACAACAAAGTGAGCAGGTATTCTATGCTTATTCTACTTTTTCATACTTAACATATGTTGGAGATCCTTCCATATCTATACATGAAAAGCTGCCTCTTTCCTTTCTAGAGATGTATGGTATCTTGCAGGCTGCACATTAATTTATTTCACCTATTGATGGACATTTAAATTATTTTCCATATTTTGGGATTGTAAGCGATGGCTCAATAAATAACCATGCAATTGTGTCATTTCGAACGTGAATATTTCTATAGGGTAACTTTCTGAAATTAGAATCATTATATCAAAGGGTATATGCACTTTAAATTTTGGCTACATACTGTCAAACTGCATTCCCTAGAAAGTTCTGCCAATTTACAATTCCACTGGTACAATGTGTTCTAGTTAGCTGAGAGGTAGAAAAACAGTAACTCATTTTGTTTAATTTGCTTTTCTCTTATGAGTGAACTTGGTCATGTTTAAATAGGTTGAGAAGCCATTTGCAGTTACTTTCTATAAATTACCTGTTATTATTTGCTGACTTTTTTTTAAACTATACTTTAAGTTCTAAAAGGTTTGTTACATACCTATACATGTGCCATGTTGGTGTGCTGCACCCATTAACTTGTCATTTACATTAGGTATATATCCTGCCATCCCTCCACCCTCTCCCTACCCCCCGACAGGCCCCAGTGTGTGATGTTCCCCACCCTGTGTCCAAGTGTTCTCATTGTTCAGTTCCCACCTATGAATGAGAACATGCAGCCTTCAGTTTTCTGTCCTTGCAATAGTTTGCTCAGAATGATGGTTTCCACCTTCATCCATGTCCTTACAAAAGACATGAACTCATCCTTTTTAATGGCTGCATAGTATTCCATGGTGTATATGTGCCACATTTTCTTAATCCAGTCTATCACTGATGGACATCTGGTTGGTTCCAAGTCTTTGCTATTGTGAATAATACCACAATAAACATACATGTGCATGTGTCTTTATAGCAGCATGATTTATAATCCTTTGGGTGTATACCCAGTAATGGGATGGCTGGGTCAAATGGTATATCTAGTTCTAGACCTTGAGGAATGGCCACACTGTCTTCCACAATGATTGAACTAGTTTACAGTCCCACCAACACTGTAAAAGCGTTCCTCTTTCTCCACATCCTCTCCAGCACCTGTTGTTTCCTGACTTTTTAATGATCGCCATTCTAACTGGTGTGAGATGGTAGCTCACCGTGGTTTTGATTTGCATTTCTCTGATGGCCAGTGGTGATGAGCATTTTTTCATGTGTCTGTGGGCTGCATAAATGTCTTCTTTTGAGAAATGTCTGTTCATATCCTTTGCCCACTTTTTGATGGGGTTGCTTGATTTTTTTCTTATAAATTTGTTTAAGTTCTTTGTAGATTCTGGATATTAGTCCTTTGTCAGATGGGTAGATTGTAAAAATTTTCTCCCATTCTGTAGGTTGCCTGTTCACTCTGATGGCAGTTTCTTTTGCTGTGCAGAAGCTCTTTAGTTTAATTGATCCTATTTGTCTATTTTGGCTTATGTTGCCATTGCTTTTGGTGTTTTAGTCATGAAGTCCTTGCCCATGCCTATGTCCTGAATGGTATTGCCTAGGTTTTCTTCTAGGGTTTTTAATGGTTTTAGGTCTAACATCTAAGTCTTTAATCTACCTTGAATTAATTTTTGTATAAGGTGTAAGGAAGGGATCCAGTTTCAGGTTTGTACATATGGCTAGCCAGTTTTCCCAGCACCATTGATTAAATAGGGAATCCTTCCCCCATATCTTGTTTTTCTCAGGTTTGTCAAAGATCAGATGGTTATAGACGTGTGGTATTATTTCTGAGGGCTCTGTTCTGTTCCATTGGTATATATCTCTGTTTTGGTACCCGTACCATGCTGTTTTGGTTACCGCAGCCTTGTAGTAGTATAGATTGAAGTCAGGTAGCGTGATGCCTCCAGCTTTGTTCTTTTGGCTTAGAATTATCTTTGCAATGTGGGCTGTTTTTCGGTTCCCTATGAACTTCAAAGTAGTTTTGACAAATTCTGTGAAGAAAGTCATTGGTAGCTTGATGGGGATGCCGTTGAATCTATAAATTACCTTGGGCAGTATGGCCATTTTCACAATATTGATTCTTCCTATCCATGAGCATGGAATGTTCTTCCATTTGTTTGTGTCCTCTTTTATTTCATTGAGCAGTGGTTTGTAGTTCTCCTTGAAGAGGTCCTTCACATCCCGTGTAAGTTGGATTCCTAGGTATTTTATTCTCTTTGAAGCAATTGTGAATGGGAATTCACTCATTATTTGGTTCTCTGTCTGTTATTGGTGTAGAGGAATGCTTGTGATTTTTGCACATTGATTTTGCTCACTGATACTTTCATTCACATCTGCTGTCCGAGGATTCCACTCGGACATATTTCTTCTCTTTGATGACTCAAGAGTTTGGGGTAGGGGGTGGGGGAAGGTACAGTGGCTCACGCATGTAATCCCAGCACACAGAGGCAGGAAAATCACATGAGGCCAGGAGTTGGAGACCAGCCTGGCCAACATGGTGAAACCCCATTTCTATTAAATAAAATAAAAAAAACACACACATACAAAAATTAGCTGGGCATCATGGCATGCACCTGTAATCCCAGCTACTAGGAAGGCTGAATCTGGAGAATCACTTGAACCCAGGAGGTAGAGGCTGCAGTGAGCGAAGATTGTGCCACTGCACTCCAGCCTGGGCAACAGAGCTAGACTCTGTCACCAAAAAATAAAAAAATAAAAAATAAAATAAAGGAAAGAAAGAAAGTGTTTGGGGGAATTCTCTGTGTTCCAGGTTTCTCTGGAGATCAGAATTCCTCTATCCCTTCCATCCACTACTTCTACATAGATTTATATAGACTTTAAATCTAAGAGGATCCTGCTTTTTTTTTTTTTTTTTTTTTTTTAGGTCATTTAGCCCTACCTGTTGCTGTTTAGGGTTTCATGGAGTATTCTTTGTTCCCAGTTGTATTGAAGATGTCTGTCATCTTTTTTCTTCTGCCCTCTTAGTTCCCCTCTCTCTTGTATAAAGACATTTGGGAAAATTCAGAAACTCCTCTGCCATCATAATCTTGCTGTTTCTAGCGATCTCTTATAAAATCTTAAGCAAAGTGGCTAAGGGGGGTCCTTCCAATGTTCAGAGACGGGAGTTACATAATTAGTCATCACCTGGACTGCATTGCTGACAACGAATTTATCCTCACCCTGAAAGTTTGGTACCTTATTTAAGGACAAGGCTACTCTCCACAATTATCTGTTGTTGGGGCTCAGAAACCAGTAACCCAAAATATGGTTCTTTGACATGATGAACTGGAGAAGGCTCAAGATCTCTCTGGCCTGCCCCCTACCCACTGTGGCCCCCGCCATCTCTCCCAAAGCCTTTATCTGTCTGACATCCAGACCCACCACTTTTTATTCCCCTCTGCATAACACCAATAGGGTAACCCCATTTGAACAGACACTTTCACAAGATAATGTACAAGTTAATCTCTGCTCCCTGATCCATTCATGTTCCCTAGTAATTTTATCAACAGAATTCCTCTTCTCTGCCCTACCGTAACTTGTTTCGCCAGATGGTATATAAACTTCCGCACCCCATTGGGGGATGGGTAATCACTCTGTGATTCTTCCCATGTATGTACATTAAATAAATTTGTGCGCCTTTTCTCCTATGAATGTGCATATTGCCAGTGATTTTTTTTTCAGCAAACCTTCGGAGGACCAAGGGGAACTTACACGTTGGTCCCCTCCTCTGTCAAGCTATAATTTTCAAAGCACTGAAAATATGACTGATCAAAGAGGCCAGGCCCAGTGGTTCATTCCTTCAATCCAAGTACTTTGGGAAGCCAAGGCAGGAGGATCTCTTCAGCCCAGGAATTTGAGACCTGGACAACATGATAAAACCCCATCTCTACAAAAATAATAATAATAATAATAATAATAATAATAATAATAATAGTACAAAAATTAGCCAGATATAGTGGTGCACACCTATAGTCTCAGCTACTCAGAAGGTTGAGGTGGGACAATCACTTGAGCCCAGGGGGTCAAGGCTGCAGTGAGTCATGACTGTGCCACTGCACTCCAACCTGGGCAACAGAGCAAGACCCTGTCTCCAAAAGTATATATATAAAATGAAAAGATGCCAAAGGTTTATTTAACTTATTAATAAGGAGATAAAGAAGGAGATAATAAGAAGAGATGGTAAAGCTAGTTCCAAGAGGATTCTAGTAGCAAGGGTTTAAGTAATCCATTAGGAATGGCCTTTCAAAAATTTAGAAATAAAAATTGCTGGGTTGGATATAAAACTGATTATTGTCCCATAGGGTAATACATATAATTTGGGGGTTATCTTTGCTACCAGACAAAATCTACAATTAACATGTAAATTCAAAAAGAAGATTTTTACCAACTAGTAAAGGGTACTAAAGAATTAAATAATCCTGGGCCAGACACAGCGCTCACTCCTATAATCCTAGCAATTTGGGAGACTGAGGCAGGAGGATTGCTCAAGCCCAGGAGTTCAAGACCACCCTGAGCAACAAAGCAAGACCCTTTAAAAATTTATTCAGCATGGTGGTGTGCACCTGTGGTCCCAGCTACTCAGCAGGCTGAGGGAGGAGGATCACTTGAGCCCAGGAGTCCAACGCTGTAGTGAGCTATGATTGCACCACTACACTCTAGCCTGGCCGACAGAGCAAGACCCTATCTCTAAAAAAAACAAAAAACAAAATGAAACTATAGGCTGGGCATGGTGGCTCACGCCTGTAACCCCAGCAATTTGGGAGGCTGAGGCGGGCAGATCACAAGGTCAGGAATTTGAGACTAGACTGGCCAATATGGTGAAACCCCGTCTCTACTAAAAATACAAAAATTAGCCAGACATGGTGGTGGGTGCCTAAAGTCCCAGCTACTCAGGAGGCTGAGGCAGGAGAATCACTTGAACCTGGGAGGCAGAGGTTACAGTGAGCCAAGGTGGGGCCACTGCACTCCAGCCTGGGTGACAAAGTGAGATTCCATCTCAAGACAAAAAAAAAAAAAAAAAAAAGTACATGAAATTAATCAAAGGCAAACTTGAACAGGGACCAGAAAAACTTTTATGGCAGCGTCTGCAGAACAAATCAAACATATCCTTGCTAATTTCAAAAACTACCAGTTCTTTATTGGTGACACATGATTCCGGATGATATGGTTGCTCTACTGAATTACCCTGAGGGTGGTGTGACCCCCATATATGATTTTCTTTAGGGATGGTTTAGAAATGGAAAAATGCTAACTAATTTGGCAATTACTTTGGATCTATCACCTGTCATCATAATTGTTGCTGCTTGTCATCCACACAACACCAGGATTTAAGACAAATGGAACTGAAGTCATCTTGAACTTTTCATTTATTTTGATTTATTTGAAGTAGAGGTATTGTTTTTAAGGAAATGACATGTTATGTAGGTTGTCTAAAAATATAATGCATTTAAACTCATTTGAGAGAATAACTCTTAGTTTAACACATTCTAATATTTAAACTAAATCCATCCTATAGCTGCTTCTTCCTGAAGACACCTGGCTGTAGGCCACTACAAGAAAGCGTAATACTGTCATCAGATAACTTCTACAGTGGAAACTACTTCTGGGGCTAGAATATAAAAAACAAGAATCATTTTTTTTATTTATTGTAGAGACAGGGGTCTCCCTATGTTGCCAAGGCTGGTCTCGAGCTCTTGGACTCAAGCGATTCTCCTGCTTTGGCTTCCCAAAGTGTTGGGATTACAGGCATGAGCCACCATACCTGGTCTAAAAAACAAGAATCAAAAGTTTTAATTCCGAGTTGCAATAAAGAGAAAGACCATGCTCATAGCAGTGACAGCATTGGAAGTGGAGTCTTACCCATTTTATCGCCTAAAACGGAAGTAGTAACTCTGGAAGAGATTGCCAAGAGAATAAAAAGAGCCTAATTCAGTTGGAAAAAAGAAAACAAGAAACTAAGGCACTATGGAAACACACACACACACACACACATACACACAAGCAAAACACCCACGCCTGGTATAAATGAGTTGCTGCTGCATCTCCACTGACAGTTTTAACCTCTTTCCATTCCTCTTGTTTCATCGATAAAAATTATGATGCTAAATCATTGAATTGTACCCCCACTTTCTGTCAGTGCTCAATCCTGATCAAACTTCGGATTCTTGAACTCTCTCAAAAATAACCTTAGGCTAGGTGTCGGTGGCTCATGCCTGTAATCCCAGCACTTTGGGAGGCCGAGGCAGGAAGATCGCTTGAGCTGAGGAGTTTGAGACCAGCCCGGGCAACATAGTGTGATCTCATCTCTATAAAAAATACCTCAAATATTAGCCAGGCATGGTGGCATGTGCCTGTAGTACCAGCTACTCAGGAGGCTGAGGTGGGAGGATCACCCGAACCCAGGGAAGTCAAGGCTGCAGTGAGCACTCCAGCCTGGGCAACAGAGTGAGACCCTGTCTCAAATTTTTAAAAAATATAAAATAAAAATAATCTTAACATAAAGGCTCAATTCTACAAGGAGCATCTTTTCACTCCCTCTTGCCAAGACACTCCCTATTTCCCCAGAGTAAGGTCTCCCTTGCTGCACCAGGCTCAATAAATGTAACTTTAACTACAAGATGTATTTGTGGTAGTCTTTGATAGTGTGTGAGTGTTAATAGATGTGGAAGATACACCTGAGACTCTCTCTGCTATAAACAGATCTTTAACCCAGTAAGAATGTACATGCATTATCTGAGATCCTTTTCGTCTTTATCTGCTAGTCCCCCCAACCACCCGCCTGACACGGCAATGTGCATGTTGAGTTGAATCTGAATCTGAACTCGGATTATTTGATTGAAGCCATTCAAAGTAATCTTGTGTTCCTAGAAATAACATCTCCAGAACTTTTTGGGTTGTCTGGTCATAAGTTTATTGTTCTTTGATGTAAAGATGTCCAGTCTTCTAAAGCTTGCTTCTGTTATTCTGGGTTATTATCTAGTATCTTGAGTCTCATTTTTCTATAACAGGAAAAGTCTATGGAGAGAGGATGAGCATAGGCCCAGTGAGTCTATCCTCCAAGTGGCCCAGGGCTGAAGAGTTCCAAGGGTCTCATTAGACTAGGGCCCTTTACATAAGCTTTGCCTCAGATCCCTTTTTCAAAACTCTTCAAGAATTGTTTCTGCAATCTTGTCTTTGTATCTCTGAAATCTTTGTTTCATTTCCTCAGAGGTTTCACTGGTGATGACTTGTCATCACCAGGTTTGGGAGACATGTAGTTTCATGAGCAGCATTCTACTCAGTCTCAGAAGTCTCCTGACTCTAAAATTCTGCCTCCTCCAGGCCAAATACCTATCTTTCTTCATGCTGTCTTGCTTCAGAGTCAATTCATGCAACTATCATTCCTTCTTTTTCTTTTCTTTCTTTTTCTTCAGGGCACGGGTAAAATGGATTTGTATTTATCAATTTGAAGTGACAAATAAACATGGTATTATTTATAGTATACAGCATGATGTTCATGCACCTATCCTTCCAACTGGCACAATTTACAGAGACAACCCAGGATTATAGTGGCCACTTTTAGAAATCTTTGGTATAAATAAGATTATTCATTCGAGATGCTCCTTAAGGAAAACAAAACACAATTTTAACTGTCCAATGGTCTGCTTTCTTTTTTTCTTTTTTCTTTTTTGCTCCTGACCCGACCTGGTCTGCTTTCTTTGCTTAAGATGAGGAGGCTTCCAAGTGCAATTTGACCTTTAAAACTGCCTCTCTAAACAATTCTTTTTTTTTTTTTTGAGACGGAGTCTCATTCTGTCGCCCAGGCTGGAGTGCAGTGGCCAGATCTCAGCTCACTGCAAGCTCCGCCTCCCGGGTTTATGCCATTCTCCTGCCTCAGCCTCCCGAGTAGCTGGGACTACAGGCGCCCGCTACCTCGCCTGGCTAGTTTTTTGTATTTTTTATAGTAGAGACGGGGTTTCACTGTGTTAGCCAGGATGGTCTCGATCTCCTGACCTCATGATCCGCCTGTCTCGGCCTCCCAAAGTGCTGGGATTACAGGCTTGAGCCACCGCGCCTGGCCTCTAAAAAATTCTTTAAGTCCATTGAAAAGTTTGAGAACTTAGTAATATACTTCACCACAATTCTAACCCTAATACCACTCCTCTCTAATTGAAAATAAACTACTTAAATGAACCTGCCCTTGTAGTATAAATCAATACACTGGTCTTGTAAACCGGAATTGGAGACCTTCTCCCCAGTATACCTCAGAGAGAAAGTACTAAACTTCACCATCAGAGCAGGTTAATGTATGTTTCCATCTAAATCCTATTCCCCTCATTCTTTTTTTTGTTTTGAGACAGAGTCTCGCTCTGTTGCTCGGGCTGGAGTGCAGTGGCCGGATCTCAGCTCACTGCAAGCTCTGCCTCCCGGGTTTACGCCATTCTCCTGCCTCAGCCTCCTGAGTAGCTGGGACTACAGGTGCCCGCCACCTCGCCCAGCTAGTTTTTTTTTTTTTTTGTCCTTTTTAGTAGAGATGGGGTTTCACTGTGTTCACCAGGATGGTCTCGATCTCCTGACCTCGTGATCTGCCCGTCTCGGCCTCCCAAAGTGCTGGGAATACAGGCTTGAGCCATTGCGCCCAGCCTTATTCCCCTCATTCTTGTTTGTATCTTTCCTTTTTCTCTTCAGATTTTGACTGGTGTGTGCATTTCAAACCTTGATCATATTCATATCCCTATGCCATATATTAATAAAAGACTTCTCAAACCCCAGGATGGACAGGAAAAGGTATATTGAAGAATTCAGACCTGTCGTGACCACTAGCAATTATATTTTGATAAGACCAGAAGATACAAAAACTTGGTGAAAAAAATAATTAGCATAATCATGAGAAGGATTTACAAATTAATGAAGTTTTAAGGGAAATTTAATAATGTTTTTCAACAAAGAGACCTGTCAACATTTTAAACAAAGAGGTTATAGGAAAATTAACAGTCCTATCCTAACTAAAAGGAAAAGCAAAAACATTAAACTTGTAAAATGTGTTGTCTTTTACAATTTCATCTTGCTAAAAGCTTGGCATTTAAAGGAAATAATGAGAGATTTAATTGTGAGTTAAGCTAATGTCATTGGTTAGGGTTACAAGATTTAAAAAGTTGACTATACAGAACTTTTGGCATACTTTAGAGTCTTTCAACTTCAGTTGTTAATACAGATGTTTATAAATTATATTTTAAAGGTTTATGTAATATTCTTGATTAAAAAGGGAAATCTCAGATTGAGTCACTATTAACTCCAACAAACTAGAGTTAATATTGGTTTAGAGACAAATAATATTGATTGAGAGATAACACTGTCTTTCCCCAGGTTTTGTCATATGAGAAGTTTGTTAGCACAATATTTTAGTTCATGCAAGACTGAAATTAAGTTTCTCAAGATTAAAATTTTCGAAATTCCTTTCATTGGTCAAGTACATATAAGATGACAAAAATAGGTTGGGGTGGAGCAAGATGGCTGAATAGGAACAGCTCTAGTCTCCAGCTCCCAGCACCAGCAACACAGAAGATGGGTGATTTCTGCATTTTCAACTGAGGTACTGGGTTCATCTCACTAGGGAGTGCCAGACAACTGGTGCTGGTCAGCTGCTGCAGCCCGACCAGAGAGAACTGAAGCAGGGCGAGGCATCGCCTTACCTGAGAAGCACAAGGGGGAAGGGAATCCCTTTTCCTAGCCAGGGGAACTGAGACACACAACACCTGGAAAATCGGGTAACTCCCACCCCAATTCTGCACTTTACCAAGGGTCTTAGCAACCGGCACACCAGGAAATTATACCCCACACCTGGCCGGGAGGGTCCCATGCCCGTGGAGCCTCCCTCATTGCTAGCACAGCAGTCTGCAATCTAACGGCAAGGCAGCAGCGAGGCTGGGGGAGGGGTGCCCACCATTGCTGAGGCTTAAGTAGGTAAACAAAGCCGCTGGGAAGCTCGAACTGGGTGGAGCCCACAGCAGCTCAAGGAGGTCTGCCTGTCTCTGTAGACTCCACCTCTGGGGACAGGGCACAGCTAAACAAAAGAAAAAAGCAGCAGAAACCTCTGCAGACGCAAATGACCCTGTCTGACAGCTCTGAAGAGAGCAGTGGATTTCCCATCACGGAGGATGAGATCTGAGAATGGACAGACTGCCTGCTCAAGTGGGTCCCTGACCCCTGGGTAGCCTAACTGGGAGACATCCCCCACTAGAGGTAGACCGACACCCCACACCTCACACAGCGGGGTACACCCCTGAGATGAAGCTTCCAAAGCAAGAATCAGACAGGTACACTCGCTCGCTGTTGAGCAATATTTGATCTTCTGCAGCCTCTGCTGCTGATACCCAGGCAAACAGGGTCTGGAGTGGACGTCAAGCAATCTCCAACAGACCTACTGAGGGTCCTGTTAGAAAGAAAACTAACAAACAGGAAGGGCACCCACACCAAAACCCCATCAGTACGTCACCATCATCAAAGACGAAAGGCAGATAAAACCACAAAAATGGGGGAAAAGCAGGGCAGAAAAGCTGGAAATTCAAAAAATAAGAGCGCATCTGCCCCTCCAAAGGAATGCAGCTCATTGCCAGCAACGGATCAAAGCTGGACGGAGAATGACTTTGAGGAGTTGAGAGAAGGCTTCAGTCCATCAAACATCTCAGAGCTAAAGGAGGAATTATGTACCCAGTGCAAAGAAACTAAAAATCTTGAAAAAAGAATGGAAGAATGGATAACTAGAATAATCAATGCAGAGAAGGCCATAAACGGACTGACAGAGATAAAAACCATGACACGAGAAATACATGACAAATGCACAAGCTTCAGTAACCGACTCGATCAACTGGAAGAAAGAGTATCAGCGATTGAGGATCAAATAAATGAAATGAAATGAGAAGAGAAGTCTAAAGAAAAAAGAGGAAAAAGAAATGAACAAAGCCTTCAAGAAGTATGGGATTATGTGAAAAGACCAAATCTACATCTGATTGGGGTGCCTGAAAGTGAGGAGGAAAATGGAACCAAGTTGGAAAACACTCTTCAGGATATCATCCAGGAGAACTTTCCCAACCTAGTAAGGCAGGCCAACATTCAAATTCAGGAAATACAGAGAACGCCACAAAGATACTCCTCAAGAAGAGCAACTCCAAGACACTTAATTGTCAGATTCACCAAAGTTGAAATGACGGAAAAACTGGTAAGGGAAGCCAGAAAGAAAGGTCAGATTACCCACAAAGGGAAGCCCATTAGACTAACAGCAGCTCTCTCCGCAGAAACTCTACAAGCCAGAAGGGAATGGGGGCCAATATTCAACATTCTTAAAGAAAAGAATTCTCAACCCAGAATTTCATATCCAGCCAAACTAAGTTTCATAAGTGAAGGAGAAATAAAATCCTTTACAGATAGGCAAATGCTTAGAGATTTTGTCACCACCAGGCCTGCCTTACAAAGAGACCCTGAAGGAAGCACTAAACATGGAAAAGAACAACTGGTACCAGCCATTGCAAAAACATGCCAAAATGTAAAGACCATCGACGCTAGGAAGAAACTGCATCAACTAACGAGCAAAATAACCAGTTAATATCATAATGACAGGATCAAGTTCACACATAACAATATTAACCTTAAATGTAAATGGACTAAATGCTCCAATTAAAAGACACAGACTGGCAAACTGGATAAAGAGTCAAGACCCATCAGTTTGCGGTATTCAGGAGACCCATCTCACATGCAGAGACATACATAGGCTCAAAATGAAGGGATGGAGGAAGAACTACCAAGCAAATGGAGAACAAAAAAAGCAGGGATTGCAATCCTAGTCTCTGATAAAACAGACTTTAAACCATCAAAGATCAAAAGAGACAAAGAAGGCCATTACATAATGGTAAAGGGATCAATTCAACAGGAAGAGCTAACTATCCTAAAAATATATGCACCCAATACAGGAGCACCCAGATTCATAAAGCAAGTCCTTAGAGACTTACAAAGAGACTTAGACTCCCATACAATAAGAATGGGACACTTCAACACCCCACTGTCAACATTAGACAGATCAATGAGACAGAAAGTTAACAAGGATATCCAGGAATTGAACTCATCTCTGCACCAAGGGGACCTAATAGACATCTACAGAACTCTCCACCCCAAATCAACAGAATATACATCCTTCTCAGCACCACATCACACTTATTCCAAAATTGACCACATAATTGGAAGTAAAGCACTCCTCAGCAAATGTAAAAGAATAGAAATTATAACAAACTGTCTCTCAGACCACAGTGCAATCAAACTAGAATTCAGGACTAAGAAACTCAATGAAAACCGCTCAACTACATGGAAACTGAACAACCTGCTCCTGAATGGCTACTGGGTACATAATGAAATGAAGGCAGAAATAAAGATGTTCTTTGAAACCAATGAGAACAAAGATACAACACACCAGAATCTCTGGGACACATTTAAAGCAGTGTGTAGAGGGAAATTTATAGCACTAAATGCCCACAAGAGAAAGCTGGAAAGATCTAAAATTGACACCCTAACATCACAATTAAAAGAACTAGAGAAGCAAGAGCAAACACATTCAAAAGCTAACAGAAAGCAAGAAATAACTAAGATCAGAGCAGAACTGAAGGAGATAGAGACACAAAAAACCCTCCAAAAAATCAATGAATCCAGGAGTTGGTTTTTTGAAAAGATCAACAAAATTGATAGACTGCTAGCAAGACTAATACAGAAGAAAAGAGAGAAGAACCAAATAGATGCAATAAAAAATGATAAAGGGGATATCACCACCGACCCCACAGAAATACAAACTACCATCAGAGAATACTATAAACACCTCTACGCGAATCAACTAGAAAATCTAGAAGAAATGGATAATTTGCTGGACACTTACACTCTCCCAAGACTAAACCAGGAAGAAGTTGAATCCCTGTAATAGACCAGTAACAGGCTCTGAAATTGAGGCAACAATTAATAGCCTACCAACCAAAAATGTCCAGGACCAGATGGATTCACAGCTGAATTCTACCAGAGGTACAAGGAGGAGCTGGTATCATTCCTTCTGAAACTATTCCAATCAATAGAAAAAGAGGGAATCCTCCCTAACTCATTTTATGAGGCCAACATCATCCTGATACCAAAGCCTGGCAGAGACACAACAAAAAAAGAGAATTTTAGACCAATATCCCTGATGAACATCGATGCAAAAATCCTCAATAAAATACTGGCAAACCGAATCCAGCAGTACATCAAAAAGCTTATCCACTATGATCAAGTGGGCTTCATCCCTGGGATGCAACGCTCGTTCAACATACACAAATCAATAAACGTAATCCAGCATATAAACAGAACCAAAGACAAAAACCACATGATTATCTCAATAAATGCAGAAAAGGCCTTTGACAAAATTCAACAGCCCTTCATGCTAAAAACTCTCAATAAATTCGGTATTGATGGAACGTATCTCAAAATAATAAGAGCTATTTATGACAAACCCACAGCCAATATCGTACTGAATGGGCAAAAACTGGAAAAATTCCCTTTGAAAACTGGTACAAGACAGAGATGCCCTCTCTCACCACTCCTATTCGACACAGTGTTGGAAGTTCTGGCTAGGGCAATCAGGCAAGAGAAAGAAATAAAGCGTATTCAGTTAGGAAAAGAAGAAGTCAAATTGTCCCTGTCTGCAGATAACATGATTGTATATTTAGAAAACCCCATCATTTCGGCCCAAAATCTCCTTAAGCTGATAAGCAACTTCAGCAAAATCTCAGGATACAAAATTAATGTGCAAATATCACAAGCATTCTTATACACCAGTAACAGACAAACAGAGAGCCAAATCATGAATGAACTTCCATTCACAATTGCTTCAAAGAGAATAAAATACCTAGGAATCCAACTCACAAGGGATGTCAAGGACCTCTTCAAGGAGAACTACAAACCACTGCTCAGTGAAATCAAAGAGGACACAAACAAATGGAAGAACATACCATGCTCATGGATAGGAAGAATCAATATCGTGAAAATGGCCATACTGCCCAAGGTTATTTATAGATTCAATGCCATCCCCATCAAGCTACCAATGAGTTTCTTCACAGAATTGGAAAAAACTGCTTTAAAGTTCATAGGGAACCAAAAAAGAACCCGCATTGCCAAGACAATCCTAAGTCAAAAGAACAAAACTGGAGGCATCACGCTACCTGACTTCAAACTATACTACAAGGCTACAGTAACCAAAACAGCATGGTACTGGTACCAAAACAGAGATATAGACCAATGGAACAGAACAGAGTCCTCAGAAATAATACCACACATATACAGCCATCTGATCTTTGACAAACCTGAGAGAAACAAGAAATGGGGAAAGGATTCCCTATTTAATCAATGGTGCTGGGAAAATTGGCTAGCCATAAGTAGAAAGCTGAAACTGGATCCTTTCCTTACTCCTTATACACAAATTAATTCAAGATGGATTAGAGACTTAAATGTTAGACCTAATACCATAAAAACCCTATAAGAAAAGCTATGTAATACCATTCAGGACATAGGCATGGGCAAGGACTTCATGTCTAAAACACCAAAAGCAATGGCAACAAAAGCCAAAATTGACAAATGGGATCTCATTAAACTAAAGAGCTTCTGCACAGCAAAAGAAACCACCATCAGAGTGAACAGGCAACCTACAGAATGGGAGAAAATTTTTGCAATCTACTCATCTGACAAAGGGCTAATATCCAGAACCTACAAAGAACTCAAACAAATTTACAAGAAAAAAACAAACAACCCCATCAAAAAGTGGGCAAGGGATATGAACAGACATTTATCAAAAGAAGACATGCATACAGCCAACAGACATATGAAAAAATGCTCGTCATCACTGGCCATCAGATAAATGCAAATCAAAACCACAATGAGATACCATCTCACACCAGTTAGAATGGCAATCATTCAAAAGTCAAGAAACAACAGGTGCTGGAGAGGATGTGGAGAAATAGGAACACTTTTACACA
The DNA here is from genome assembly GCF_007565055.1 of Rhinopithecus roxellana. NCBI lineage: Eukaryota > Metazoa > Chordata > Mammalia > Primates > Cercopithecidae > Rhinopithecus > Rhinopithecus roxellana. The sequence goes on along the minus strand of NC_044554.1, from coordinate 55,069,351 downwards.
GTTGGTGGGATTGTAAACTAGTTCAACCATTATGGAAAACAGTATGGCGATTCCTCAAGGATCTAGAACTAGGAGTACCATATGACCCAGCCATCCCATTACTAGGTATATACCCAAAGGATTATAAATCATGCTACTGTAAAGACACATGCACACGTATGTTCATTGCGGCACTATTCACAATAGCAAAGACTTGGAATCAACCCAAATGTCCATCAGTGACAGACTGGATTAAGAAAATGTGGCACATATACACCATGGAATACTATGCAGCCATAAAAAAGGATGAGTTTGTGTCCTTTGTGGGGACATGGATGCAGCTGGAAACCATCATTTTCAGCAAACTATCGCAAGAACAGAAAACCAGACACCACATGTTCTCACTCATAGGTGGGAACTGAACAATGAGATCACTTGGACTCGGGAAGGGGAACATCACACACCGGGGCCTATTATGGGGAGGGAGGAGAGGGGAGGGATTGCATTGGGAGTTATACCTGATGTAAAGGACGAGTTGATGGGTGCTGACGAGATGATGGGTGCAGCACACCAGTGTGGCACAAGTATACATATGTAACAAACCTGCACATTATGCACATGTACCCTAGAACTTAAAGTATAATAATAATAATAATAATAATAATAAAATAAAATTTAAAAAATGACAAAAATATAAAATTGTATTCAACAAATTGAAATGGTAATAGCAGATGTCTTTTTAAAGGGTTTAATATAGTGAAATGTTTATACTGCTACAAATCATAAAGGCTTAATGTGCTGGCTAAAATTGTAATTTCCAGATCCTTAATTAGCTTTGCTACCTTAGATAAAAGTTAAATTTAGCTCATTAATAAGTTATCATTGAATGCCCAAAAAGTATATTAGTAAGAAAAAGATACAGAAATTTAGTCACTAAACATAGTTTTAATTTGCCATTACTTCTTGTTTTTTTTTTTTTTTTTGAGATGGAGTCTTGCTGTGTCGCCCAGGCTGGAGTGCAGTGGCGCAATCTCGCTCACTGCAAGCTCCGCCTCCCGGGTTCATGCCATTCTCCCACCTCAGCCTCCAAGTAGCTGGGACTACAGGCGCCCGCTAGCACGCCCGGCTAATTTTTTGTATTTTTAGTAGAGACGGGGTTTCACCGTGTTAGCCAGGATGGTTTCGATCTCCTGACCTCGTGATCTGCCCGTCTTGGCCTCCCAAAGTGCTGGGATTACAGGCTTGAGCCACTGCGCCCGGCCTGCCATTACTTCTTAAAATGGCAAAATTAAAAGTTTGTGTAAATGCTTTTAGAATAATGTCATATATTTATTTTTGCCACTTTATATTTGAGTTAATAATCTAACGTGTATTCACTGAAAAAAAAGATAAGACAATTCTTGGCTCCATGTTCTTTAATTTTCTTTTCCATCTGAAGGCAATAGAATTATTTTTATTAAATATGGCAATTAATGGAAATAGTACAATAGATACAAAAATTTATAAAATATATAAATATATAGATGGTACAAAAATGATTTCTCTATTCAGGAAATTGTTGCGCAGAAGATTAAAATGGTAATTGCAATATAATAAGCATTATTTTATTTTATATATTTATAAAATTATATATTAAGATTAAAGTTAAAATCTTTATGTTTCTCATCTGTTTGTATATTATGTATCTCTCATGTCTAAATTCTTACACATAGAGCAGTATTAGTAAATGATTTACTACAATTTGTTACATGAATAGTAAACCAAAAGGAGAAAATTATAATTTGTGCTTTTCTGTAAAATAACTCAGTTATTTTTTTGTCACAGATGTACCTTTTTTAGCACTATAATATTCTATTAGCCCTCATTCCTTTGGACATGCTTTTAAATCGTTTTAACAAAACAAAACCCTCACAGCTTAAAAGAATTAAAAGTTTCTACTAATTATTGTTTCTTCTTATGGTTATGGTATGTTTTCAAATATTGTCTGGAGAGAACAAACATTAGGGTAACTATTGCTTACCTCTAGAGACTGTCTCATGTTTTATATCTCTTCTTCTCTGAAAACTCTTCATTTTGCATTCCCCAAATTTAGGCCCCAAATTCAGAAAAATAAGAGGATATGGGCAATGGAGTTAATTTACAGCTGGACTTTCCACCTGTAAACTCTTTGTCTCTAGGTCCCCTGGATGACATTTTGACACTCAGACAAGGTAAGGGCAGTTTTATGCTATGCTGATTAAAGAGTAAAGCTCCCCCTGGTGATTCCGCACCCCCAAGGTCAATTTCTTTACTGATGACGTGCAACTGGTCAAACCAGCTAAGTTAGCTAGACTTGATTATGTGGGTCAAGAGAGAAAAATTCCTGCTGGGAAGCTTGATTTTGAGTTCTAGTCTAAGCTAATGTATTCCTCACACAGATCTTGGTGGTTCAACCTGGAAACTTGGTGTGCTGCATGTGAATACAGATGCTGGGAAGCTTAGCCTGGGATGCCATCTCTCCGACCCCTAATGCTTGCCTGAACTCTTCTGCTGCACTCTGTCTTTCCTCTGTAAATCACAGCATTGCATCACTATACTCTGGAGTCCAGTGAGTACTCACAGATGTCTCAGCTTGGAAAATCTTTTCAGTTAAGATGTCTTTTTCTGACTAAGCTATCATTAAATTTCTCAAAGGGTTCACTAGGTACCACAAAGATTTATTTTAAAAATAAGTAAAAATAATCAGATTTGTCATTCTTCAAATTTTCACCAATTTGAAACTACTGTGCAAAATTTAAGATGAAAGGTGGGGGTAGCTTGATAAATCACAGCAAAAGTTCATCTTTCCAGATTAATTATGTATAAGTAAAATACATTAATACAAATATGTACCCATCAATTTTGTGCTTTTCAGGTTAAAAGAAATATACCTATGTTTAAATAGGTATATAATAGTTATACAGTAATAGTTATTAATAACAGTTACATAATAATAACTGCCAAAATAACTATTAAAATACTTTTTTCCCAGTATTTTAGATGTAAATTTCTTATCAATTGTAAACAATGTACTTCATGGGATAAATTAAATGCCTTGGAGATAGATTATGGCATCATTGGTTGTCACTCCTTCACATATAACTATCCACAGCTTTAGTACCTTGGACACAACAACTCTCCTTCCCTACTCAAGCAAGAAAAATGCCTTGATTATTTAACCTGTATTAGGAAATGATCATGTCCTATAATAGAAAGGGCCTTCCATTTCACTGGTAGACCTCAGGCTGAGAATTCTTTGAACTTTACCAGAAGCAGAAATCCCCTCAAGTAACAGTTGATTCAAAACCCTCCATTGAAGCTAATGATTATGTAAACTAGATAGATTTTACTAAAATCTCTGGAACAAGATTAACTTTAAGATAATTTAATACACTTTTCCTTTGGATTTTTTTTTACTATGGAACTTGCCTAATAGTATATTTTGAAGTTCTCCAGTGACTGGGTCAAGAGTTCTCAGTCTGTTCTCCTATACAGGCCTTTGTATATTCCTTTTGTATGGCACGGGTTAACCTCTATTGACTTTATTTGGAGATAAGGACAAATGCTTATCTCCAGAACTGCCTGGAGAATGACATCGACTCTTGTCAATACTAGGGAATGTATTAACTAAATATGTATTAATTAAAGGTAAATGATATTATATAACCATGGATCTGTGAGTTATTTTCAGAGTAGCATGTACCCACCTGTCAGCAATATTTAGTATTAATAATTGTATTTATAATTTCCACCTGGTTTTGGTGGCGCTTGAAGGACTAAGTCTGGTCACATATTGGAATATGTCTATGCAACTAGCTCACTGTAAGAGACACCCTTCTTGAGCAGGCTTTGGGCTTTCTGGTACCAAGGTGCTCACACAGGTCACCGGTGTTTTAATACCTGAAGGCGAAGCATAATCAGAACAACCATGTGGTGTAAAAGTAAGAAAGTCTGCACCTGAGATCTCTAGACACTCCCAGTGCATTTTCTTCTTCTGCTATTGCTGTATTTGTTGCCTGTAATAAAGTACAAACTGGGTCCTATGGATCCCTTCAGGAATCAAACACTTGATCAAAATAATTAATGCACCTTTTGATAACCCTAATTGAATTATATTCATTAGTAGTTCACACTTAAACATAAAAGCTGGAGATTGTCAGGCAAGCTATGCTATTACTGATTCGAATTCACTCTTGGCATATGAGCCTTTCTCAAAAGTCAGTTCACTTCAGATAACTGAGTTAACTGACCTCAGCTGAATCTGAGGTTTCATAAGCATAAAATGAAAGAGCAATTATTGGTCCAATCAGCATTTCCCAGTAAGCTTTGGTCATTCTTTACTTACTTTTAGGATGGATTGAGACTTTTTCTTGCCAGACCATCATTAAAGAATTTGAATGCTTTGCCTTTTCCTCAAAAGCTTTATTGTTCTTATACCCAATCTTCAGGAAAATGTAGAGAAAATAAAGGATTACTAAAACTAAAAATTGTCAAAGTTCTAAGAGTCACTGGAACTTACATGTCAGTTCCTACAGTATTCCATTTACCTTCATGACATAGGCTCTCCCCTTAAGAGTTAATAACAGACCACGCCTGGCATTTCAGAATTTTGATCTGATCCTAGTCTTTGCCCCACTGCAAGTTGACATAACTAAATACTGTATCTTATCATTAAACAGATACAAGCTGCCTTTTCAAAGTAACCATTTACACAACCTTTGAGCCTGAAACCTGGAGATTTTTGTCTTCTGGAAGAGAAAGCAAAGGAAAACTTGCCTTGAGCTTCGACTAACAGGACTGTATCAGGTACTGTTACTAACTAACACTGTGGTGAAACTCTAAGATAGTAATCCGTGCATTCATATTTTCAGTTCAAGAGACATACACCATTTTTCCTAGATCAGGGGCCTTCCATTTCACTGGTAGACCTCAAGCTGAGAATTCTTTGAACTCTACCAGAAGCAGACAATCCCCTAAAGTAACAGTTGATTCAAACCCCTCCGTTGAAGCTAATGATTATGTAAACTAGATAGCTTTTACTAAAATCTCTGGAACAAGATTCATTTTAAGATAATTTAATACCCTTTTCCTTTGGATTTTTTTTACTCTGGATCTTGCCTAATAGCATATGTTGAAGCTGTCCAGTGACTGGGTCAAGAGTTCTCAGTCTGTTTTGTACATTTTTTTTTTTTAACTTCTAAGCCTCTGTGGTCTTTTTTTGTGGCATTTCAAGAGAGAGAAAACATTCTTGTACATTTTTCTCAGACCTTAGTCACTGCTATAAATCTGATTGGTGAACCAATATCCATTTGACCCTACTGGGGGAAACATATGTCATAGATGTTTCTTTAAATATTGTCAGGATAGATGTTCTTATACAAATTTCTTTTAGTACTGAAATGTCTCTCGCATTATGAGTCCCAACCTTCAACCTTGTAAAAATTGGACTTTACCTCCACATTACAAAATACTTCTTATTAGATCATTAACTAAACCCAGGAACTCCGCTCTACTCTCTGCAATGGTCAGTTGCTTTCTTCAGAGTCACTGTATCCTGAAGGAATTATTTAACTTCACTCAGAAAATATGTCCACCATTAGGGTCCAATGATTAGCTCTCTCCTTCTAAGATATGTAATGTTTATACTCTCCTTTGAGTCCATGCCCTACCAAAATACTATTTCTTATGTGTACACTGCCACTGGAAACCCATTCAACAGTTGAAATTGATGATGCAGAGTCTGAATGGATAATAACGTATTTCATCTTGATTTCCTCTTCGCTAACCAAGAGGGAGTTTATGCCAGAACAAACATACCTTGGTGCAAATACATTTGTACAAGAATAGACTCTACTGGAATTTTTTAGCGCATTTATGAGATCTGGGTTTGGTTATCTAGTCCACTGGATGAACAGTCTTTTGCCAAAGTCATAATAATTTCTTTCTCTGGCAAGTGCCTTTATCACAGTTGTTCGATGCATCCTGTCTAGATTCTTCAGTGTTACTGTGTAACCACTTTTACATCACATGATGCAAACACTCATTCTATAATATTTGGTTGGTGCAAAAGTAATTGTGGTTTTTCCCATTTAAAAGTAATAGCAAAAACCACAATTACTTTTGCACCAACCTGAGAAGGCTCAGAAGGAACTGGCACGTGTCCAGTCTAGAGGCAACCTTTCCCAGATAGTCCAATCAGCAGGATCCTGACAATGTGAAGGACTTGAATATCAAAGATTATTGTCCCACAGTCTGACTTTGTCTGTCCTGATATCTATCAGCGGACAGTGGCCTAGTTTCTACCACTAGGCTATGGTGTTCCTTCCCTGCTAAACATAAATAATTTCATCTCTAAAAACCAAAAAAAGGAAAAAAGAAAAATGAGTTCAACATCATCAACCACATGGGAAATGCAAATAAAAATAACAATGAAATAACACAATAAATTTACTAGAAGGCTAAAATAAAAAATACTAAGTGATGTCAGGATGCAGGACAACTGCAATTCAACTGCATTGCTACTGGGGAGGCAAAATGGTACTGATTCAATTTTTATGATAATTTCAAAAAATAAAACTATGGTGATTGAAAACAGTGATTTCTACGGATTAAGGGATAGGGGAGTGTGTGATAGGATAGAGTTCTTCGGGTTATAGCACTTTTCAGTATCCCAATTGTGGTGGTGGTTACAAAAATCTATATATGTGTTAAAATGCATAGAACTAAATAGCAAAAAATCAGTAATAATAAAAATAAACACATGCTAATCAACATTTTACCACACAAAGGTGCACAGTAAGCATTTATCAATTTAAAAATGATATTGAAGACCATCACTGCCATGTTCCACATTGCCACAGCCTAGTTTAAATTACTGTGTCTGCTGTTAATGTGAATACTGAACTTGTTATACATATGTTATGTGTTAACGTGTACATAAGCAAGAATGACTCTTGGAGAGAGGGCAAGTCAATTATAGACAAACTTTATTGTTGAAACACCAGGAGTTCAGTCAAGATTGTGCTGCTCCCTGCACAGAATGCCAATCACTGAGTCAACAAGGATTGCCAGAGAAGAAGGCTTTAATCTAGTCCTGCAGCCAAGGAGAATGGGAGTTCAGTCTCAAATCTGTCTCCCTGACTGACCAAAATCGGTCTGTTTACACAGCAGGGAAGGTGGGGAAAAGAAATTAGGGAGGGATAAGGAAGCAGTCCTGATGAATGAGGTGTTTGGTGTCTCAGTATCTGGATGTGGTGATCTAGTGAGTTTAGGTCCCTTGCCTGAGGGTCAGTTTCCTGAGGAAAAAACTCAATTAAGACATAAGTTTCAAGTTTTAAAACAGAGGGCCCATTTCGATGTTTATTCAAAAATCCATAAATATGGGACAATTTGGCCAGTTTCAACTTCAGGACATTTTAACCATTGTGGACTCAGTGACCTGTGAAGTATACAGGCCAGGGAAACTTCCTCTTTGCCTTCTGAAGTTTCACTGAAAAATCAACTCACAAAAGGCAGATTAATTGGAGAAAAGGTATATAATTTTATTTAACTATATGTTTACACAGGGAGAACCACAGAGTGATTCCCCACACACAATGGGGTTTAGAAGCTTATTTACTGGCAAATCAGGTTATGGGAGAGGGGAAAAGAGGAATTCTGTTGAGGGGATCACTAGGGAGAATGAATGGATCAAGGAGTAGAGATTACCTTGTACATTACCTTGTGAAAGGGTTTGTTCAGGAGGGGTTACATTCTTTGTCTTACAGGGAGAGGAAGAAAAAAGAATTGTTCCTTTTGGTGGGTCTGGATCTTAGGCAGATAAAGGAACTTCACTTTGGGAGAGGTGGTGGGGAGTAGAGGTCAGAGAGACCTTGAGGCTTTTCCAGTTTGGTATGTCAAAGTGCCATATTTTGGGGTATCAGTTTCTGACTCCCAACATGTTCTTGGTCTTCTTTTTTTGTAATGGATCATGAGATAACAGGGAGGGGAAAAAGAACAATTGTTCTCCTTGGTGGGTCCATCCTATCTTTATGTAGACAGGGGAAAGTCTTTTCCAGAGTCTGTTGATCTCTAAGGGTCTTTACTTCAAAATCTTCATTATACCAGGAAGCCATATGCTGGGGTGGAATTTCCTGCACTCCTTCAACCCCCAACTCCAAATTTAGAAATGGCTTCTAACTCTTTTAAAGAAATGTCTTTTATTTCTTTTGGCCACTGTGATTGATTTTTGTGATGGATCCACGAACCAAGAAAGGCAATCAAGGCCAATAAGTTTCAATTTTGGGACTACTGTTTGAGCTATTAAGAAAGTAACATCTCTTTTTTGTTGTTTGAAACTGAAACCTTGTCACTCCAAGGACAGTCAGTAAATACTTTTCAATGTTAAGGGAACTGAGAGAGAGAGAGAGTTTCCTGAGAGAACAAGAAGGCAGAGAGAAGAACGAGAAGTGAGAAATTGGTCCTGGCCATATTATTGTTCCTCTAGTCCAGTTTAACTGGTGATAAGCTTAACCTATGATAAAGATCCTAGATCCCTTTCCAGTCCTGCTGCATCCAAATCTCCTAGGAAGTCCTAGAAAACGTCTAGTCTCCCCTGAAGCTAGCCCTACTGCCAGAATTTGAGGAATATGAACCAATAAATTTCCATTACAGTTTAAGAGAATTTAAGATAGATCTGTGTATTAGTTTGTTCTCACACTGCTGATAAAGACAACCGAGACTGGGTAATTTATAAAGAAAAAGAGATTTAATGGACTCACAGTTCCACATGGCTGGGGAGGCCTCACAATCATGGCAGAAGGTGAAGGAGGAGCAAAGGCATGTCTTACATGGCAGGAGGCAAGAGAGCATGTGCAGGGGAACTGTCCTTCATAAAACCATCCGATCTTATGAGACTTATTCACTATCACAAGAACAGCATGGGAAACACATGCCCTCATGATTCAATTACCTCCCACCAAGTCCCTCCCATGATGCTGGGGATTATTGGAGCTACAATTCAAGATGAGATCTGGTTGGGGATGCAGCCAAACTATATCAGTCTCTTATTTGCCAACAAAAGCATCCTAACTGATAGAGGCCAGATAGATTTGCTTCTTTTTGTTTCTTTCAATATTTTGTTGTGAAGAAGTAAGCATAAGCTCTCAATAGGTTATGTTTTACAAGCCTCTGATGAAGTTCAAAGGACAACCATGCTTAGGATTTCCAGGACAACCTGGAAAAAAAAACAGGTTGAGAAATAGGTGTGTTAATCTCCCTTCCCTCTGCTCCTCCCTCTGGCCTTCCTTTCTTTGATTGAATAGGCCCTAGGACACCTTTTTAAAAAGACTCTCTGTGGTGTTCAGAATCACTCCTACAACCGGATTCTTTCTCCACAATGGATCTCAGTGCTGCAAGTCACCGCATACCTCTAAGTGATGGAAACAGCATTCCCATCATCGGACTTGGTACCTACTCAGAGCCTAAATCAGTAAGCTTATCTTTTCTCTCTTTGTTTGCTTGTTTGTTTCTTTTAACATTTGCCTATAGCATGATCTGCAATTTATTTTAAGCAGATCTCATTGACTTACTTTTTGTAGTAATGGAAGCAACCTCAATTTGTAATAATGAAAGAACTACTATTTACTGAATAGGTATTGAGCCAAAGGTTAAACTAAATCAATTCATGATTAAAAATTAGTTTGGATTAGAGAAGGAGAACTTTCTGCTTCTTTTACTGAAATTTAGCTAAATGCTGATTACTAGAGTGAACTGAGTCACATGAAATTCGTGTGTTTATGACTTGTGTTTTTTAAAATATTAGATAATTTTTAGTTCAGTCTAACAAACACCTAGTGAATACTTGCCATGCACTAAGCACTAGGTGATAGAAGTGTCATATATGAGAAAAACAATGTCTGTGTTATCCAGGGATTAAAAATCAAATAGATGGGGCAGATTCTTTACAACTAATTGTAGAATGACAAAGATAAGGATCAATGCTATTCTAGAACCCTTTGTAAACAGTCTCTGAAAGCATATGTATTAGTCAATTCTCATGCTGCTATTAAAGACATACCCTAGAGACTGGGGAATTTGTAAAGGAAAGAGGTTTAATTGACTCAGAGTTCAGCACGGCTGGGGATGCCTCAAGAAACTTACAATCATAGCAGAAGGGGAAGAAAACATGTCCTTTTTCATAAGATGGAATCAAGAAGAAGTGCTGAGCCAAAGTGGAAAAGCCCCTTATAAAACCATCAAATGTCATGAGAACTTATTCACTATCCTGAGAACAGCATGCAAGTAACCTCCTCCATGATTCAATTACCTCTCACTGGGTCCCTCCCATAACATGTGGGGATAATGGGAACTACAATTCAAGATGAGATTTGGATGGGGACACAGCCAAACCGTATTAGCATAGAAATGGAAATAATTAAATCTGACCATGAAGATTGAAACGGGCTTCCTTTAAAACAGTAAAGTTTCAGCTTATGAGAATATCTTTTCCTTGTTGCAGTTCAACATTTAGTGCTGATTACGAGAATAAACAGTGACATGTGTACAAATGCTACCGAAATTTGAGTGGTCATGTATGAATGAACTATTTGAAGTTGAGCATGAATGTACCAGACAGAGAAGCACACCTAAAGCAGGACATTTTTGGCAATAAGAAGTATAGAAACATTTTATTTAGACAGAGAAGGATATATGATATATCCAGGGAATGCCAAGCCCATAGTGCCTGGCACAGGGAGTTAATGGTGATGGTAGCTGAATCTGAAAATGCAGATTCAGACAGGGATTACCAAGGACCTTAAACACTGTGCCAAGGAGTTGGAACTCTGTTGGATTGCCAAGGACCTTGAACACCATGCTAAGGAGTTGGAACTTTGTTTGTTTGTTTGTTTGTTTGTTTGAGGCAGGGTCTTACTCTGTCACCGAGGCTGGAGTGCAATGATGCAATCTTGGCTTACTGCAACCTCTGCCTCCCAGACTCAAGCGATCATCCTGACTCAACCTCCTAAGTAGCCGGGACCACAGGCAGGCGCCACCATGCCCAGCTAATTTTTGTATTTTTTGTAGAGAAGGGGTTTCATCATATTGCCCAGGCTGGTCTTGAACTCCTGGGTTCCAGCAATCCACCTGCCTCAGTTTCCCAAAGTGCTGGAATTACAGGCATGAGCCACTATCCTCAGCTAGGAGTTGGAACTTCATTCTATAGTAATGAGACATCATCGAAGTTTAGAAGCAAAGAGAGAGCATCACTAGATCTGTGTTTTTGAAAGCTAAAACTCAGGTTGTAGCACAGAGAATGGAAGGCAGATGAGGAGAAATAAACTACCCATAGCAAGAGTAGTTAAAACTTGGATCACAATCCCACATTCCACTTCAACTGCCCACCTCCCTTGTTTTTGGTAATGCAATTGAAAATTACTCTTGGAACAATTAATATGAGTTTGATCCTTGGCCCCTTTCTCTTCTTTCTTTGTACAATGTCTCTTTATGATCTCATTCATAATCTTGGCTCCAACCACATATATGCAGAGATTCTCAAAACTATATTCTCTATCATTTGTTATATCTCCCTCATGTAAGTCCCTTACAGGAGATAACTATTGTTCAAAGATGAAAGAAATGATGGGCAAGTCTAATTATGGGGTACAAGCTACAGAGAAGGCATGGCCTAGAAAGTTAGGTGGGGGAATATTCCTTCCTGAGTGGCTCTGGTTGAGACTGCTGTAGTTGCAGCAAGTTTTCAGAATCTGAATGAGCCATGGGGCAAAGGAGAAGTGCAATCCAAGCTCTTGGTGAGTACCCAGGAGAAGCCTAAAACACCCACTACATTTTTGCCCCTGAGCAGAGGGAGGTGGGGGTGCAGGGCTCAGAACCCATTTCTCAGGAATGTGCCATCCTTTAAACATTCCTTTTATTTTATTTATTTTATTTTTATTAGAGGCAGGTTTTTGCCATGTTGCCCAGGCTGTCTCGAACTCCTGGGCTTAAGTGATCCGCCTGCCTCAGCCTCCCAAAGTGCTGGGATTACAGGCATGAGCTATGACACCCAGCCCTAAACATTCCTTACTTTCTCCCCAATGCCCATCTAATTCCCCTCTTCTGATCCCGCAGGGAGATTTGTTTCACCTGGGGAAAGAAAAGCCTTGCTCTTACACCAAGTAATTTTTTCAGATCTGGTTTTAAGCTGAGGACAGGGTGAAGGTCTCATAAGCTCTACCTAAGGCGACCAGGGGCCAGGCAGAAAGCATAAATGAATGGTTTCAGAGAGTTAACCCTATTTATCCATTTTGTCCTACTTCCCCACTTTGATACTAGACATGAGTGCAAGCAATGCTTTATTTTCCTCTTATTTCTACAAGAAAAAAGAAAAAACACAAGCAACTGACACTCGGGGGACTATTATTGAGGACACAGTAGAGATCACACTACAAGAGGGTGGCAGCTTGTCCTCCAGTACAGACAATCATCATGAATAATAATCCAGTTGTTGGCCAGTCTTGTAACACTTTTTGGAGAACACTGTAAAGTAATTATTAATTTGTAAGCAACGGCAACTCATTCAGATTTTGGATGACATCTGGATGGCATGCTGTCTTGTCCAACTTGTGTCCAATCACAAATGTGCCAATTATATCTTACAATGGATTTCCACTGACCCACCCAAACTTACGTTGTAGTGGATTTTATATAACCCAGCTCATAATGGGCAGCTCTGGCCACACAGTCACATCACGGCCCATGGCCAGATACACTATCTCTACAGGACTCAGCAGCAATGTCATCAATGTAGATGGCATGACTTGCTCCAGAACCCTACAGGCTTACCTTGTAATTCTCCAACTGAGGCTTGCCATAAATTCCATGCTACATGTAAACAATAGGGCCTGCTGGGTCATATGGCCCAAGTGGCAGGGATGCTTGTGGTAAAGTCTAGACTTCTGCTGAGCCCTTCCCCATTCTGGGCCTACTGAAACCTGGTGTATTCATGTCACTCAATAAATGGGTAGAAATAGTACTGCAAGTATGGAATATGCTGCCTATGGAGCCTGAGGGCGCCTTCTAGGTAGTGTGCTTCCTTCTTAATGCTTTTCCTAGTATACAGCCATACCTATGACTTTATCTTGAAAGAACTTCCATCGGCCTTCCAGTAATCCATTTTTTAAAAAATTCTTAATAGAAACGAGGTATTTCTATGTTGCCCAGGATGGTCTGAAACTCCTGGACTCAAGCGACTCTCCCACCTTGGCCTTCAAAATTGCTGGGATTATAGGCATGAGCCACCATGCCCAGCCCAATAATCCATGCAGACTGCTTTGGTTTCTGTAAATGATGCAATACACTTGTTGGCTGCCTATCTAACTTGTCTTTAGGGTAGGTTTGCCATGTTTAGCAAGTAAAAATATAAGATGTCCAGGTAAATTTGAACTTCAGATGAACAATGAATCATTTTTAAATATGAGTATGTTCCATCCCATTTAATATTTGGAATGTGCATATACAAAAATGTCTTGCCCGTTTGAATTTTAAATTTAACTGAGCATCCTATATGTTGCCTGAAAACTCTGGGGATTTCATGTCTAATTAACCATCTCTGCAAAGCATCTCTGCAGGTCATGCTCTTTGGATACCATTCATTTTGATAACAGTGCCCACTTCACTTCTGAAGTTAGTACTACCATGTAGCCTCTATTATTTTAAAATTCCATCATTCCTAGCTTTAAAAACAAGGACAGGATCTCACTATGTTGCCCAGGCTGGTCTTGAACTCCTGGGCTCAAGCAATCCTCCTGTCTTGGTCTCCTGAAGTGCTGAAGTCAGAGGTCTGGGCCACCACACCTGGGCCCTAATTTTTTTTTATTAAACCTAGTTTTTCAACATCTCACACAGTCTGCCTTGTCTACAGAGGACAGCTGTAATTGAGCTCAACAACTCTGGTGTTTTTGTCGCTAAAGCATTGCTATCTCTCTGGTAAAAGGAGTGTTGTCTGGGCCCTGCTGCAAAACATAGATCATCCGTGGGTTTCCGGCCTTACGTAGTATATCCACTGTAGTGGGCTCCCTTCTCTGAGCTTCCTGAGCCCTCTTTTGACCATCTGCCATGGTATTTCTGGAATGTCTACTTCATGTATGTGGATCTCACTTTTTCCAAGATTTCAAGAGTTACGCTGGCAGTGTGTTACCACTGTTTCCTGAGGTGTTAAGCGAGGTATCACAGGATAGTGTTTCCATATCAATAAACTCTCCTTTATCCAACTTGAAATTCCACCTTCCTCTTGATGCTGCACCCACTAGATCCACTCTCACACCTGCTCTCCACCTGCATTGCACGTGGTGTCTCGGTGTGCCGTTCCCTCAGTGTATCACCCTCTTCCTTTATTCAGCCTGGAGATCTCAAAAGGGATAATATCCAAAATATAAAAGGAACTCCTACCTTTTTTTTTTGAGACAGACTTTTGCTCTTGTTGCCTAGGCTGGAGTGCAATGGTGCGATCGATCTCGGCTCACCAAAACTTCCACTTCCCGGGTTCAAGCGATTCTCCTGCCTCAGCCTCCTGAGTAGCTGGTACTACAGGTGTGCACCACGACACCCAGCTAATTTTTGTATTTTTAGTGGAGATGGGGTTTCTCCCTGTTGATCAGGCTGGTCTCTAACTCCCAACCTCAGGTGATTCACCCCCCTCGGCCTCCCAAAGTGCTGGGATTACAGGCGTGAGCCACCACGCCCGGCAAGAACTCCTATCTTTTATATTTAGAAGGATATATTCTAACGTGACTCCATGGCTGTGAAATTAGCCTCCCTACCAAGTGATATTCACTGGAAACTCCCTCCTGGAACAACTAATTATTGGTCTGATGACTAGGAGGCAATATGCAGGTAGATCCTGCCTGGAGCACATGTTCCAAGGCAGCAGCTTCTGCGTCATTTTCAAAGGACACAGGGAATGCTGGACATTAACATGGAGGAGCAGTGCTGGATCATTTCTGCTGATTTACCTTCTTCCATCTACCTAATTCCTTCTTGCCATGTCCGATATGCTACTGATGCATCCATTTAATTTTAGATGTCTTACCAGATTTTTGTTTGTTTGTTTTGTTTATAGAATTGCTGTGTTTGATTCTTTCCTGAATCTTCTAGGGTACTTTTCATATTTTTCTGTCCTCTACAGAGATTTTCACATTTATTTCTTTGTTTTTAAATTTAATTTTTTTTTTTTAATAGACATGAGGGTCTTCTGTCACCCAGGCTGGACCACAGTGGTGCAGTCGTAGCTCACTGAAGATCTCAACTCCTGGGCTCAAGCAATCCTCCTGCCACCGCCTCTCGAGTAGCTAGGAGTACAGACAGCTGTACGTCACCATGCCTGGATAATTTTCTAATTTTTGCTTTTATTTTATTTTACTATTTTATTGTAAGACAGGGTCTTACCATGTTGCCCAGGCCAGTCTCAAACCCCTAGCATCAAGCAATCCTCCTGCATCAGCCTCCCAAAGTGCTGAGATTATAGGCATAAGCCACTATGCCCAGCCTCAAGTTTATTTCTTTAGTAAAAACAATCATAGTTATTTTAACTTTTGACTAATAATTCCAATTTTTTATTGTGGTATTACTCTGTGACTGAATTATTTCACTTGGTATAATGTCCCCCAGGTTCATCCATGTTGTTGCGTGTAGAAGAATTTCCTTCTTTTTTGAGACTGAATAATATTACACTGTTTATGTACCACATTTTCTTTACCTGCTCATCTGTCAGTGAACATTTTGGTTGTTTCCATATCTTACCTGTTGTGAACAATGCTACAGTGACCATGGAAGTGCAAATATTTCCTCAAGATAGTGATTTTATTTCCTTTGGATATACACCCTGAAGTAGGATTGCTGGATCACATGGTAGTTCCATTTTTAATTTTTTTCTTCACCAACATGGTCTAATATATCTTTAATTTTTTTAGGAAACTCCATATTGTTTTCTAGTAGCTGCACCATTTTAAATTTCCACCAACAGTGTACAAGAGTTGTAATTTCTTTACATCCTCACCAATAATTATCTTTCAGTTTTTTGATAATAGTCATCCTAATGGGTGTGAGGTGTTATTTAATTGTAGATTTGATTTGCATTTCCCAGATGGATAGCGATGTTGAGTATCTTTTCATATACCTATTGGCCATTTGTATGTCTTCTTTGGAGAAATATCCACCCAACTCCTTTGCCAACTTTTTAATCAGGTTAGTTTTTTCTTTGGGGTTTTTGTTTGTTTGTTTGTTTTTTGTTTTTGTTTTTTTGCTATTGAGTTGTAGAAGTTCCTTCTGAATTATATCTTGGATATTAACCCCTTGTGAGGTATACGGCCTGCAAATATTTTCTCCTATTCCATAGGTTGCCTTTTAACTCTGTTGAGTATTTCCTTTTCTGTGCAGAGGCTTTTTAGCTTGATGTAGTCCCGAGAACCTATTTTTGCTTTTGTTTCTTGTGCTTTCGGTGTCATATCCAAGAAATCATCGCCTCCCCCAATGTCAGGATGCTCTTTCTCTTGTTTTCTTCTAGGAGTTTTACAGTTTCTGGCCTTAAAAATCTGTAATCCATTTTGAGTTGACTTTTTGTGTATGGTGTAAGATACAGGTGCAATGTCATTCTAATGATAGTTCCAATATTAGGATCTATGGTTCTGTTTAGGCTCTCAATTGTTTCTGCCAGTCTTCCTTTATGGAACTTTGTTTTCTGGGGTACCTGAATTCTTCAGCTGTGTGCAGGTTAATACTACTTTAAAAAAAGTATTTGTGAGCACGCGTCAAGGGTGAAAAACAAGTGTTTTCTTTCAGACAGCATTTGTGTGTGTTTGCTCCAGGTTCCCTGGAGGCACTGCTGCTACCCAGTGACCACATTAAACTGGTCAGCAGACTCTGGTTACATAGGTTATGAAATCTCCCAGGGACTGGAGGTGGCTGTAGCCTTTTAGGGAGTTTTCTTACTTTCCTTTTTCATCTCCCACACCTCTCATGTCTGCATTCAGACTTTCCCATAAAATTTAGTTTGAATTAATAAACGCCTACTGTCTTTTCAGCACTTTTTAAAAGTTTTAATCTAGCTTTTTTTTTTCTTTCTTTTTTTGAGACAGGGTCTTGCTCTGTCACCCAGGCTGAAGTGCATTCTCATGATTACAGCTCCCTGCAAATTCTGCCTCCCAGGCTCAAGCGAGTCACCAGACCCGGCTAATTTCTGTAGTTTTTATAGAGATGGGGTTTCGCCATGTTGCCCAGGCTGTTCTCAAACTCCTGGGCTCAAGCAATCCTCCCACCTCAGTCTCCCAAAGTGCTGGGATTATAGGCGTGTGCCACCACGCCGGCCTAATCTAGCATTTTTAATTTTCTTAAGTAGAAGGAAATGCTGTCAGTCATTTTAGGAAACCGGATTTTTTTGTTTTGCTGTTCAGTGAGATTGTCCTTCATTGTGGAATCAAATTTTTATATTTTAGATTCTCCTATCATATCATTTATGTGGTATCCTATTTGATCTTTCTGATTTTTTTTCAAAACTGGTTTTCCTAAAATAATGTGTCAGAATTTATGCAGAATTTCTTTGTGCCACATTTAAGAATTACAAAGTGTGGGCCAGGTGCAGTGGCTCATGCCTGTAATTCCAGCACTTTGGAAGGCCGAGGCTGGCAGATCACAAGGTCAAGAGATTGAGACCATCCTGGTCAACATGGTGAAACCCCGTCTCTACTAAAAGTACAAAAATTAGCTGGGCGTGGTGGCGTGTGCCTGGAGTCCCAGCTACTCAGGAGGTTGAGGCAGGAGAATTGCTTGAACCTGGGAGGCAGAGGTTGCAGTGAGTCGAGATCACACCACTGCACTGCAGCCTGGTGACAGAGCGAGACTCTGTCTAACAACAACAAAAAAGAATTAGAAAGTGTGGTCCTCATGTCCACAGTCCCAACTAGTTCCTCCATATTGATTAGAATTAAGTACAAAATAGTAATACATCTCACTGCTGCTTCTGCCTTCTGAGGGACAATATTTTTCAGCAAGTATATAAATATAAACATATAAATAAATAAGTAAATAGTAAATATCCAGTAAGTAAATATCCAGCTTTTAGAAGAGACTCCCCGGTGATAGCTGAATAATTGAAGATTTTCACTACTATAACTTGTTTCTGTGCCATAATCCTTGTTAAATGAGTCATCATCCAAATATGCAGCACCATGGTGGACTACACTCCTGCCTTAGCCCTTGCCTTTACCTCTCTCTTTCCTTCTTTCTTTCCTTCCTCCCTCCCTCATTCCCTCCCTCCCTCCCTCCCTCCCTCCCTTCCTTCCTTCCTTCCTTCTCTCTTTTTTGAGATGCTCTGTCACCCAGGCTGGAGTGCAGTGGCATGATCTCGGCTCACTGCAACCTATGTCTCCCAGGTTCCAGAGATTCTCCTGCCTCAGACTCCCAAGTAGCTGGGATTACAGGTGCCCACTACCACGCCTGGCTAATTTTTGTATTTTTTAGTAGAAGCGGGGTCTCACCATGTTCACCAGGCTGGTCTTGAACTCCTGACCTCAGGTGATCTGCCTGCCTCGACCTCTCAAAGTGCTGGGATTACAGGCGTGAGCCACAATCCCTGGCCGTAATTTCTTTATCCTAAATGCTCTCCTCTGTACTTAATTTTTTGGGTTAATCTTTGAAAATACAAGCGCCTACTTTAATATGCATTTGTCTGGGGCACCCTTCATTGTGTACTTTAGCTCTTCATTTAAATGATCAGTTCCAGCCCAGAAAATCTCAGTGATGTTTCTGAGATTCTATTTACCATCTAGTATTAAGCTTCATATATTAATAATATGTAGAGGGAGGCCAAGGCAGGAGGATCGCTTGAGCCCAAGAGTTTGAGACCAGCATGGGCAACATGGCAAAACCCCATCTCTACAAAAATGTTAGCCAGGCATGGTGGCACACGCCTGTAGTCCCACTTACTCGGGAGGCTGAGGTGGAAGAATCACTTGAGCCCAGGAGGCCGAGGCTGCAATGAGCCATAATTGTGCCGGTGCACTCCAGCCTGGGTGACAGAGACCCTGTCTCTAATAATATGTAGATACTTGAGAATGAAAGTAGATGTTTATTTTCTTCCCTGTAAATTTCTGGACACCATGCCTTACCTCCCCTTCCCACTGTACTTTGGTTGTCACACTTGTCATTCATAACATCTCATTTTACAGGCTTTTTCTGGCCTTTTGACTCAATTACTCTCCAAGTCCTATTAATCATGTTGTTAATTAACCAAACAAATATTTCTAATATTCCTGGAATGTGTGTCTCCTTTTCCCAGCTATTTGATATTTGTGACTATGAATCTTATAATATCACCTATGTAGCCAGTTTGTTCATTTTTCGTATCCTCTTATCTTCTCTATAGTGACGACTTTCAACTGAAGCAGGGGGAGGAAAATACAATATATGCTCCCAAAGCTTTCTGTTTCCTGCCCAGGACTGTAAAGTCACTAGAAATACATTTCAGATTTATTCTCTCGCTCAGCCTACAACAAATCAATAGCTGTGGACCAGAGTTCACATGTCCAATGTGATTTGTCCAGCATTTGGTTCGAACACTAAAGAAAGCACAAGTAGTTGACCAACATTTGTTGAGCAAGATCAGAACAATCAACCTTCAATACCAAGTCAGCACAAATCAGAAAATAGAACTAACCCTGTCACACAACACACTCTCTAAAAGATGCTTTGAAAATTATATTTGATGAGACTAGATGTTTGTCTTCAGGGAAATCTCATTGCTGTTTCTCATTAAAAAATGTAACAAAAATGAAACACATTCGTATTCAAATGCCATCAAAACCGAGGCACAGGGATTTCTGTGGAATCTGAAACATGGTGTCTTACTCTATTTTGTGTTGCTGTAACGGAATGCTTGAGACTGGGTAACTGATAAAGAACAGAAGTTTATTCTCTTACAGTTCTGGAGGCTGGAAAGTCCAAGATCAAGATGCCAGCAGGTTAGGGCCCAGTCTCTCTGCCTCCAAGGCTGCACCTTGAATGCTGCATTCTCTGGAGGGGAGAGACATTATTACTCACATGACAGAAGAGGGAGAACTCACTCCCACAAGCCCTTTTTATGGTGGCATTAATTCTAAACTCCTCCCATTAGGCCCCATCTCTCAACACCATTTGTTACCTTGGAGATTCAGTTTCAACATGAGTTTTGGAGGGGACAAAAATAATCAAACCATAGCAAATGAAAAACCAGTGTTCAGGGGACAGGATATGCTCATTCTTAAGTTTAATGTGAGTTAATAAAATGAACAAAGATGTAGCTACCAAATTTTATTAAAATATATCCTAAAACATAAAATGTTCCTCAACAATATTTTTCCTCAGTTTTATTGAGACATAACTGACATATAATAAACTGTCCATATTTAAAGTATACAATTTGATGAGTCTGACATATATTCATCTGTGAGGCCATCACCACCATCACAATAATGAATGTATCTATTAACTCTATAAGCTTCCTCATGCCACTTTGTGATCCCTCCTCCCACCCATACTTCCCCGACTCCCGACCCCAGGCAATCACTGATCTATGTCTGTCACCACAGACTGTGATTATATAAAATGCTAGAAGAGAAAAACTAAAGTATTTATTCTTTTTGGGCTGGCTTCTTTCACTCAGTATAATTATTTTGAGATTCATCCACACTATGTGTTGTCATCAATGCTACATTTCTTTTTTTTTTTTTTTTTTTGACACAGTGTCTCTGTTGCCCAGGCTGGGGTGCAGTGGTATGATCATGGCTCACTGCAGCCTTGAACTCTCAGGCTCAAGCAATCCCCCTACCTTACCCTCCCGAGTAACTGGGACCAAAGGCGCATGCCACCACACCCAGCTAATTACTTTAATTTTTTTTTTTTTTTTTGAGGTGGAGTCTCGCTCTGTGGCCCGGGCTGGAGTGCAGTGGCCAGATCTCAGCTCACTGCTAGCTCCGCCTCCCGGATTTACGCCATTCTCCTGCCTCAGCTTCCCGAGTAGCTGGGACTACAGGCGCCCGCCACCTCGCCCAGCTAGTTTTTGTATTTTTAGTAGAGACGAGGTTTCACCGTGTTAGCCAGGATGGTCTCGATCTCCTGACCTCGTGATCCGCCCGTCTCGGCCTCCCAAAGTGCTGGGATTACAGGCTTGAGCCACCACACCCGGCCACTTTAATTTTTGTATAGATGGAGTCTCCCTCTGTTGCCCAGGCTGGTCTCAAACTCGTGGCCTCAAGCAATCCTCCTGCCTCAGCCTCCCAAAGTCCTGGGATTACAGGTGTGAGCCACCACAGCAGGCCTACTTCATTCCTTTTTATTACTGAGGAGTATTCCATTCTGTGGATACATCTCAATTTGTTTACCCAACCTTTGATTTATAATTTAGCCTTCTTCAATCAGCTCGTGCCCTCCAATAAAAAAGGCTTCCATGAATTCTCCTGTCACAGGAAATATTGATCAAATCACATTTTGTTTGTTTGTTTGTTTGAGATGGAGTCTTGCTCTGTTGCCCAGGCTGGAGTGCAGTGGCACAATCTTGGCTCACTGCAAGCTCCACCTCCCAGGCTCATGTAATTCTGCCTCAGCCTCCCGAGTAGCTGGGACTACAGGCACCAGCCACCACGCCCGGCTAATTTTTTGTATTTTTAGTAGAGACGGGGTTTCACTGTGTTAGCCAGGATGGTCTCAATCTCCTGACCTTGTGATCCTCCCGCCTCGGCCTCCCAAAGTGCTGGGATTAAAGGTGTGAGCCACCGCACCCGGCCCAAATCACATTTTTGATGCCACAAAGCTGAGGGCAGACCTGGGACAGATGGTGTCTCCCACTGAGGGAGGGGAAGCCCCTGGGAGGTCAGTTTCTCCTGCTGCTGAACACGGTCTTCCGATCACAACAGCAAGGAATTGGGAATGTGTCATTCTAGCTGTAAAGGAACGTACATGCAAAATGTCCTGATTAATGATGATTAAAGGAAAGACCATTTCTCTTTTCCCCAAACCCAACCTCTTTGTCACTTCAGACCCCTAAGGGAGCCTGTGCAACATCAGTGAAGGTTGCTATTGACACAGGGTACCGACATATTGATGGCGCCTACATCTACCAAAATGAACACGAAGTTGGGGAGGCCATCAGGGAGAAGATAGCAGAAGGAAAGGTGCGGAGGGAAGATATTTTCTACTGTGGAAAGGTGAGATCTTGCCTTCAGCCTCCACTGGGGACAGTGAGGTTTCAGGTGTTCAGTTTATTATTCATCTCGTGTGTGTGTGTGTGCGTGCGTGTGTGTGTGTGTGTGTAATTGCATTCATGAGTGCGCAGTACTTAATAACAGTTTGGGTTGTTTCTTTGTTTAAAAGATAAGTGTTAAAATGAACCAAAATCATGCAAAATAGGATTTTCAACATTCTTGTATCATATTAATGAATTATTTATTAATTTGGGAGAAGTAAGCAGAGTAGCATTTGGGGGAGAGAAAGAGGGTTTTAAAAAAGTATTTGGCTGGGTGCAGTGTCTCACGCCTCTAATCCTCACTTTGGGAGGCTGAGGCAGCTGTTTTGCTTGAGCTCAGGAGTTCAAGACCAACCTGGGTAACATGGCAAAACTCTGTCTCAACAAAAAAAATACAAAAATTAGCCAGGCATGGTAGCTTGCACCTGTAGTCCCAGCTTTTTGGGAGGTTGAGGCAGGAGGATAGCTTGAGCCAGGGAGGTCAAGGCTGCAATGAGTCATGTTCATATCACTGCACTCCAACCTGAGTGACAGAACGAGACCCTATCTCAAAAAAAAAAAAGAATTTGAGCAAATGTAATTAACTCAGAAATGGCATTTAGATTTTTTTTTTTTTTTTTTTTTTTGAGACGGAGTCTCGCTCTGTCGCCCAGGCTGGAGCACAGTGGCCGGATCTCAGCTCACTGCAAGCTCCGCCTCCCGAGTTCACACCATTCTTCTGCCTTAGCCTCCCGAGTAGCTGGGACTACAGGCACCCGCCACCACGCCCGGCTAATTTTTTTGTATTTTTAATAGAGACAGGGTTTCACCGTGTTACCCAGGATGGTCTCGATCTCCTGACCTCATGATCCGCCCACCTCGGCCTCCCAAAGTGCTGGGATTACAGGCGTGAGCCACGGCACCCGGCCTAGATTTTGTTTAATAAAAGCAAACAAATGTAAATTTAAAACAAAAACAAAAGCAAGCTCATGAGGTCATCAATCCAAAAGCCAGCTATGTGGGCTTCCTGGGCAGGCACATTATGCAAGCCTTTCACTTAATGACTCATATTGTAAGAGTCATTTCTTACTATGATAGGGGCTAAAGTTAGCATACAAGGAAAAGGTGGTCAAAACATGCTTTAAATTGTCCTTTAACTTTAATCCTTTAAATTGTCCAAAAAGTACAGGTATGCATGGAAAGCAATATTCATACGTATACAATGTCAATATGGGCTGTATGTAATAAAGCATACTTGGGCGAAATATTGGTGTTTACTTAAGTAAACAGAAACAGCGTGTGCAGCTGAGTTCATGTAATTGCCTCCCAGGATTGTCTTCGCTGCGGTTCAGCAGCACCTGAGAGGCCATGTGGGGGTGATTAAGTGCCCAGACTGGTACAAGATTGCCCAGGTCAGAGGCCCAGATCTGTCACTATTGGCTGAGTTGCCTAGCATTTCTGGAGCTGAGTTTTTTTTTCTCTGTAAAATGGGGATAATAATGTCAACTATTTCATGAAGTTGTTATGAGTTCACATTTACAAAGCAGCCACACCGAACCTGGTACAAAGCTAATACTATGTGTGTTTGTTGAATAAAAGTAAATTAAAAAATCATCAGCCTACGCCCAGGAATGAAAAAAAAAAAAAAGTAAATTAAAATATCAAACAGAATTTCCACTTAGAAGGGATTGTAATAGTAACGCCAAAGGGACCCAGAGCAGCAATCAAAACACACGTGACTCGTTTGTCCACTCCTCTCTTCACGTCACATTTTCTGTGTTTTTAAGGCAAGAAGAAAAATCATTGTCCAACAGAGGAAAAAAAATCAGATTTTACCCATTTTGCTTGCCCTTTCTGGTGACCAAAAAAAGTATGATTCAGGCCGGGTGCAGTGGCTCATGCCTATAATCCCAGCACTTTGGAAGGCAGAGGAGAAAGCATCACTTGAGGTCAGAAGTTTGAGACCAGACTGGCCAACATGGTGAAACCCCGTCTACTAGAAATATAAAAATTAGCCAGGCGTGGTGGCAGGTGCCTGTAATCCCAGCTACTTGGGAGGCTGAGGCAGGAGAATCGCTTGAACCCGGGAGGCAGAGGTTGCAGCGAGCCAAGATCAAGCCACTGCGCTCCAGCCTCAGTGACACAGCAAGACGCCGTCTCAAAAAAACAAAAGAAACAAAAAAGAAAAGTATGATTCTAAACTTATATGCCCCCAAAAAATCTGTGAGCAAAACTGATAATCCAAAAGATGTACTAATTTGTCCTGTGGGTATGAGCAACCTTGGCACCACATGTCTCAGACACCTAAGGGTACACATGCTCCGGTAGGATCAACCAAACCTTGATCCTTCATTATGCAATGCCTTAGTGAAAGAGTAACTTAATTGCTCTGGGGTCTAACTAGGGCCCAACAAGAACAAAAGATCAGTGAAAGCAAATGTAAATCTATGCACTAATTTAAAATTTCACCAGGCTTTCACACCACCTGTCACAATGTGAAGGAGCCAGTGAAGCCACACACATAACCATATTCCTTGCTCATTTTATCAGAGTGGCATGACAATAAAGTATTAGGCTAGGTCAGGACATCTAGAACGTTGTGTAAGTAACCCTAGTTATACAATGAGGAAAAATGCAAGCACTAAGGGTCAGTTAGGAAATTCGCCCGGAAATGGGAAAGACTGCCATTAAATTAGGTGCTCTGTGGTCAGGAGGATCTGTAAGTCTCTTGAAGTAGATTTGCATAAAATTATGTCTGGAGATGTGAAGGCGATCTGGCTGCAACATCTGCTGCCCCATTGGTCACCAGGGCTAATTCAGCTGATCTGGCTGTCTGGGCAATTGTACCTCTTGAAGCTGCACTCTCAGCGGAAGAGGATGGCTTTCCCTGATGAAGGAGGAGGGTTTCTAGGTCAAGGGTATGTGAGTAGCTGCACTCCCCTGCTAGAACCTCCAAACAAGCTCTCAAGCTAGGCTCTGAGTGTCAAGGGTTTTATCAGCTCATCCTATACTCAGATGACACTGCATCATAAACGTATTTTTGTGAAATGAAATGTGTGAATAAAATGTGGGCCGGGCGCGGTGGCTCAAGCCTGTAATCCCAGCACTTTGGGAGGCCGAGACGGGCGGATCACGAGGTCAGGAGATCGAGACCATCCTGGCTAACACGGTGAAACCCTGTCTCTACTAAAAATATACAAAAAATTAGCCGGGCGAGATGGCGGCCCCCTGTAGTCCCAGCTACTCCGGAGGCTGAGGCGAGAGAATGGCGTAAACCCGGGAGGCGGAGCTTGCAGTGAGCTGAGATCCGGCCACTGCACTCCAGCCTGGGCGACAGAGCGAGACTCCGTCTCAAAAAAAAAAAAAAAAAAAAAAAAAAAAAAAAAAAATGTGTACAAGGGGCCAGGCACGGTGGTTGATACCTAAAATCCCGGCACTTTGGGAGGCTGAAGTGGGCAGATGGCTTGAGCCCAGGAGTTAAAGATCAGCCTGGGCAACATAGTGAGACCCCTATCTCAAAAAAAAAAAAAAAAATGTGTACGAGTGCTTTACAAAGAAAAAGGGGCTGCATTATTGTAAAAATCGTGTGAACATTAGTTAATGATCCCTCTTTGATTCTTTCAGCTATGGGCTACAAATCACGTCCCAGAGATGGTCCGCCCAACCCTGGAGAGGACACTCAGGGTCCTCCAGCTAGACTATGTGGATCTTTACATCATTGAAGTACCCATGGCCTTTAAGGTGAGTTCAGATGCCTAAAAGTCAGGTCTCTGCACCCTGGCAACCATGAGCTAATAGCTATGTGTATGAAGCTACCTTATTACTTAGCACCACTGAATATTGTGGTGTTTTGTTACCATAGATCATAGAGTACTGACCTAGCCTGACAAATACCCAAGAAGATTATGTTAGCAGACTCAGGCTTGGTTTCCAAGTTTCTTGATTTTTTAGTTCAATGCAATTTCTATTATACCACGTTTTTACAACTATAGTTGAAGCTCTCTGCATCAAACCAACATGTAGTCTCCTGACTGTAGCCCAGCATTGAGACGCACACCCTTCTTCCCACTCACACAGTCATAATCTCAGCCCTCATCCTCACTTTGTTCATGTTGATTCTTGTTCAAATGTCAGATTTCTAACCTAAGTCTTAAAAATTTGGAAAGACCCAGTGTACATGTATGTGTTGCTTAGCGATGGGATACATTCTGAGAAATGTGTCACGAGGCAACTTTGTTGTTCTGCAAACATCATATAGAGTGTACTTATACAAATCTAGGTAGTAAGGTTTTACTTACCATGGTAGATGGCATTACTTTTGTAATAACATGAATAAAGCGCAAACACGTTGTGCCTAGATAGTATAGCCTATGGCAGACTTAGGCTAGATAGCCCAGCTGATTGCTCCTAGGTTACAAATCTGCACGGCATGTTACTATTCTGAATACTGTAGACAATGTTAACACAATGGCAAATATTTGTGTATATAAACATAACATAGAAAAGGTACAGTAAAAATATGGCATAAAAGATAAGATACACCTATACCTGGCACTTACCATGAATGGAGCTTGCAGGATAAAAATTGGGTGAGTGAGTGAGTAGTGAGTAAATGTGAAGGCCTAGGTCATTACTGTACATGACTGGAGACTTTATAAACACCACACACTTAGGGTACACAATTAATCAAATAATAGTTTTTCTTCAACAATAAATTAACATTAGCTTATTGTAACTGTTTTTACCTTATAAATGTTCTAATTCTTTTAACTTTTTGATTCTTTGTAATAATACTTAATAATAACACTAATACTGATTACTTTTTTTTTTTGAGACGGAGTCTCGCTCTGTTGCCAGGCTGGAGTGCAGTGGCGCGATCTCAGCTCACTGCAACCTCCGCCTCCCGGGTTCAAGTGATTCTCCTGCCTCAGCCCCCCGAGTAGCTGGGACTACAAGCAAGCGCCATCACACCAGGCTAATTTTTGTATTTTTAGTAGAGACGGGGTTTCACCATGTTGGCCAGGATGGTCTCGATCTCCTGACCTCGTGATCCACCCACCTCGGCCTCCCAAAGTGCTGCGATTAATTACTTTTTTAATAACATGAATAAAACACAAACATGTTGTACAGCTGTATAAAAATATTCTTTCTTTGTATTCTTATTGTATGAGCTCTTGTCTATTAAAAAATTTTTTTTAACTTTTTTGTTAAAAACTAAGACACAAGCACACACATTAGTCTAGGCCTACACAGGGTCAGCATCATCAATATCACTGTCTTTCAGCTCCACATCTTGTCCCACTGGAGGTTCTTCCAGAGCAGTAACACACATGGAGCTGCCACCTCCTGTGACAACAGTGTCTTCTTCTGGAATCCCTCCTGAAAGACCTGCCTGGGGCTTTTTTACAGTTAACATTTTTTAAAAGGAGAAGGAGCACATGCTAAAATTATCATAAAGTACAGTAGAACAAATACGTAAGTTGTATCCATAGTAAAAACAGAAATTGTTTATCATTATCAAGTATGATATACTGTACATGATTATGTGTGCTCTACTTTTATATACCTGGCAGCACAGTTGCTTTGTTTACTCCAGCAACACCACAAACATGATGTCACTAGGTGATAGGAGTTTTAAATTCTATTATAATCTTATGGGTCACCATCATACATGCAGTCCGTCATTGACCAAAATGTCATTATGTAGCACATGACTCTATCTAAAAGTGAGAAAATAAAATTTACTTCTCTGTGACTAACTAATGACATTTAAATCTTTTTGGAGACAATAGATAATTTCTATTCTTACTTTTGATGGGTTCAAGGGCACAGAGGTAAAATTTTAACAGTGAGAAATGACACAATATAGTGACATTACCTCCCAACTGAACCTATAATTGGGAAATTGATATTTGAAGCTAAAACAGGACATGTTTTTTGGTGTTTATTTGTTTGTTTGCTTAAGGTAGGGTCAGCTGAGCATGGTGGCTCACACCTGTAGTTCCAGTACTTTGGGAGGCTAAGGCTGGCTGATCACTCGAGTCCAGGAGTTTCAGACAAGCCTGGGCAACATGGCAAAACCCCATCTCTACAAAAAGTACAAAAATCAGCCAAGCTTGGTGGCATGTGCCTGTGGTCTCAGCTACTTGGGAGACTAAGGTGGGAGGATCGCTTGAGCTGGGGAGGTGGAGGGTGCAGTGAGCTGAGATCGCGCCACTACACTCCAGCCTGGGTGACACAGCAAGACCCTGTTTTGAAAGAAAGAAGAAAGAAAGAAAGACAAAGAGAGAGAGAGAGAGAGGAAGGAAGGAAGGAAGGAAGGAAGGAAGGAAGGAAGGAAGGAAGGAAGGAAGGAAGGAAGGAAGGAAGGAAGAAAGAGAGAAAGAGAAAGAGAAAGAGAGAAAGAGAGAAAGAGAGAGAGGGTCTTGCTGTGTCACCCAGGCTGGACTGCAGTGGTGTTCACTGTAGCCTTGAGCTCCTAGGCTCAAGCAATCCTCCTGCCTCAGCCTCCCAAGTAGCTGAGATGACAGGTGTATGCCACCAGACTCACCTAATGTTTCAATTTTTCTTTTGTAGAGACAGGGTCTTGCTATGGTGACCATGCTGGTCTGGAACTCCTGGCCTCAAGCCGTCCTCCCACCTCAGCCTCCTAAAGTGCTGGGATTACAGGCATGAGTCACCACATCCGACTTCACATGCTTTTTTGAATCTTAAGTTTTTTTAAACAGAAAACCTTTCCTGCTAAAACATTTTTAGCACTTTATTATTTTTTAAGTGTCAAGCAGACAGAATTTTAGCCAACAAAATATTTAAAATTATGACATGTTTAAAAGATAAATGAACAAGAATGAGAGTCAATAGCATAGATTTTTAGAGGGTTGGGTTATTCTTCTAATAATACCTGACTGTGAGGAAGAGAAATGAAGGAAGCAGACAAACAGGCTTATCAGGATGAAACGATGAGTAAAATAGGCACAATGGAAGGTCAAGGGAAACACCTAAAGATAGCTAACATGGGTTCAGGTTTGATAACCACTTGATTAGAATCTGGGAAAGTAAAAATCATGTAACAGAATTCATGATGGAGGCATAAGGCCATTCAGAAGGTAAGTAAAATTAGGAAACACAAGGCAAGAAATATGGAGCAGAAATGTGGGTCATAAGTGTTGAGAAAGTCAAAGTGATTAGAAATCAGAGACAGAATGGATAATTAACATGAGTAATAATGTGGCATCAAGGAGAAAAGGGATGGTTCCCTGCTCTCAGGGAGACGGGGGGAAGTTGAGAAGACATTGTCTTTCCCTAAAGCAGACAATGGGGAAAATGTTTTCACTAAAGGAAAGTTGAGTTTCACAAAGGTGACATGCTAGAGGAAAAAATTAAAGAAAAAAAAATTTTTTTGACATAGAATCTTGCTCTTGTTGCCCAGACTGGAGTGCAGTGGCATGATCTCGGCTTACTCCCACCTCTGCTTCCTGGGTTCAAGCAATTCTCTTGCCTCAACCTGCTGAGTAGCTAGGATTACAGGCGCCTGCCACCAAGCCCAGCTAATTTTTGTATTTTTAGTAGAGACAGGGTTTTGCCGTGTTGGCCAGGCTGGTCTCGAACTCCTGACCTCAGTTGATCAGCCCGTCTCAGCCTCCCAAAGTGCTGGGATTACAGGTGTGAGCCACTGTGCCTGGCCAAATTAGGGACAAATTTAAGAGCATAATTATTTTGTCAATTGCTTGATTCCCTTCTCAGTCTGTTTTGTGCTGCTATAAAAGCATGCCTGAGGCCAGGTGCAGTGGCTCACACCTGTATTCCCAGCACTTTGGGAGGCTGAGGCAGGTGGATCACTTGAGCCTAGGAGTTCGAGACCAGCCTGGACAACATGGTGAAACCCCGACTCTACAAAAAAATATACAAGAGAATTAGCTAGGCTTGGTGGTGCACACCTGCAGTCCCAGCTGCTCAGGAGGTTGAGATGGGAAGATCACCTGAGCCTGGGGACATCGAGGCTGCAGTGAGCCATAATCATGCCACCGTACTCCAGCCTGGGCAGCAGAGTAAGACCTTGTCTCAAAAACAAACAAACAAAAAACAACAACAGAAAAAGAATGCTATGATTCAGAAACATTTCCTTTAAAAGAAAAAAAAAAAAAAGAATGCCTGACACTGGGTAGTAGATAATAAATAGAAATGTATTGGCTCAGAGTTCTAGAGGCTGGAGAGTCCAAGACCAGCACCTCACTCGGGCCTTCTTGCTGTGTCATCACATGCTGGAATGAGGCAGGGCAAAGAGCACAAGAGAGCACCCCTCCTCATCTGAGCCCTTTTTACAATGTCATTAATCCATGACTGAACAACTCCCATGAGGTCCCACCTCCCAGCATAGTTGCACTGGGGATTAAATTTCCAACACATGAATTCGGGAGGACACATTTAAACCACAACAATTCCCAATAAGAAAATCCCTATTACCAAAGTCAACAAAGACTTTCATCCTGCCAAATCCAATAGACATTTTGTCCTCCTATTATTTGATCTCTTTCAATACAGTTGACTACCAACTCCTTCTGTAAACATTTTCTTCTCATGGTACTCATGACATCTCATGACCTTCCCATGGTCTTTGGCAGCTTCTTCTCTGCCAGCTTCCAAATGTTGTTATGCCCAGTCCTCTACCCTCAATATTCTTGTCTTACTAGTTATACTCTCTCTATAGGTGACTTAATCCAATCTTGTGGATTTGATACCATTTTACATGCTAATGACTCCTAAATTTTATCTGTAGCCATGACCTCTCTCTGAGCTCCTGACTTCTCTGTTCAACTGCCTGCCTCAATATCCACTTGAATGTTTAATGATCATTTCAAAGTCAAAATATCCAAAATGATATTCCAGATTGCTAGCCCCAACCTCAGGAAATGGTTACCACCACCCACCCAAGGTGTCTGGGAATCATCTTTGATTCCTCCCTATCCCTCATTTCCACCACCCTACCTCATTTCCAAGTCAACATTAAGGCATGCTGGCTCTACTACTTGTTCATGTGCTAATCTGTTCCCTTCTTTTCCTCTCTACTGCAGTTGCCCCAGTCCTAGGCACCATCAGCTCTCCGCTATTGCATGTAGCACCTTAGGCTGAGTTCCCCAGAAGCAGACCCTGAGATGAAGAGAATGCATACAAGAGTGATTTATTTTGAAGTACAACCAGGGAAAACTGATAAGGGAGTGGGGAAATGTGGCTGAAAAATAAGAGGTTAAGTAGATGTGAGGTAGAAAGCAGAGTCCTACAGAGAGCAACTTAGGCTAAATGTCACAGAAAGCTCTGGACACAAAGTTGTTCACATCTCAGAATTACACAGTCACAGGGCAAAGAAACAAATATTGATTCTTGCAACTTTAGCTCAAAGGCTGCCCCAGCGAGGGAAGCAGGGTGTAAATTCCTGGGCACATCTAATTGAGTAGATACACAAGTCCCAGTAGCCTGAGATCTGCCCTCTAACAGATGCAGGTGTCAGCTGTACAAAGTGAAAGGACAGTGCACACAAGACAGGTACTGGCATCCCAGGGGGCATAGGCAGGTGTCTCCATCCAGCTGGGCCGCTATGACAAAATACTTTAGACTGGGTGATTTAGAAACAATAGACATTTATTGCTCACAATTATGAAAACTGGGAAGTCTAAATTCTATTATTTTAATTCCCAGGTATAAATAAAATGAATTACATTTATTCTTTTTCTTTTTTTTCAGCCAGGAGATGAAGTATACCCTAGAGATGAGAATGGCAAATGGTTATATCACAAGTCAAATCTGTGTGCCACTTGGGAGGTAAGTTCAAGTGTGCTTCTTATTTTAAAAGACTATATTTTTAACACTGTGATCTGATTATTCCTGTCATATTTATGGAGAAAGATGCACCCTTTTCTTCCAAAGAAAAGTAACAGTCAGAACAGGCATTCCTAACCGTAAGTGCAGGTATATGAAATCTCCACTGCTGGGTACTAAATAATTCTTACTTTTGTTTTGCTGGAATGCCAAAGAAAAGACAGCGGTGTGGAAGGAAAAACAATGTAAACAAAATATGTTCTAATATAAAAGTAATTAAAATATATGAATAAAATAAATTCACGAAATAAAAAAAATAAATCTTAAGTTGTTAATATGATGCCTAAAAGAAACAAACTTAAAATGATACATAAAAAACTGAAAAACAGGCCAGTCGCAGTGGCTCATGCTTGTAATTCCAGCACTTTGGAAGGCCAAGGTGGGTGAATCATCTGCGGTCAGGAGTTCGAAACCAGCCTGGCCAACATGGTGAAACTCTGTGTCTAATAAAAATGTAAAAATTAGCCAGGCGTGGTGATGGGCGCCTATAATCCTGGCTACTCGGGAGGCTGAGGCAGGAGAATCGCTTGAACCTGGGAGGCAGAGGTTGCAGTGAGACGAGATCGTGCCACTGCACTCCAGCCTGGGCGACAGACAAAATGCCGTTTCATAAAAAACCTGAAAAGCAATTGTGTTTTTTATTTCTGAGCAAGCTGCTGGCTCTTTTCCCAAGATCACAAGAGTAGACAACTATAGGAAAATAATAAATAAACCCTTATGGATTCATGGCGGGGAGGGATATTTTGAACTTGTTTGCTTAGAGGTGGTGTGGCAGCTCCGACCTAGAGTAGAAGTCAACCCAACAAGCAGGAAGAAGATAGTACAGGAGAGGAAGGGTTGGTCCTTTTGCAGTTCCTTCACCCCTGCCATAGCCTGGGAACAAATATTTCCACACAGTTGGAAACTCAGGGCTCAGTCAGGTGTTTTCAGGAATCAAAGTAGAGCAGCCTTGAAATTCTGAACTTGCGAAGAGTTGAAGAAAAACATAAGTTACCCACTGACCTCTGGCAGTTTTTTTTTCCCACCGATACAATTCTACACTCCAAAAGCTTGGAAATTACACTCTGGTAAGTACCTCTTTCTATATACTTGCCTGTGAGGCAACAGCTGAAGGTCTGAGCTGTGGAGTTGTTTAGAGGGGTGAGGAGGAATGATTTATTTCCCAGTGCCTGGGGCTCCGTCCAAAAGAACACACAGTCACTCCTGATCTCATTGGAGCGAATCAGGTTTGCACAGTTGGACATTTTGAATATTCTCTTCTAAGGGACTACCTAACAGGACAGCCAATATCCCCATGAAAAAATGATTTCACAGCCCAAAGTAACAAGGCATTTGATTCACAAGAAGACAATACATCTCAGTTACTGATCCCAACATAAACAGAACAGAGAACCAGGAACTTCTAAATTAACCAATTATTATATTAGAGATCATAAGAAAAGATATTAGCAATATGAAATGTGAACAAACAACATTTTAAAAAGCGAAAATAATAATTAAAAAATAAAAACAGTGCAATAGGTTGGGATAAATAGAAGAAAATGGTCAAATTGAGATATCAGAATGAGGAAATCTCTCAATATGAAGAAGAAAAGGACAAGAATTTTTTTAAATATGAAAGAAAAGGTAAGAAATTCAAAGAATAA
Source organism: Rhinopithecus roxellana (assembly GCF_007565055.1). NCBI lineage: Eukaryota > Metazoa > Chordata > Mammalia > Primates > Cercopithecidae > Rhinopithecus > Rhinopithecus roxellana. Next base: position 55,035,607 of record NC_044554.1, on the reverse strand, counting down.
AATTAGAAATTCCAATATCCACACAATTGGAGTCTAAGAAAAAAGAAAGAAGAAAAAATAAAAGGAAACAAGAAGGTGGGCATAGTGGCTCATGTCTGTAATCCCAATGCTTTGGGAGGCCGAGGCTGGAGGAGCACTTGAGCCCAGGAGTTCAAGACCAGCCTGGGAAACATAGTGAGACACCATCTCTACAAAAAAGAAAAAAAAACTTTGGGAGGCCGAGATGAGCGGATCACGAGGTCAGGAGATCGAGACCATCCTGGCTAACACGGTGAAACCCCATCTCTACTAAAAAAATACAAAAAACTAGCCAGGTGAGGTGGCGGGTGCCTGTAGTCCCAGCTACTCGGGAGGCTGAGGCAGGACAATGGCATAAACCCGGGAGCCGGAGCTTGCAGTGAGCTGAGATCCGGCCACTGCACTCCAGCCTGGGCGACAGAGCGAGACTCCGTCTCAAAAAAAAAAAAAAAAAAAAAAAAGAAAGAAAGAAAGAAAGAAAGAAAGAAAGAGAAAGAAAGAAAGAGAAAAAGAAAAAAACAGTAGGGAGTAATAGTTACAGAAAAAAAAAAGATCTTAAAGGGATCATGGAGCACAAAAGAGGAAAGATGAGGAATATCTTTCTGAGAAAGAGCACAATTCACATTTATAGTCAGAGATTCTATTAAAATGGTATCATACTAAAATGAAAAGTATACAGAAAGAGCTATAGGATATAGGAGATTTCAACATTATCAACCTTCTTAACCTGGTTGACATTTATAGAACACTTCACCAAAATATAACAGAGTGTTATTTTTCTTTTTTTTCTTTTTTCTTTTTTTTTCTAGACGAGTTTCGCAATGTCGCCCATGCTGGAGTGCAGTGGTGCGATCTCGGCTCACTGCAACCTCTGCCTCTTGGGTTCAAACAATTCTCCTGCCTCAGCCTCCTGAGTAGCTGGGACTATAGGCTCGTGCCACCATGCCCAGCTAATTTTTGTATTTTTAGTAGAGAGGGGGTTTCACCATGTTGGTCAGACTGGTCTCAAACTCCTGACCTCATGATCCATGTGTCTTGACCTTTCAAAGTACTGGGATTACAGATGTAAGCCACCGTGCCCGGCAACATAGGCCATTTTTTGAGACATAACATAAATCTCAGTAATTCTTCCAAGTATTTTAATTATGTAAGGTATGCTGTCTGATCAAACAGGAGGCACACATGTAAATAATCCATAAGACCTAAAAAAATTAAAATCTTTATCTAGATGTAATTTATATATTAGCAACACACGATTGGAAATTATTTTTAAAAACAATACTAAACATTAAATATTTAGAGATAAATCTTTAAAAATCTGTGCAAGAGCTAAACAGTAGAAACAACAACTTATAACTGAAAGAAATCAAAGATGATCCAAAATTCAATGGAGATTTACCATGCTCCTTGATCAGAATATTAATATGTTAATTCACCCCAAATTCATCTGTAGATTCAATGTAATCCCAGTCAAAATCTCAATAGAAATAGAAAACCTACTTCTAAAATTTATATGGGGCCCGGAGCAGTGGCTTATGCCTGTATATCTCAGCACTTTGGGAGGCCAAGGCAGGTGGATCACATGAGGCCAGGAGTTCGAGACCAGCCTGGGCAACATGGCAAAACCCTGTCTCTACTAAAAACACAAAAATTAGCTGGGCATGGTGGTGCCCATCTATAATCCCAGCTACTTGGAAGGCTGAGGCATGAGAATCGTTTCAACCTGAGAGGCGGAGGTTGCAGTGAGCCGAGATCCCACCACTGCACTCCAGCCTGGGTGACAGAGTGAGAGTCTGTCTCAAAAAAATAAATAAAATAAAATTTATATGGAAGTACAAATAACCTATAATAACCACAACAACTTTTTGAAAAAGAGCAATAGCCAAGCACAGTGGCTCATACCTGTAATCCCAGCACTTTGAAAGGCTAAGCAGGGAGGATCACTTGAGCCTACGAGTTCAAGACCAGTATGGGTAACAGTGAGACCCCCATCTCTACAAAAACATAAAACAATTAGCCGGGCATGGGGGTGGCATGTGCTTGCAGTCCCAGCTACTCAGAAGGCTAAGGTTGGAGGATCACTTGACCTGGTAGGTTGAGGCTCCAGTGAGCTATCCCACTGCAATCCAGCCTCAGTGACAGAGCAAGACTCCATCTCACAAACAAAAAGCAATAAGTTTGGAGGGCTTATACTAATTTCAAGAATTACTATACAACTACTGTAATCATGACAGTGCCATATTAGCATAAAGAGGAACATATAGGTCAATAAAACCTAATAGAGAATGTTAAAATAGACTCATACACATATATGGTCAACATGGCCTGGGCAACATGGCAAAACCCTGTCTCTACTAAAAACACAAAAATTAGCTGGACGTGGTGGTGCCCATCTATAATCCAAGCTACTTGGAAGGCTGAGGCATGAGAATCTGATTTTCAACAGAATGCCAAGGCAACTCAATGGGGGAGGGTAATCTTGTACTAAAAGTGGCCCATACCAGCTTGCAAGAACCTGTTGTGCAAACCTCTTCCTAACTCTACATTCAGTGATGTTGGATTGTTAGCTTGAATAACCTGGTGTGAATAGTCACATCACAGACATTGACAAATACTACAAACTGGGGAGCTTTTTTCTTCCTGGTTGTTAAACATTTATCAGTATTCCACTGGAGGTGTTCATGATCTTGATTGTGATGATAATTTTACTGGTGTATGCCTACATTAAAATCCTCAAAATGTACACTTCAAAATGTGTAGTTTATTGTACATCAGTTATAACCCACCAAACTATATGGTAAAATGATGCAGGATAAAAAGTTCCACATCTACACATGCTCAGAAATTTTGCCACATAAAGACCCACACTGGAAATCATTAGGTCTGATTGATGTGCTAAGTAAAAGGAATAAAAATCTAACAGATGCTCCAAAAAAATGCATAAAGCAAAAGTGATCAAATTAAACTTAAAGTATGTATTATCTATGAACATATTTAAGATCAAATAACAAGATGAAAATGAACCCACAAGATGCTACAATTAAAGTTTATATATATACTATTAGCATCACAGATGTTGAGGGTAGACATAAATTCTATGTAAACATGCTAAGTTATTGTCTTTGTTAGAAAACTTCTTAAAAGTAATAAAGAGTTAAGAAGAAACAGAATAAGTGGGATAAATTGAAATAAATCAAGATGGTAGAAATAGTTCAAATATATGTGTGGTTGCAATAAACGTAGATAAAATAAACTCACCTAGACAGAGATTGACCATTTAAAAGGAGGCACCTAAGCAAAAAGACATGTGAAAGTTAAAACTCTACAGTAAAAAAAAAAAAAAACACACACACACACATACACACCAGTCAAATACCAGAAAAAGTTGGTATTACTATATTAATATCATATAACACAGACTTAAAAATTAAAAGCATTATTAGGGATAAAAAGAGTTGTACATAAAGATGAAAGATTGAATTTACCAAAAAGATATACTAATTTAAGCACATATATACCAAATAAAGTATCTTCAAAATATATAAAACAAAAAATTGACAGAATACAGAAGGACATTGGCTCATGCCTGAAATCCCAGCACTTTGGGAGGCCAAGGTAGGAGGATCGTTTGAGGCCAGGAGTTTGAAATCAACCTGGGCAATCTAGCGAGACCCCCTCATCTCCAAAAAATATTTTAAAAACAAAATTTAACCAGTGTGGTTGCACATGCTTGTAGTCCAGTTACTCAAGGGGCTAAGAAGGTAGGATTTCTTGAGCCCAGAAGTCAAGGCTGCAGTGAGCAAAGATCCCACCACAGCACTCCAGCCTGGGTGACAGAGCAAGATACTATTTCCAAAAATATATATATATATAGAAGAACATTAATGAATCAACAGTATAGTAAGAGATTTTTGACATATTCCTTTCAGTTTTTGACATATTCCTTCTGTTAATTTTGACATATTAATTTCAGTTACTAAGAAACCAAGAAGAGCTAGACCTAATTTTATATATAACATGTGTGTATGTATATTTGCATACATATATGTATGAGAGAGAGAGGAGAGACAGAGTGTTACATCCAAAAATGGGAGAATATATCTACTTCACATATACCAGAATGTTTATAAAAATTGCCAGCCAGGCTCAGTGGCTTACGCCTATAATCCCAGCACTTTGGGAGACTGAGGCAGGTGGATCACCTGAGGTCAGGAGTTCGAGACCAGCCTGACCAACGTGGTGAAACCCCCATCTCTACTAAAAATACAAAATTAGCTGGGCGTGGTGGTGCATGCCTGTAATCCCAGCTACTCAGGAGGCTTGAACCCGGGAGGTGGAAGTTGCAGTGAGCCGAGATCACACCATTGCACTCTAGCCTGGGCAACAAAAGTGAAACTCCGTCTCAAAAAATAAAAAATAAAAAAGCATCCAGGTGCTATGTCATAAAGAAAGTATCCAAAAACTTCAAGAAGTAGGATCATTTTTTTAAAATGTTTTTAATTGAGACAGGGTATCACTCTGTTGCTCAGGCTGGAGTGCAGTGACACAGTTATAATTCACTGCAGCCTCAATTTCCCCAGCTCAGGTGGATCCTTCCACTTCAGTCTCCTAAGTAACTGGGACTACAGGCATGCACCACCATGCCTAGTTAATTCTTGATTTTTATTAGAGATGAAGTCTCACTCTGTTGACCAGGCTGGTCTTGGACTCCTGACCTCGAGTGATCCTCCTGCCTCAGGCTCCCAAAGTGCTGGGATGACAGGTGTGAGCCATCGCACCCTACCTGGGATCACTGAAGTGTGCTAAAGACCTTGAGAAAATACAAGGGGAAAATATGGCATACACATATTTTCCAAACTCGATCATAGAATTCCTGCCTTTTCCCACCATCCTTCTTTTATTTTTTATTTTTTATTTTTTCGCAGGATGCTTATTAACATACCCAGGAACTTTCCCTTTTAAAGAATTCACCGTCACCCTTATAAACATTCATTCTTGCTTCTTGTGAGGCTTGTTTATTGACCTCTTGACATTTACTCTACAGGCTATGGAAGCTTGCAAAGATGCTGGCTTGGTGAAATCTCTGGGAGTGTCCAATTTTAACCGCAGGCAGCTGGAGCTCATCCTGAACAAGCCGGGACTCAAATACAAGCCGGTCAGCAACCAGGTACAGCCTAATAGCTTCCACTGGGGTGTGGGGAGTGGGGGCAGGATTTATATGACACAAAAAAGCCTCAGCTGGGAATCGGGAAGGCTCGTGACTGCTTCACCTTAGTCTCATCATGGAACCCTATGCAAGTCTTTAGACTTCTTTCTATTGGTGTCACTTAAAAAAACAGACTTGGGGCTGGGCGCAGTGACTCACTCCTGTAATCTCAGCACTTTGGGAGGCCGAGAGGAGCGATCATGAAATTGGGAGTTCAAGACCAGCCTGACCAACATGGTGAAACCCCGTCTCTACTAAAAATACAAAAATTAGCTAGGCATGGTGGCACATGCCTGTAATCCTAGCTACTCAGAGGCTGAGGCAGGAGAATTGCTTGAACCCGGGAGGCGGAGGTTGTAGCGAGCCGAGATCACACCGCTGTACTCCAGCCTGGGCGACAGAGTGAGACTCCGTCTAACAAAAAAAAAAAAAAAAAAAAAAAGAATCTAATAAAAATCAATGACAAAAACAATGAGAAAAAACAGTAAGGTTCAACAGAAAAAGGACTAAAAGAAATGAACAGAAATTCACAAAAGACAAATTGCAAGACTGGTAAACATGAAAAATGTTAAACTCACTATTAATTAGAGAAACTTAAATTGTAGTGTGATTTTTCTATTGCACATCAAATTAGCAAAGTTTTTGTCTTATTAATATTTTTAAATATAATGCCCCAATGTAGGCAAGTGATTAAATGCTAGTGAGTGCAAATTGGTTTAGCTTTACTAAAAAAACAATTTGTCAATATGTATCAAGGCCCTTTAAAAATGTTCACAGTCTTCTATTTCTAGTAATCTACCCTAATAAAAAATATCAGAATGCCTAGATAGACTGATGTGTGTTTACTATAACATTGTTTATAATAGAAAAAAGTGGAAATAAAAAATTTAAGGGAATGATTAAATAAGTTACAAGACATTCATATTATGTGAAATCTTAACAAAAGATGTTCTCAAATCCATTTTAAGGAAGCAAAATGAACAAGATACGAAGGGACAGACTAGGACACAAAATGTATACAGTATGAAGGCAATTCTATTAATAAAATGGATTTTATTGAAGAATTTTTTTAACTATAAAATTGCATTCAACAACGTGGCCTTGATTTTGTGCTCTGCTCTCCGATGCAACCACATAGGTTGAGTGCCATCCATATTTCACGCAGCCAAAACTCTTGAAATTTTGCCAACAACATGACATTGTCATTACTGCATATAGCCCTTTGGGGACCAGTAGGAATCCAATCTGGTAAGTAAAACTTTAGGAAGTATTTCCTTTGGGGTAGAGTGTGAGGCTCATGTGAAATACTGTACTTGATTGAAATGCCTTTTGGTTTGCCTGTGCCACCTCTTCAAGTCATTATCTGTATATATGAATTAGAACTTTTCATACTTTCCTCACTGAGCTGTTGTGAAATTGATTACATTATAGATATGAAATTGCCTATCAGTGCCCAATATATAGGAATGCTCAGTAAATGTTAGTTTAATTATTATTTGACGAAGGAGTTTCTATGGCCATGTTTTGCAAATTTTGAATTTTTTGATCCTATATTCAATACTGATACTTTTACTATGATGTGTTCCATAAATGTAAGTAGAAACTTTTCTACTTTAAGATGATTGCAAAAGTTGCATCTCTATTTCTTCCACTTCAGTCTTCCTGCCTTTCCCTATATGCCGGCTCTCTCTGTAAGACTCATCAAAAAATATTATTTACCCTCTGAAGGAGGCAGCTCCATAAACTTGCCTTGCTTGATCTTCCCATACTAAGAGTACCTCTCCCTTCAATGCATACTCTGCACTCAGAGAAACTGGTTACAGGTGACCTGCAGTGTCCTGGTAGGTGACTGGGTGAATGGGAAGACAGAGGAGGAAGATGGTTTATTAACCTTTGGTTCTCATTACACAAACTAATTATGATGCATGTTTTGATATTTTTAAGGGTGAATGTTTCTTCTCCACCTTTGTTAAAGGATGCGCTTCTAAACTCATTGGGGAAAAGGTACAATAAGACAGCAGCTCAAATTGTTTTGCGTTTCAACATCCAGCGAGGGGTGGTTGTCATTCCTAAAAGCTTCAATCTTGAAAGGATCAAAGAAAATTTTCAGGTAAGAGAATTGCTTTTGGAAATGTGAAAAGATGGGTATGTTTGCTGTTTTTGCTTTTATAGAATGTGTTCAGCTTAATAGGAAACTTGTAACACTCTCGTATTTTATTTTATACCAGCTCCTTGACCCGTGTAGCCCATATCTAGGTTTAATTTTCACTGAATTTGAGACAATTGCTAGTACCTCAGAGATTGTTTTTGCTACTTGTTCACTATCCAGATCCCTTATATTTTCTCTTTCCTTATCTATTTTTTGTTTCTTTTAAAAAAAAATTTTTTTTTTTTTTTTTTTTTTTTTTTTTTTTTTTAGAGACAGGGTCTTGCTATGTTGCCCAGGCTAGCCTGGAACTCCTGTCTTCAAGAGATCCTTCCACCTCGACCTCTCAAAGTTCTGGGATTACAGGCGTGAGCCACTGTACCCAGCCTCTTCTCTTATCTATTGACTCTTGACACTACCTACTCACTTCTCTACCAGCACAACAGAAATTGAGTGAATACAATTTGGAATTCATAATAGTCAACTTTCCACCTTCTTAATGGCTCTGGTAAAAATTGAGGACAAATTTGAAAATACTGATGAGGACCTTTTAGACTTCATGAATGCTAATTGCCTTTACCTCCCTCGATAAGTAATCTATGACTTACATTGTAACTTCCAGGTGAAGAAAGAACTAGACAAATGGGGTAATTGATTGATTCTGCTACTACTGAAGACTAAACTGCTAGGTAAATACAACCATAGAAAAGTGCCATATAAAATTAATTAATTACCCATTAGTTAATTTACATTTCAAAAGTAAATTGCCTGTTTAGCCCTACTCATAATTAAAGATAAATAAAAAATAGGATAGTAGTTGTCCCTTCATATCAGAAAATAATCAAAATACTTGCTAATATTTGGGGAAACAAGCACTTTCACACACTATTGTTAGAAACATTAATTTGTATGAGATATGGAAGAGTAGAAATTTTGCCAACAACATGACATTGTCATTACTGCATATAGCCCTTTGGGGACCAGTAGGAATCCAATCTGGTAAGTAAAACTTTGGTAAGTAAATTAACTTTGGTAAGTAAATAAACTTTGGTAAGTAAAAATCTGGTAAGTAAATTATTTCATGTCTATCAAAATTCAAATGCACACGTTACATGATTTATTTATATATGGAATCTACAAAAGTTAATCACATAAAAGTAGGAAGTAGAATAGTGGTTACCGGAGGCTAAGATTACTGAAGGGAGGGTGCTATGAAGAGATGTTGGTCAAAAAATGCATAATTACAGTGAGAAGGAATAAGTGTCAAGAGATCTATTGTACAAAAAGGTGTCTATAGTTGTGATGATATAGTGTATTCTTGAAAAACATAAAGGGAGTGCATCTTATGTGCTCTTACCACAAAAATGATAACTATATGAGGTAATGCATTTGTTAATTAGCTAGATTTAACCACTCCACAATTTATATGTATGTAGAAACATCATGTTGTATATGATAAAAACATACAATGTTATCTGTCAAATTAAATAAATCCAAACACACATATCCATTGACTCAGCAATTTTATCCTATAGATGTATTTGTACATATATACATGGATGCACACACACAGAGACAGATGTTTATTATAGAATTATTTGTAATTTTTTAAAAACTCAAAACAATCTTCAACAAGATTTTATAAAACAAGCAATGCATATTTGTACATTGAAATATCATACAGCGCCGGGCGCGGTGGCTCAAGCCTGTAATCCCAGCACTTTGGGAGGCCGAGACGGGTGGATCACGAGGTCAGGAGATCGAGACCATCCTGGCTAACACGGTGAAATCCCGTCTCTACTAAAAAATACTAAAAAACTAGCCAGGCGAGGTGGCGGGCGCCTGTAGTCCCAGCTACTTCGGAGGCTGAGGCAGGAGAATGGCGTAAACCCGGGAGGCGGAGCTTGCAGTGAGCTGAGATCTGGCCACTGCACTCCAGCCTGGGTGACAGAGCGAGACTCTGTCTCAAAAAAAAAAAAAAAAAAAAAAAAAAAAGAAATATCATATAGCCATTTAAAAAAAAAGTACTGACATACACAATATTAGACAATTACATCTTCAGAGCTTTTTTGCTACATGATAGAATGCAACTCAAACTTCAGCAAAGAAAAAAAGATAATTTATTGGCTCGCATAACCAGAAAGTCCATGAGTAGATCAGAAATGGCTAGACACAGGTACTCAAATGATTTACAAAAAGATTTAGTTCTCTCTCTCTCTCTCCCTCTCTCCCTGTCTCCCTCCTTTCTCTCCACCCACATGGTGACACAGACAATTCCTAACAGCTCCAGGATAATCAATTACTCATACTCAGTGAAGAGTGAAGATGATCAGAAACAAAGGCTTCTATCAGGGTCTCTATCAATCCCTGATTAGCTCTTGTAGGTCACCCTCATATTACCCACTGTGGCCACAGAGTAGGATACCCTGATTGGCCCGCAGGGCTATATGCCTATTCCTGTGCTGAAGAAGTTAATAGCTTCACTAGAAGGGGGCGGGGGGGAAGTTCATAAAAAGAAAAAAGGAGAAAAGATGCTAAATAGTTACATCAACTCCTGACAATACTTTAACATTTGCCAAAATGCCTCATGCTAAAAAGTGGTTGACACTCTTTTCCACAGTCTTAGAAAGAGATCAACTGCATGACTAATGTGTCGGTTCACTGAAGATTAAAACACATTTTGATGGACTTTTCGAGGACTGAAAATTTTGCTGTTCAAAAATTATATGAGAGTGTTACAAGTGACCTTTGCAATGGAAGGCATTTGGACTTCATGGCATCTAGCAAATCGCAATTTTGTACCAGAGAAAATGCCACTCTCCTTGAAATTTTCATAGTAACTAATTATGTTATATTCCATATGTTTCCATAGCCTTGATAATAAAAGAATGGAACTCAGAGGTCACATATTCCAAGAAAATATAAAAGGGATACAGATTTAGAAGGAAAATGAGAATGAAAATTACAGCCAATTCTCACTCTTTAGGGAATAGACTCACCCAATAGCCATGAATTTTGCTGGGTATGAAAACAAGAAGCAACAAAATAAAAAATTATGCTCTCTTAGAATGAAGGTAAAATAAACTATTAGAAATATTTTAAAAGAATGGCAAAGATCAATAAAACATAAAGAATAAAGGGAAAAATAAATATTTTGATGATAAAAGAAAAGCAAAAGACAATAAAAATTATGTAATAAAAAGTTAAGACTGGGCACAGTGGTTCACACCTGTAGTCCCAGCACTTTGGGAGGCCGAGGCAGGAAAATTGCTTGAGGCCAGGAGTTTGAGAGCAGCCTGGGCAACAAAGCAAGATCCCATTGCTTTAAAATAAAAAAAGTTAAGTTAAACCATCAGTTTAGGCCAGGCATGGTGGCTCACTCCTGTAATCCCAGCACCTTGGGAGGCTGAGGCAGGTGGATCACCTGAGGTCTGGAGTTTGAGACCAGCCTGGCCAAGATGGCAAAACCCCATCTCTACTAAAAATACAAAAATTAGCCAGGTGTGGTTGTGGGCACCTGTAACCCCAGCTACTCAGGAGGCTGAGGCAGGAGAATCACTTGAACTAGGCAGGCGGAGGTTGCAGTGAGCTGAGATCGCACCATAGCACTCCAGCCTGGATGACAAGAGCAAAACTTTGTCTCAAAACAAACAAAAAACCATGAGTTTAAAAACTACATAAAATTAAAGGTAAAAATGAAGAAAACTAATATGGAGCCAGGATATTTTAAAAGTTAAAATTTTAAAAAAACATGAAATTATACCAGGTGTGGTCCAGCTTTGTTGCCATCATCCATTGGACTCCATTCTTTGAATATGTTATCTCTGGGCTCACTTTCACTTTCTCCAACACTCTCCCTCTCATAATTCTTAGTGAATTCAACATCCACACCAGTCGTTCTCCGCCCTTACCTGACAGCTCTGTGACTTCCTCTCCCATAAGAATCTTGTCCTATATATTTCAGCCACTAATTCCCATGGCTATCCCTTGGAAATTACAATGACAACTTCCTAATAAATCCTCCATAGCCTCAATTTCAAACATCCCCCTCTCTTTCCTACACTAGCAATTGTTCCTCTCTACTGTGTAACTCCCACCAACATTTGCATATGTAGTAACCTCCTATCTTAAAAAATAAAATCCAATCTAGACTCACTTTCCTCTCCAAGTATTATCCACTTCTCTCTTTCTGTTTCAAACATCTTGAAAGAGAAGTTGTTCTCACTGCTTCTCATTCCCTTCCCCCACTATCTCTTGAGTCCATTCAAACCAAACGTCTACCCTGACCATCCCACTGGAACAGCCTTGTCAAAGTTACCAGTGACCTCCGCATTGCTAGATCCAGTAGTTCTCAGTCCTTGTCCCACTGGTCTTTCAGCCACATCTGATACAGTTAACAGTCTCTCCTTCTTCAAACATTTACTGAAATGGAAAACTGTAGGAGAAGCAGTTTGAGAGGAACTATCAGGAGCTCAGTTTTGTAATATGAGATCCTCATTCACTTAGGATAATTTGTGCCATGGGAGAAAAAAAAAGACCACCACTGAAAATCAATCCACATACAACAAGAAAAAACATGACATAGAAATAATGTAGAGAAGGTGAATTTGAAAGCTTCTATTAAGATCGAAACCAAAGTTTATGAAAGTAAGTTTACTTTTATTCTCAACACAATGTAGGTTACAATTGCATGTTTATTAACTCAGAAGAAACAGTGAATCAGTGTTCTTTTCAAAATGCTTGACAAAATTACATAACACAACATGACATCCTCTGTTTCACAGAAGTTTTGCAGAATGTTCATAAAGAGAATAATTCTCACAAAAATTTTGGAGGGCTTTATCTGAAGGAGATTCGTAACTCTAATTTTTTTTCAAGTTACACTTTTTGACATATCTATCAAAGGAGATTTTTAACTGTGCAGGATTCTTCTTTGAAAAACATCATACCTATAATTAGAACAAATCTCCAAGATCACTTTCTTTGATTTCATAAAATCCCGCATCTTTGCAAGATTTGCAACCTCACTTTGCCATTAGGTTATGCCATATATTTACTGGATAAGAGGCTGGCCCACCAAGACTTAAAGGACAGGACTAGTGTTTAGCAAAAAAGAAGTCTGGGTAAGGATTCATTTTATAGGCGATTCATTCATTTTTATATTGTGTGAATTTTTTATTCCTTATATAATCTCATAAACACCAATAATTGGATAATAAATCATAAAAGAAAATGGTTCCCTGAAAAGAGTACTTGGAAAGAATCCATGGAGGGAAAATTAAATAAATCATGTTCCATCTACACAATGAATACCGTGGCTAAAAGAATAAAGTCAGGTTGCATATTGTGATAGAACTATCACTGGGGTCACTAAGATATTATGTGAACAAAGGAAAGTTGCAGAATCACAAAGGTATGGTCTAATTACTGCATTTTCCTCTTAATGTGTGTAGTATTTGGGAGGAATATCTGGGAAGGGAAATAAGAATGGGGTGATGAGTGACAAGATTTTCATTATTTATTCTGTATAGGTCTATGTATTTCTACAGTGTTTCATTTCTTTGCAAAGAGCATGTATTTATGTACTACTTATATAATTAAAATCTATTAATCATTAAATATATTAAAATAAAAGTTAAAGGATAGAAAGATAAAATAATAAAGAGAAGATAGGTTATATACAGATAACCCAAATGTTAAAAATAAAAGGAAGTGAAAATAAAATATATAAATGTTCATAAGGGACAATTATAAAACCAGAATACAAATAAAGTGTAAAAGCTAAGAAAAATAAAACAATGAAAATATAATTAGAATAAAAAGGTAAAGAGACATCAAAGATGTTGAGAGAAAGGATTTCAACATAGTGAATTAAAAGTTAAAAACAAAGCAAATTAAAAGTTTTTTTTAAAAAGCAAATTTAGGCCGGGTGTAGTGAGGCTCATGCCTGTAATTCCAGCACTTTGGGAGGCCGAGGTGGGAGGATCGCTTGAATTCAGGCATTTGAGACCAGCCTGGGCAGCATGGTGAAACCTCATCTCTACAAAAAATGCAAAAATTAGCCAGAGGTAGTGAAACGTGTCTGTAGTCCCAGCTACTTGGGAAACTGAGGCATGAGAATAGCTTGAACCCAGGAGGCGGAGGTTGCAGTGAGCCAAGATGGTGCCACAGCACTCCAGCCTGGGTGACAGAGTGAGACCCTGTCTCAAAAAAAAAAAAAAAGCATATTTAGAGACTCAGAATTTTTTAAGTGTAAGACAGTAGTTCAGAATCAAAAGCCCAACATTTCATACAGAAATAAGAGTTGTTCACATTTGAAATTTTAGGGGATTTCATTAACATTTGTGGTTTCAGAGCATTTGGAATTTCTTGTACGATGTCCCCAGAAAGACTGTCTCAAAAACAAAGGGCAGATCAGAGTATCCAGCTCCACCTCAGTGGGTAGCCCCCCCAACACCAGCCTGACTCCTCTTAGACATTTGCAGAGATATTCATACATCTTTCAAAGGCTCCCACTTGTGGTCCCACTTTCTAATCCCAAGCTTGACCTTCAAAAATATTCTATTATTTCTGTTATTTCAGATCTTTGACTTTTCTCTCACTGAAGAAGAAATGAAGGACATTGAAGCCTTGAATAAAAATGTCCGCTTTGTGCCATTGCTCATGTAAGTTCTGGGGGTCATTAATGGGTACTGGCCAGTGGTATTGAATGGTATGTGTCAAGCAACAAGGCTTATATGAACCCTGACCTATGTCCATAGCACCAGGGCAAAGCATGGTGGGCCGCATATTCCGAATGTTAACATGCCTGAGGGAAATACATCCACTACAGGGCCTTCCACAAGCCTACACTCTCACTGAAAAGGAAAGTCCTAGCATCTGTGACATTCCGTGACTTAGGTAAAGGCATGCAGACTAAGGAGCCTGAGGAGAATTAATTTATCATGTACATATGCTAAAACAACAGCAGCACAAATGTCGAAACAACTTATTTATTTATTCCTAAAAATCAAAGTGATGCACAAATTAGGGCAAAATTATAAAAAAAAAAAAAAATTCTGAGAGGCATGATAATGTTGCAGAAAGAGCACTAGATTGAAAAACAAGAACTTAGACTTTTAGATAAATACTTTCTTGCCGATAAGATTTTAGTTTCTAGCTCTACCTATTAGCTGACTTCCCACAAGCAAAACTCGGTATACTCCTTCAAAATGACAAGTTCGGCCACTGAAGTAGCTCTTTATTCTCTAAATATTACAGGCCCTTTAAAAAAAATAGTTTGGGCCAGGTGTGGTGGCTCACGCCTGTAATCCCAACACTTCGGGAGGCCGAGGTGGGTGGATTGCCTGAGGTTGGGAGCTAGAGACCACCCTGGCCAACACGGAGAAACCCCGTCTCTGCTAAAAATACAAAAATTAGCTGGGTGTGGTGGCACATGCCTGTAATCCCAGCTACACAGGAGGCTGAGGCAGGAGAATCGCTTGAACCCAGGAGGCAGGGGTTGCAGTGAGCCGAGATCATGCCATTGCATTCCAGCCTGGGCAACAAGAGCAAAACTCTATCTCAAAAAGAAAAAAAAGAATATAGTTTCTATATATGTGTGTATAGATATACACACACATATACATATATATACTCATATACACACACATGCATTTTTTTCTTCTTAATCATTTTCTATTAATCTTTCAGTTCTTCAAATCACCTGAATAGTCATCTTCGTCTTGAATCTTTAAGTGAGCATTCAGAAAATGCTAAGATGATTCATATAGTTTAGACACTTACTTTATTGATCCCACTGTTTTTCATGGGCCAGAAAGTACACTGACTGGATTAATATTGAATTTCTGAATTAATAAAACAGCTTCCTAATGGAAATTTTTCTGGGGGAAAATTGTTTGACATCAAAAGGCACCACCACCCAGCCTCAAGAACAAAAGAGTAAACATAAACACATAAATAACACTTTCCCAGAACCAACAGTTATAGGTTAATTAATAGCTCTTGAAGATAAACGATTTCTACTGAATTGATATTATGTCATTAAGTTTAGAAGAGAAGCCAGGTGCAGTGTCTCACACCTGTAATTCCAGCACTCTGGGAGGCTAAGATAGGGGAATCACTTGAGGCCCAGAGTTCAACACCAGCCTGGACAACATAGCAAGACCCCATCTCTACAAAAAATTTAAAAATAAGCCATCGTGGTGGCAAGCAGCTGTAGTACTAGCTACTCAGGAGGCTGAGGTGGGAGGATCACTTGAACCCAAGACTTTGAGTGAGCTATGACTACACTCCATCCTGGTAGACAGAGTGACGCACTGTCTCAAAAAAATACAAAAAACAAACAAACAAAACCAGTATAATAAATCCACCAATGTACTAATTGTTTTACAGACAGTTGGTGACATTATTCATCTTGACATTTGACATATTTAAAAGTCATTATAGCAACTTAGGGGAAAAAATAACTCTTACCAGGAAATAACTAGAAAAATCAGCAAGGTGAAACAAGAATTTGACCCCATTAATCACAAATACTGTATCATTTAGAGATACTGGACCATGATGTTTTTCAGCTTTTATCAAGTTGATTTTTAACATTTGAAAATCTTAATATTTTCCATTTTAATTTACAGTACCTACAGAAAACTAAATCAGGAACACACACATTCCAGACATTTCACAGACCATTTCATCATTGTTATTTAAGAGCTAAATTCACTGCCATCATCATTGTCATAATCATCAAGGAAACTTATTTTGCTGCTCATCACCTTTCTAGATCTCAAACTCTCAACAGGCAGGAGGTCTAGTGAGAGGGGCAAGTAAAAATGCTAATGAGACTGGGTGTGGTGGCTTATACCTGTAGTCCCAGCACTTTGGGAGGCCGAGACAGGGGGACTGCTTCAGCCCAGGAGTTCAGCTTGGGCAACCGTGGTGGCACATACCTATAATCCCAGCTACTTGGGAGGCTGAGGCAGGAGGCTTGCTTGGGAGCCCAGAAGTTTGAGGTTGCAATGAGCTATGATCATGCCACTGCACTCTGACCTGAGTGACAGAGCGAGATTCCATCTGTAAAAAAAAAAAAAAAAAAAAAAAAAAAAAAGGCCGGGCGCGGTGGCTCAAGCCTGTAATCCCAGCACTTTGGGAGGCCAATACAGGTGAATCACGAGGTCAGGAGATCGAGACCATCCTGGCTAGCACGGTGAAACCCCGTCTCTACTAAAAAAAATACAAAAATACTAGCTGGGCGATGTGGCGGGCGCCTGTAGTCCCAGCTACTTGGGAGGCTGAGGCAGGAGAATGGCGTAAACCCAGGAGGCGGAGCTTGCAGTGAGCTGAGATCCAGCCACTGCACTCCAGCCTGGGCGACAGAGCGAGACTCCGTCTCAAAAAAAAAATAGAAATACATATTCTAAAAAAAAAAAAAAGAAAAAATTGCTCATCAGCAGAGGGTGACATGACACTGGTAATAAGAGTTTTGAAGAGAAATGCTCATGTAGTGGATTGGAGAAGGAGGCAGCCAGCGTCAAGGGAACAGAAAGGGGGAAGGAGTAGGGAAGAGGTGTGCACACATGACGTGCCTAAGACATGACTCACCTCTGGGGATTGTGTTCTGAGTAAAATGCTGATAAGGTGGCCACTAACCTTCCCTCAACACACTCACATTCAGGAGGCTGTCCAGAGCTTCAGGAAAAGGTGCTGGCTTGAGGGAAAACAAAAGAGGAGAGCAGGTAAGAAACAGCAAAGGAATGAATAGGAGAGAGGGGTAGTGTCAGTGAAATTCTCAAAGGATGCTAGTGAAACATACAGCTGTGCAATTTTTGAGTGAACTTTTTTCTGTGGGGGAATTGTTTTGGCAGGTGGCGCGATCATCCTGAATACCCGTTTCATGATGAATACTGACTGCAGGGAGTTCCTGAACAGATTTTTCACTCCCATGAGTGCCAAGACGGTGCCATGGGTAGTCCCCTGGATGTGAAAATGAAAAGGGTTTTACCATCCTGAGAAGAAATAATGATGGAAACATGTTTGATGTTTGTGTAGTGTAAGTGACTTTGACTGAGTCACATTGAAGTAAAAATATTAAAATCTGTTGAAATAACTCTTAGGAAATTATCAACTAATTTTTTCAGATCAATATCTTGTACGTTCCAGACAGAAAAAAATTAGACTTCGGAACAGACATCAAAGGCAACATATGACAACAAGAAGCTCATGAATCTGGGTAGTAGCGTTGGCAATCTGAGTTCTTTAAGGGTTAACAGGACAACAAAGTGCATGTGGCAGTGTGCTGGCAGTGGCCTTGAGGCTTTGGACCATTGGTTATAAAACGGACACAGCCAAGATAAAATCTACACATGCATTATTAACAAGGAAGTGATTTGCTGCACCTTGAGTTGAGAGGGCTACATGTAGAAAAGTCTTAAAATAGAGCTAACCACCACAGTGGTCAACAAAGCCATCATGATGTTGTTGTTTGTTTCCATCCAATGTATGTTTGTTTAGTTTTTATCCAACTTGAAGAATGAAAACTTAACTGGATCTCTCTTGCATCCTTAAAGGGCCTGAGTCTCAACATGGCTGCTGATCCATACTCACACATCTTACCATCAATCTTGCCTACATTGATTATAGAACCACTACTATGTGAAAAGGGTTGAAACAACCAACATACACAAATAAAACCCTGCCTTGTAAAATAGTTCTGAGATGCTATTTTAAAAGAGGGATTTAAAAAGGAAACTTTGGGAGATATATTGAAATAAGGTGCTTTATAACATTATTGTATTTAAGACTTTAACAGTGTTACTTGGATAGCTTATATGAATTTTGAGAAAGTAGCAAGTTCAAAAGAACTCTGGTAATTTTACTGTATGTACAATTTAAAGAGTGAATAAGATTATTGGAATTCAGCCATAGAGATATATCTATTTTCAGTTCAACTACAGAAATATATTTTATTCATTCACATTAGGTCACTGTCATAGGATGAGAGAGTTCTTCAAAAATTATGTTTTCCCAAGATCAGTTGCTTATAGATAATGTTCAATGACCTCAAGAGATATATTTCTGAGAAATTATCATTTTTAAAAATTTGGTCTATATTGATTGTTTTCACTGATTCCAATATTATTGCTTACAATGGTGACCTCTGGAAAATATTTTGTTCACAAGAAATAATAAAGTATAATGATTTGTTGCATCACATGAATCTCCATTCTGTTTCTAAGGTTGGGGCAGGGGAAGAATCATCTGAAGCCAGTTAAATTAAAAGGCCTTTGATTTAATTCCTGCTGTACATTTAGCATTGGAAAGAGAGGAAAGAAAAGGGGGTGCCACCAGGCATGGTGACTCATGCCTATAATCCCAGCAATTTGAGAGGCCAAGGCAGGTGGATGGCATGAGCCCAGGAGTTCAAGACCAGCCTGGAACAACATGGTGAAACCCCATCTCTACCAAAAAAAAAAAAAAAAAAAAAAAAATTAGCCAGGAATGGTGGCACACACCTGTAGTCCCAGCTATTCAGGAGGCTGATGTGGGAGGATCACTTGGGTTGGGGGGGCAGAGGTTGCAGTGAGCCAAGATTGTGCCACTGCACTCGAGCCTGGGTGACAGAGTTAGATTCTGTCTCAAAAAAAAAGGAAAGAAGGAAGGAAGGAAGGAAGGAAGGAAGGAAGGAAGGAAGGAAGGAAGGAAGGAAGGAAGGAAGGGAGGGGAAAAGGAAGGAAGGAAAAGAAGGAAGGAGGGAAGGAAGGAAGGAAGAAAGGAAGGAAGGAAGGAAGGAAGGAAGGAAGGAAGGAAGGGAAGGAAGGAAGGAGAGAAAAAAAGGGGGTACCATTATGAAAGAGCAGAAACTTGAGTCCTGGTCCCTGTTGTCAAAGCCCTTCAAAATACTTTAAGGGTATTAGTGTAGAGGTGAGAATGGAAACAACACCTATCAAAGCATTTTTTAAAGACAGGCATTGGAAAAGAGTCCCATCATTTATCAGCGAAAAGGTATTTCTAAAAATTGGAGGAGAGGAATCCTCTCTTAGTCATAACAGAGATGGAGGAAAAAAGATCTCGAGACAGAAAGTAGGAAGCTCAGGAAAGAACAACAGCCTGATGGAAGCTTCTGCATGTTCCTTCTCCCTCCACTGTCACCCCTCTCAAGCTTCCCATCTGTTATGGGTTGAACTGTGTCCTCTCAAAATTCATATGTTAAAGCCCAGCCCCCAGTACCTCAGAATGTGATCTTATATAAAAATAGGGCCAGATGTGGTGACTCATGCCTGTAATCTTCAGCTATTTGAGAGGCTAAGGTGGAAGGATCACTTGAGGCCAGGAGTTTGAGACCACCCTGGTCAACAGAGGGAGACCTTATGTCTACAAAAATTTAAAAATTAGCTGGATATGGTTGTGCACACATGGCTGGTTGTGCAGACACAGCACCCAGCTACTTGGGCGGCTGAGGCAGGAGGACTGTGTGAGCCCAGGAGTTTGAGGCTGAAGTGAGCTATGATCATGCCACTATACTCTAGCTTGGATAACAAAGCAAGACCTCATCTCTTAAAAATAAATAAAATAGGGTCATTGCATATGTAATTAATTAAGATGAGATCATACTGGGGTAGGGTGGAGTAAGGTGAACCCTAAACCAATAAGACTGTGTCCTCATAAAAAAGGAAATTTGGACACAGACAACACACAGGGTGAATGTCATGTGAAGATGAAAACAGAGATCAGGGTGATACTTCTACAAGGTAAGAAATGACAAAGATTGCCAACAACTACAAGAAACTAGGCAAAAGGCATGGAACAGATTTCACTTCAGCCCTCAGAGGGAATCAACATTGCCAACACCTTGATCTCAGATGTCTAGCCTTCAGGACTGTGAAACGCTACAGTTTTGTTCTTTAAGCCACCCAGTTTCTGGTACTTAGTTACGGCAGCTTTACAAACGAACACACCATCCCTCAGTAAAGATTTCCTGTCTCTCCAGTTAACATCAGCTGTAAAAATGTCCTTGCCAAATCAATGCTTCGCTGAGTCCAAGTATTGACAACCAATAATCTTGATCTTTTGGGGACTTTTGCAACCCCAAAGAGATGTTTGTTAACCCAAATCAATTTTTCTTATCAATGGCCTCTGATCAGCTATGTAGAAAGATCCATCAATAGTGATGCAACCTGCCTGAAAAAGGAGAGGAGACCCATGGCATGCCATGCTCACTGGTCCACAGAAACATAGCAGGCTGGAGCGGCAAAGACATCCTGCCCCAGTACACAGAATGTTTCTGGATCTGCAGTGTTTCTGGATAAGAATGTTTCTTGGCCGGGTGCGATGGCTCACGCCTTTAATCCCAGCACTTTGGGAGGCCGAAGCTGGTGGATCATGTGAGGTCAGGAGTTCAAGACCAGCCTGACCAACATGATGAAACCCTGTCTCTACTAAGTACAAAAAAAAAAAAAAATTAGCCGGGCATGGTGGCACATCCCTGTAATCCCAGTTACTTGGGAGGCTGAGGCAGAAGAATCACTTGGACCTGGGAGTTTGCAGTGAGCCAAGATTGTGCCACTGCACTCCAGCCTGGGCAACACAGTGAAACTCCTTCTCAAAAAAAAAAAAAAAAAAAAAAAGGAACGTTTCTTGATCTTTTTGTAGTTCATGAGCGTGATGACTAAGTGTTTATGTGCATGTGTGAGATGTGCCACCCTTAAACCTTGTTATAACATCAGCACATTACCCATACGACATGAAAAAAATGTTTCTTATCCCTGACAGTTCTCCAGTTCTCCAAGAGGGCTTCCCTCAGGCACTGTCATTCCTTTCACAGTAATGACACAGCACCAGGAGAGGCCATTAGAGGGGCATAGGCAATGATCCCATGTCTTCAGCCTTCAACACTCTGAGGTGTGTGCATTCCAAGGTCACAGTCATAGGGACTGACAAAGACGAACAAACTCATATTTCCAAGATTTGGTATTTCTCAGAACTCTCAAAATGTCAGGCTTCTGCTGATAACTTCAACGTCTGCTTCTTCAATCAGAATCCTCCCTGAATCCGAATAGTAATCTTAATGTTTCTGTCTCTACACATGAAATCCCCAAATTCTCACTTTAGCTTCTTCCACCCTAGTCTCTGCCTCCCACTCATGAGAAACAGGATGACAGGGTGATGCCCAACTAATAGGCTTACTCTCTCATCCAAGGGGCATTTTGGTAAAAGACTTTTCTGGTGGGTCATATCTCCTCTGGCAGGAGCTATCCCCCTGACTTCCCTGTTAGGATTCTTCAGGATCTCGGCTTGAGCTCAGGCTACCCTCCCTGGATGTACTAACTGCCTTGGGGCAAAATTCTCCTTTTGCACGTCAAGTGCTTGCCTGATTCAGCTCAAAGCAGATCAGACTTTCTTAATAAGGCCACATTCTCTTCTCTCTTTGCCTTCTGCACTCCAAGCTTGAACCAAAACTTGGTTCCTTTATGAAGGACTTCACTGAAGGCCACAGGAAGCAT
The DNA here is from genome assembly GCF_007565055.1 of Rhinopithecus roxellana. NCBI lineage: Eukaryota > Metazoa > Chordata > Mammalia > Primates > Cercopithecidae > Rhinopithecus > Rhinopithecus roxellana. Next base: position 55,013,739 of record NC_044554.1, on the reverse strand, counting down.
CTAGCACAATCTTCTAACCCAGCACCAAAGCCTGAGCCTTGGCAGACACATGGTCCAAGTTCCAAAATGTAAGTTACACTTTAAGTGAATCTGGTGAATGGGCTGGAGCCTTGGTATGGTGGGGAGTGCGGGGGTTTGCTGGGGAGGAGAGGAAGGGACGGGGGTGTTGGGGGAAGCCCTCCTATCCGCCTTTTTTTAACAGTTACTCCTCTTCCTTTTTCTCTCTGGCTTCTCATTACTCCAACTAGCAGAGACCAGCCCGGGATGAAGACTGGGCAGTAGCCTGGGAGGAACCGGGCTTCGGTAACCAAACGGGTGCCAGGCGGCCCGGGAAGCGGGGAGGTCCCAGCCTGCGGCCAGGAAGCTCAAGGGGCCGAGCTCTGTGGCAGCTCCATGGGGCCCTGGCGGAGGCAAGGGCACAGCGTGGCTGGCTGCATATGTGAACAAGGTGCGCGGCGGGGCCACGGTCATCGCGGAGCCTGAGCACATCAAGGAGCGCATCGGACTTCAAGGGTTGAAGTGCAAGGCGGCAGCTTTTGATTTCGGGGGCAACCAACTGGGACTCGATGGGTGGAAAAGAAGTGCCTAAACAGCAAGCTGCTTACCGCAATCTCGGTCAGAATTTGTAGGGGCCCCATAGATGTGGGTGCCTGGCGGGGTCCTGGCGCCGACAGCACTCTCGGGTTTGTGTGCTGCGCACAGTATCCTCATCACCACACAATGGAAGCTGCGGAGCTGGGGTCAAAATGAGAAGGGGCAGCTGGGACCTGCGACACCAAGAGAATGGAAGCCCCCAGACTCGCTGAGGGTCTCTGCCAGGAAGTGAGTGTGTAGGCGGCCTGTGGGCGGAACTTCACCTTGGCCTTGCCAGAAACGGGCTCTGCGTTTGCGTTTGGGGAGAACAAGATGGGGCAACTGAGCCTCAGCAACCACACAGGAGCATCCCCAGCCCCGCACAGATCATGGACGACGGGCAGCCCATTACTAGAATGGCCAGTGGAAATGAATTCTGTATAATGGGCGGCAAAGGAAACCTCTATTCCTTCGTGTGCCCTCAATATGCTCAGCTGGGACCCAGGCACAGTGATTAGTGTAAGGCTGCGAGCTGGTGCCGGTGCCACGATGAGTGGCCCACCTTCACTGAGAATGAAAGATGGGCAGATTCTGCCTGTACCAAAGGTGGTTTTGAGACCCCCAGAACAGGGCAGGGACCCCTCCCCATTTTCCTTACATGCTGTGCTGACTGAAGCTACATTCAACCTTGCGGCCACGCAACCACAAACGTTTCCTTTCACAAAAATAGACCAATCAAATCTGAGACAGAGTACTCTGAGCACAAGCATCTTGGCTAACAGTGGGCACTTTGCAAAAGATGTTCCCCAATGCACTCGCCCAGTAATGTCCTAGCCTGTCCTAACCTGGCTTTTGCTTTATTTCAGTAGTAAAAATCACACCCCTGGGTAGAGATTCAAGATGCTAATGAGACATGCATCACATGAAGAAGCATGTCCAGAGACTGCCTAGGTACAACTGCCAGACTACCCCAAACATGCAATGATGTCACATGGAGGAGCTCCAAAGCAAATGAAACCCCAAACTAACCTGCTGCCAGGGAGCTAGCTGCAGGTCTCTTCCTGTTGCTACCTCCCCTTCTGCTCAGGCTGAGAGCTCCAATAAACTGCCTCGCTCAAGTCCATCTCAGATTCTTGGTCTATTTCTATTTACTAAGGGTCAAGAACCCACCAGCCAGTAACAGTTGTGCAAGTCGCGGCCTGTGATGCTAACCACACATTGATTCTGGACTCCAAGAAATGAGTCTTCTCCTGGGGCTTTGGTTGCTATGGTTGGCTGGGCCACTGAGAGCAGAAGGATGAGATGGTCCCCGCTTGGTGAAGTTGGAGTTTGACTTTCTTGGGTGTGGGGCATCCCAGATCCATGTTGGTTTCACCTGCTCCTTTGCTGTCTGTGAAGTTGGTAGTCTCTTTTTCTGGGGAGCCCAATATCTCCTATGAATCTTCCAAGTACCTGAAAGCAGTGCAAGACCTCTGTGGCTGCAGATTCCGGAGCCTGGCTTGTGGGAAGAGCCGCATCTTTGTAGCCACCAATGGGAGCACCATCAGCTGGGGGCTGTAACCAACCTTTAGGTAATTGGGATACAGGGAGCATGAGCCCAAGTCTTCCACTGCAGCCCAAGAGGTGAAGACTCTGGATGGCATCTTTTCAAAGCAGGTCTCCAATGGCTACTCACACTCCTTCGTGATAGTGCGAGATGAAATTGAGACCAGGAAAGAGAAGATCAAGAAACTGCTAGAGCTGGGCATGGTGGCTCACCTGTAATCCCAACACTTTGGAAGACCGAGGTGGGCGGATCATCTGAGGTCAGGAGTTCGAGACCAACCTGGCTAACATGGTGAAATCCCGTTTCTACTAAAAATACAAAAAAATAGCCAGGCATGGTGGTGCATGCCTATAATCCGAGCTAATTGGGAGACTGAGGCAGGAGAATCGCTTGAACCCAGGAGGTGGAGGTTGCAATGAACCGAGATCATGCCATTGCACTCCAGTTTGGGAACAAGAGTGAAACTCCATCTCAAAAAAAAAAAAAAAAGAAAAGAAAAAGAAAAAGAAAGCACTGCTAGAATACAACCCCTGAACCCTTTGATGTTCCTGGGGACTCCTGCAACTCCACACATCTCCCAGAAGCTATCATTTCCTGTGCACTGGGAGGGGAAGTCAGACAAGGAATTTTAAAAAGCAAAAGTTAGCCAAAGGTGCATTTTTGTTAGACTTCCTAGGGTTCCATTTTTACAAGGGATCTAATGTTAATTATCCTTGTCTGCATACTTTTAAAAGTCTGTTTTTTTCTCTTCATGTTTAAAATATTTGCTCATATTTGGAAAAAGTATGAGTTGTTATAAAATAGTGGTAAAGACATCCAGATTCCCATTCCACTTCACCCAAATTAACTCAGTCCATTCTAATTTTTGAGGAGTGTTCACTTGTTATGCCCCACTTCCACATAGCGATTTTTCCATCAGAATGTTATTAGTTCCTAGTAACAGAAATGCAATTCAGACTACTTTAAGCAGAAATAGTGAATTCAATTTATCACAGAACTGGAAACAAAGAAGTGCAGGGGTAAAGTGGCTGTAAGTAGCTAGAACTCAGGCTCAAACCGTGTGTTTACAACTTGTGGCTGTTTTTACCCCGCTTGGACTAGCCGTCTCCAGATAGCAGGCATGATAGCTCTCAGAAACACTCTCCTTCAACCAGATTAGGAACCTAGAAGAGAGTAAGAGTCTTTGGGAATAGCTCTGTCAAGGAAGTAATCCTGGGAAGAACTCTGATTGGCCAGCATGCATCATGCTGGAACCAATGGTGATGGCCTGGTGCAGACTGAATAGAAAGGCCTGAGACATAAACTCATCCCTGTGCAGAGAAGAAGAAAGAGAGGGATGAGGGAGACAGCAGGAGGGGGAAGGAAAGGCAAGAGGGTAGGAGCGGGTGGAACGAGAGGAGCACTGAGGAGAAAGGAATCATAAGGAACTACAATCTTGCCTGAATCACCAGAAATAGGTTACCCCAAGAAGCAGACAAAATATGAGATGTCTGCAACAGGGACTTTCAGGGCGGAGAGATAAATAAAATTTAAAAGCTATTGGAACCCCCCTGAGTTAAGCCCTGAGTGAGATGTGGCTATGATCTGAGTCACACATGGTTACAACTTCTGTTCTCAGATACATTAACTCACTTTCTTATTTTTCTTGTTCTGCACAATGACTAGAGAGAATTCAACTGCACCACAGATAAATGCCTCCTGCCTTCTTCATTAATGGCCCTGGTCATAGATTCACTTACCCTTTGCTGCCTCACTTTGCTCAGACCGGATGACAAAAAACACGTAAGTATTACACCCTCTGTAAAAAGTGTTAAATGTCCCCTTCCCAAAAGGAAACACTGCCTATAACCAATCAAATTGCTGTAACTATGCACCAACTTTGTGTAAATAGTGTTGTAATCCCACTAAAGTATCTGTCTCTGTCTATATAAATGAAATCTTAAATTCCCTACTTCAAAATGCTGACTCCATTCCTTTAGAGTTGGTGTTTCTGGGTGGTCCATCCTCACTCTTTGAGCTTGAATAAACTCTCTTTAAATTAGATTCTGGACCTTTTGATTGTTTTAGATTGACAGGAGTTTTGGAGTACTAGATTTTAGCTTCCTGCTTCCCTCACTTCAGATTCCCACAAAAATGATACAGTAGTTATCTCTATCCACCCTGAAAATTAAGAAGGTTGCTGCCTATCAGAGGGTGTAAATGAGAAGAAACTGTCAAAGTATAATTTTTTTAAAATCAGGCCAGGCACAGCGGCTCACGCCTGTAATCCCAGCACTTTGGGAGGCCAAGGCGGGCAGATCACCTGAGGTTAGGAGTTCAAGACCAGCCTGACCAATGTCGAGAAACCCCATTTCTACTAAAAATACAAAATTAGCTGGGCGTGGTGGCGCATGCCTATAATCCCAGCTACTCAGGAAGGCTGAGGCAGGAGAATCACTTGAACCCGGGAGGCGGAGGTTGTGGTGATCCGAGATTGCACCATTGCACTCAGCCTGGGCAACAAGCACAAAGCTCTGTCTCAAAATAAATAAATAAATAAATATTAAAAACATGATTCTTATGTAAATACAAAATGAGTACATACCAGTGATTTAATTATCTCATTAATGATGGAAACAGAAAAATGGTAAGAGAACTACCAAGAGAATTGGACGAAGGAAAATATTTTCAGCAGCTGAAAGAAAGGATGCTTGGATCAAATTGCTCATTTAGATCCAAACCAGTTTAGCCTTCTGAAAGGCAATACAACTATATAACCTTTGAGTTTATCTTTTCTACTAGATTTAATAATTTACAACTCTACAATAAAAGATCCATTTGCATTGTTATTGAACAAAAATCATTTTCATCACTACCAGGTTTCTATTAGTTAACAACTACTCTTACAAAATTGTAAATTACCCTATTAAATGATTCACTCAGCTGATCTGGGAAATCCAAACCCTGCACCTTCCAAAGAAAGGTCTGGCCATTAACCACTTATTGAGGATAACCTCTAAGCCTTTGGAATGTCATTCCTGAGAAGAATGTCTTTGCTTATCTGGGGCTTTGGGCCACACTAGACAGTTTATGCTAACAATGTGATTTATTAAGGAGGAGGGGAGGTAAGTGGCTACATGATGTCAGTTTGACTCCAAAGGGCTGGAGACTGAGTAACTAAGGTCAGCTACGTGGGCACTCCAAGCCTATATGACTGACCCCCAATAAAAACCCTGGATCTAGGGCCGGGTGCGGTGGCTCACGCCTGTAATTCCAGCACTTTGGGAGGCCGAGGTGGGCAGATCACAAGGTCAGAAGATCGGGACCATCCTGGCCAACGCAGTGAAACCCCGTCTCTACTAAATATACAAAAAATAAGCCGGGCGTGGTGGCAGGCGCCTGTAGTCCCAGCTACTCGGGAGGCTGAGGCAGGAGAACGGCATGAACCCAGGAGGCAGAGCTTGCAGTGAGCCGAGATCATGCCACTGCACTCCAGACTGGGCAACAGAGCAAGACTCCATCTCAAAATTAAAAAAAAAAAAAAAAAACTGGATCTCAAAGTTTAGATAAGTTTCCCTGGTTGACAATACTGCTTATGTGTTGTCACACATCACTGCTGGAAAAATTAAGCACTATCCATACAACTCCACTGAGAGAGAACAAGTAGAAATTTGTGCCTGGTCTCTCTCTTGGACTCTACCATATTCTTCTTTTACTTCGGATAATAAATCTAAATTCTTTTTCTATAATAAACCATAACTATGAGTAGAACAGCTTTTCTGAGTTCTGTGGTTCCTTCTAGCAAATTATTGAATCTGAGGGTGGTCTTAGGAACCTCATACCACAAATAATTAACAGTAAATCAAAAAAAGTTACAAAGTTTCCCCCAGGGGGAATCAGTCCTTGAGGAAGCCTGCTAGACAATCCCCACAACAACACTGAAAGTGGACACTGATTTTTCTATCCACTTTCAAATTTTAGATAGTTTTTCTTAATGTATCTTAGAGAAAATACAAAGTTTTGTACTTTAATGAGTTGCGGCAGGAATGCAATAAGAGCTTTAATGTCATGATAGGCCCTTACCTACTCTACAAATTTGTGGTAACAAAGTATATTGAAAATATACATGAATCACCCTGATGCCCACAGAAAACAGATGACTGTGCACACTGAGCAATACTGAATTCACATCCCTTGATAAAGAATTTTTCCTTCATATTAAACTATTTGTAATTTATTTGTTGTTATGCATATATATGAGTATATATAAATACATACAATCACAGTAAAGTATATAAAGTACACTAATTTGATATGTATAGCTCAGTGATATTTTTTACATATATACACACCTGTATTATTCCATTCTTGCATTGCTATAAAGAAATACCTGAGATGGGGTAATTTATAGAGAAAAGAGGTTTAATTGGCTCACAGTTCCACAGGCTGTACAGGAAGCATGATGCTGGCCATCTGCTCAGCTTCTGGGGAGCCCTCAGGAAACTTAAAATCATGGTGGGAGGTGAAGGAGAAGCAGGCTCATCTTAGATGGCCCAAGCAGGAGCAAGGGAGTGCAGTGGGGGTTGGGGAGGTGCCACACACTTCGAAACAAACAGATTTCTTTAGAACTCCTATCAAGAGAATAGCACCAAGGGGATGATGCTAAACCATTCATGAAGCATCTACCCCTATGCCCCAATCACCTCCCGCCAGGCCCCACCTCCAACACTGGGGATTACAATTAGACATGAGATTTGAGGGGGGGACACAGATCCAAACCATATCAACACCCATGCCACTGACACCCAGATCAAGAGATAAAATATTTCCAGCACTCCAGGAGGTTCTCACCTGCTTCTCAATTCACATCCTCCTTCCAGAGAAACCAATATTATGACTTCTCTTATTTGTGGCATTTACTAACTTTCTTAGCAAATAAACTTCAGCTTTGTTTAGTTCCCAGTGATTGCAAAGTTGCATATCCTGAAGATTATTGGAAAACGACATGAGAGCTAGATTCTGTTATTTGTAGACTTCTTCATGCGAAAATAATTTGAGCTTAGTCATGCTTTTATACAAGTAATGTATTTTTGTTTTATTTTTCTCATACATATCAGAAGAAAAGGGCCAGACATGATGTGCATGCCTGTAATCCCAACATTTTGGGAGGCTGAGGCAGGAGAACCACTTGAGGCCAGGAGTTCAAGACCAGCACAACATTGTGAGATCTCACCTACACAAAAGAAGAATCTGAGACTTTGTTTGGATGTTTTGTTTCTTTGCTGCCTTTTTTCTAAAAGTTTATTTACTAAAGATTTAGACACAAACTTTTTAATTACTATGTTTATTAAATAATAAACTAAGACCGGAAACTATAGACATACAATCCCCTAGGTACAGTTATGTAATCTTTTTGTTACTTAATTTAACCTTGATTTTATCACTAAACTTGGCTATATCTCAAATAATTGTTTAAATATTTTCCTTTTCCTTCAGTTGTTCTTTTTTTTTTTTGAGACGGAGTCTCGCTCTGTCGCCCGGGCTGGAGTGCAGTGGCCGGATCTCGGCTCACTGCAAGCTCCCCCTCCCGGGTTCACGCCATTCTCCTGCCTCAGCCTCCCGAGTAGCTGGGACTACAGGCGCCCGCCATCTCGCCTGGCTAGTTTTTTGTATTTTTTAGTAGAGATGGGGTTTCACCGTGTTAGCCAGGATGGTCTCGATCTGACCTCGTGATCCGCCCGCCTCGGCCTCCCAAAGTGCTGGGATTACAGGCTTGAGCCACCGCGCCCGGCCCAGTTGTTCTTATTGGAGATTTTCTCTGTTTCAGAAATCTCTGCCTAGAATTATTCATGTGTGGCTTAGAATCCATATGTGGCTTTTTTTTCCCTATTTTTTAGCTTTCTTCAGGTATAATTGACATAAAAATTATATATGTACAAGGTATATAATGTGATATTTTGATATACCTATACATTGTGAAATGATTTGCACAATTAAGCTAATTAACATATCCATCATCTCACATAGTTACTTTTCCTTTGATTTGTGTGTGTGTGTGTGTGTGTGTGTGTGTGTGTGTGTGTGTGGTGAGAATACTTAAGATCTATCTTAGCAAATTTCAAGTATACAGTACAGTATTATTAACCACAGTCACCATGCCATACATTAGGTCTCCAGAACTTATTCATCTTCTAACTGCAAGGTTGTATCCCTTGACCAACATCTCCTCATTTCTCTCCTATCCCAACCCTGTTACTACCCTTCTATTCTTTGTTTCTATGGGTTCAACTATTTCAGATTCCACATGTAAGTATTCATCTTCTTATAGCTGACATTTAATGAGCAAAATCTCCTCCGGATTCATCCATGTTGTTGCAAGAGGCAGGATTTCTTTCTTTGTTAAGGCTGAATAATAGTTTGTTATAATATGTGTGTGTATGTATACTTGATAGATATATCAAGTATAAATATATATTTGGTCTCTGTCCCTGGTTCCTGGCACACAGCTGCTAAAATCCTTGGAATCTACAAAGTGATATGTCTTTTTGTATGCTAATGAGATGGCTGATCACTGAGTACTCCTAGATAACCACAGGATAGTTGCCAGGGGTGCCAACCGTGTGCTTGGAGGGTTGAAACTTTCAGCCCCACCCCCACCTCTAGGAAGGGGAGAGGGGTTGAAGGTTGATTTGGTCATCAAAGACCAATCATACCTACCTAATGAAGTGTGTGTGTGTGTGTGTGTGTGTGTGTGTGTGTGTGTGTGTGTGTGTATATATAATTTCCTTGTTCATTCACCCACTAACAGACATTTAGATTGTTTCTGTATCTTGGCTATTGTGAATAATGTTGCTGCAATGAACATGGGAGTCCAGATATCCACCTTTTCAAGATCCTAATTTCGGTTCTTTTGGATATACCCAAAAGTGGGATTGCTGCATCACGTGGTAGTTTTATTTTTAATTTTTTGAGCACCCTTTATACTGTTTCCCATAGTGGCTGCACCATTTCACATTCCCACCAATAGTGTACAAGAGTTCCAATTTCTCCACATTCTTACCAATACTTTCATATTGTATTGATATTTCAATAATTTCATATCTTTCATGGTTTTGATAATTGCCATTCATTGCTTTTTTCTGTCGAGTATTTGTATATCTTCCATGGAAAAGTGTCTGTTCAGGTTATTTGCTCATTTTAAAATCAGGTTGTTTTTCTACTACTGAGTTGTAAGAGTTCCTTACATAGTTTGGATATAAACTCCTTTTGGGTTTTATGGTTTGTGCATATTATATTATGTCTCATTCTGTGGGCTGACTTTTCGTTTTGCTGATTGTTTCCTTTGCTTTGCAGAAACTTTACTTTGATATAATCCTGCCTGCTTATTTTTGCTTTTGTTGCTTGTGCTTTTGGTGTCATTGACAAGACCTCTGTCACAGAGCTTTTCCTCTATATTTTCTTTTAGGAATTTTATAGTTTTAGGTCTTAACGTTTAAATCATTAATTAAGTTTGAGTTGATTTTTGTGCATGGTGTAAGATAAGAATCCAATTTCATTTTTTTGTTTGTTTTTGAATGTGGATATCCAATTTTCCCAACATCATTCACTGAAGAGACTATTCTCTCTGCATTGTATATTCTTGGCATCTTTGTTGACCATTACTTGATCATATATGTATTAGTTTATTTATTGGTTTCCTATTACATCCCATTGGTTTATGTGTTTGTTTTTATGCTAGTATCATATTGCTTTGGTTACTATCACTTTGTAATGAAATTTGAAATCAGAACACAAAGCCTCCAGCTTTGTTCTTCTTGATCAAGATTGCTTTATCTATTCAGGGTCTCTTGAGGTGCCATATAAATGTTATGAATTTTTTTCCATTTCCATGAAAAATGACATTGGCATTTTCATAGGAATTGCATTAAATCTATAGATCACTTTCAGTAATATAGACAAGTTTCCAATATTGATTCTTCTGATCCATAAACATGAAATATCTATTTATTTATGTCTTCTTCAATTTTATTCATTAATTCATTGACGTTTCATAGTTTTCAGTATATAGATATTTCACCTTTTTGGTTAAATTTATTCCTAATTATTTTATTCCTATTGATGCTATTATAAATGTGACTTTTAAAAAAATTTCTTGTTCAGATAATTTATTGCTAAAGTATAGAAACACAAGTGATTTTTATATGTAGATGCTGTGTCCTAAACTTTACTGAATTCATTTATTAATTCTAACACTTTTGGATAGAATCTTTAGGTTGGTCTATATATAAAATCATGTAATCAGCAAACAGAGACATTTTAACTTCTTTTCTGATTCGGATGACTTTTATTTCTTTATCTTGCCCAATTCCTTTGGCTAGGACTTCAGTACTATGTTGAAAAAAAAAGTGGTGAGAGTGAGTGTTATACTGTGATATAATAAAAAATATATACTTGGTCTCTGTCCCTGGTTCCTGGCACACAGCTGCTAAAATCCTTGAAATCTACAAAGCAATATGTCTTTTTGTATGCTAATGAGATGGCTAATCACTGAGTACTCCTCGATCACCTCAGGATAGTTGCCAGGGTGCCAACTGTGTTATTGGAGGGTTGAAACGTTCAGCCCCACCCCCACCTGTAGGGAGGGGAGAGGGGTTGAAGGTTGATTTGGTCATCAAAGGCCAATCATACCTACCTAATGAAGTCTCCATTAAAAACCTAAAGATGGCCGGGTGCAGTGGTTCATGCCTGTAATCCCAGCACTTTGGGAGGCTGAGGTGGGCAGATCATCAAAGGTCAGGAGTTTAAGACCAGCCTGGCCAACATGGTGAAACCCCATCTCTACTAAAAATACAAAAATTAGCTGGGCATTGTGGTGTGCGCCTGTAGTCCTAGCTACTTGGGAGGCTGAGGCAGGAGACTCGGTTGAACCCAGGAAGCATAGGTTGTAGTGAGCTGAGATCATACCGCTGCACTCCAGCCTGAGCAACAGAGAAGGAACTCTGTCCCAATTAAAAAAAAAAAAAAAAAAAAAAAAAAAAACCTAAAAAGACAGGTTTTGGAGAGCTTTCTGGTTGGTGAACACATTTACATACTGGAAGGGTAGTATACCCCAACTCCATAGGGATGAAAGCTCCTATGCTCAGGACCCTTCCAGACTCCACCCTATGTATCTCTTCATCTGGCTGTTCATTTGTATTTTTTAAAATATCCTTTGTAATAAATAGGTATATGTAAGTAAAGTATTTCCCTGAGTTTTGTGAGCCACTCTAGCAAATTAATAGATCCCAAGGAGGGGGTCTTGACAACCCCAATTTAGAGCTGATCGGTCAGAAGCACAGGTCACAACCTGAGGCTTACCATTGACATCTGAAATGGGGGCAGTCTCAAGGGACTGAGTCCTTAATCTGTGGGATCTGACTCTATCTCTAGGTGGATGGTATCAGAATTGAGTTAAGTCGTAGGACATGCAGTTGGTGTCTGCTGGAGGATGGCTTGGGAGTCTGGTGAAGAGCCCTTACACATTTAGAATTAGAAGTGTTGTGCTGAGGGGTACGTGGGATTAAGAAAAACATTTGGTGTTTCCCATCTCTTAATAGTGGACATCATTGTCTTCTTCCCAATCTTAGAGAAAAGGTTTTCATCTTTTCACCACTGCATATGATGTTAGCTGTGGGCTGGTAATATATGGCCTTTATTGTGCTGAGGAACATTCCTTTTATACCTAATTTGTTCAGAGTTTTAATCATTAAAGGATGCTGAATTTTGTCAAATGCTTTTTATGCATCAGAAGATGAGATGATTTTTGTCCTTTCATTTTGTTAATACAATGTATAACATTTATTGATTTGCATATGTTGAGCCATCCTTGCATCCCAGGCATAAATCCAAGTTGATCATGGTGAATGATCCTTTTAATATGCAATTGAATTTGGTTTGTGAGTCTATTGTTGAAGATTTTTGCATCTATGTTCCTCAAGAATATTGGGCTGTAATTTTTTTTTTTTTTTTTTTTTTTTTTTGCAGTGTTTTTGCCAGGCTTTCATGTCAGGATAATGTTGGCCTCACAAATTGAGTTGGAAAGTGTTCCTTCCTCTTTAATTTTTTGAGAAGTTTGAGAAGTACTAGTACTAATGCTTCCTTAAATGTTGGTAGAATTCAGCAGTGAAGCCATCAGGTCTTAGGCTTTTTTTCTTTTTCTTTCTTTTTTTTTTTTTTTTGTTTTTTGATGGCAGAGTTTTATTAGTGGTTAAATTTTTTTTTTTTTTTGGACTTGGAGTTTCACTGTTTTGCCCAGGCAGGAGTGCAGTCGTGCGAGCTCGGCTCACTGCAACCTCTGCCTTCCAGTTTCAAGCAATTCTTCTGCCTCAGCCTCCCAAGTAGCTAGGATTACAGGCACCCACCACCACACCTGGCTAATTTTTCACCAGAGATGGGGTTTCACCATGTTGGTCAGGCTGGTCTCGAACTCCTGACCTCGTGATTGGCCCGCCTCAGCCTCCCAAAGTGCTGGGATTGCAGGCGTGAGCCACCACATTGGCTTATTAGTGATTTAATATTTAATCTCCTTACTTATCTGTCCAAATTTTCTGTTTCTTCATGATTCAGTCTTGTTAGGTTGTATATTTCTAGGAATTTATCTGTTTATTCTAGGTTATCCAACTTGTTGATATATATTCATAGTAGTCTCCTAAGATCCTTGTATTTCTTTCTCTCTTTTTTTTTTTTTTTTTGACAGAGTCTCACCCTGTTGCCCAGGCTGGAATGCAGTGGTATGATCTCAGCTCACTGCACCCTCCGCCTCTTAGGTTCAGATTATTCTCGCGCATTAGCCTCCTGAGTAGCTGGGACAACAGGCGCACACCACTATGCCCAGATAATTTTTGTATTTTTAGCAGAGATGGGGTATCGCCATGTTGGAGAGGCTGATCTTGAACTCCTGACCTTAAGTGATCCACCCACCTCGGCCTGGGCCACTGTGCCCAGCCAATCCTTTGTATTTCTGGGTTACCTGCTGTAATGGCTCTTCTTTGGTTTCTAGTTTGATTTGAGTCATCTCTCTTTTGTTCTTAGTCTAGCTAAAGGTTTGTCAATTTTGTTTATGTTTTCAAAAAAGTTTTGTTGATCTTTTCTATTGTTTTCCCAGTCTCTTTTTTTTTTTTCCGGTTCTGATCTGTATTATTTCGTTTATTCTACTAACATTGGGCTTAGTTTGTTCTTCTTTTTTGAGTTCCTTAAGGAATAATGTTAGGTTACTTGTTTGAGATCCTTCTTCTTTTTTAATGTAGGTATTTATTGCTATAAACTTCCTTCTTGGAACTGTTTTTACTGCATTCCATACATTTTGTTATGTAAGGTTTCCATTTTTGTTTGTCTCGACATATTTTTTCAATTTCTCCTTCAATTTCTTGTTTGACCCATTGGTTGTTCAGGAGCATGATGTTTAATTTCCATATATTTGTGAGTTTCCAGTTTTCCTTCTTTTATTTATTTCTAGTTTCATACTATGGTTGTTGAAAAAGACAGTTGACATAGTTTCAATTTTTTTATTTTTATAAAATATACAAAAATATACATAAATAGATACATATAATAGATTTTTATAATAAGTATACATAAATATATAAAAAATACATAAATAGAGTCTTGATATGTTGACCAGGCTGGTCTCAAACTATTGGCTTCATGTGATCCTCCCATCTCAGCCTCCCAAAGCTCTAGAATTACAGACAGGAGCCACCACTCCTGACCACATTGTTTCAATTTTTGAAATTTGTTAAGACTTGTTTTGTGGCCTAATATATGATCTTAGAGAATGTTTCATGTGTGCTTCAGAAGAATGTGTATCCTGCTGCTGCTGTTGGATGGAATGTTCTGTATGTGTCTGTTAGGTCCAATGTTTCCATATTGATTTTCTGTCCGGAAGATCTATCCATTGCTGAAAGTGCGACGTTGAAGTCTCCTACTATTATTGTCTTGCTGTCTAATTCTTCCTTCACATCTACTAATATTTTCCTTATGTGTTTATGTTCTCCAATGTTGGGTACAGAATTGTGTGTGTGTATTATATATTGTTCCATATTACATATTGTTCTATCATCTTGATGAATTGACCTCTTGATCACTATGTAATGGCACTGTATGTCTCTTTTCACAGTTTTTGACTTAAAGTCTATTTGTCTGACATAAGTATGGCTACTCCTCCTCTCTTTTGGTTTCCTTTTGTATGGGATGTCTTTTTACATCTCTTCACTTTCAGTTCATGTCTATTCTTGAAGCTGAAGTGAGTCTTTTGTAAGCAGCATATAGTTGAGTCTTTTTTCTATCCTTTCAGCCATTGCATGTCTTTTGATCAGTGAGTTTAATTTACTTAATGTAAAGTAATTACTGAAAGTAAGGACTGACTATTTCCATTTTGTTCATTGTTTTTTGGCTGTTTGGTAGATCCTTTGTTTCTTTCTTCCTCTCTTGCTGTCTTTCTTTGTGATATGACGATTTTCTGTAATGGTATTATTCTGTTTTGTATTGCTGTGAAGGGATACCCGAGGCTGAGTAATTTATAAAGAAAAAAGATTTCTTTGGCTACAATTCTGATGTTTGGAAAAGTTCAAGATTGGGCATCTGGTAAGGGCTTCCATTTATGGTAGGAGGTGAAGGGGAGCTGGAATATGCAGAGATCTCATGGCAAGAGAGGAAGCCAGAGGGGGAGGAACCAGGCTGTGGCTAATAATTAGCTCTCATTAGAACTAACAGAGTGAGAAGACAGTCACCCCCAATGCAGGGCATTCACTTATTCATGAGAGATCTGCACCCATAATCCAAACATCTCACATTACGCGCCACCTCAAACATTGAAAATCAGATTTCAACATGAGTCCAAATACCACATGTTCTCATTTATAAGTGGGAGCTAAGCTATGGGCACACGAAGGTATACAGAGTGGTATAATGGGCATTGGAGACTGAGAAGGAAGAGGGTGGGAGGGGGCTGAGGGATGAAAAACTACCTATTGGGTACAATGTACACTACTCAGGTGACAGATGCACTAAAATCCTAGACTTCACCACTATCCAATTCATCCACGTAACCAAAAATCACTAGTACCCCTGAAGCTATTGAAATTTAAAACTTTTTAAAAAATTCAACATGAGGTTTAATGTAGACAAACCATATTTAAACTATAACTAGATATGCTTTTATTCCTTTCTCTTTATCTTTTATGTATCTATGATAGGTCTTTTCTTTGTGATTACCATGAGGCTTACATATAACACCTTATAGTTATAACATGCTATTTTAAGCTTATAGCAATTTAAATTTGATCCCCTCCCCAATATTTTATATATATATATATATGTATGTGTGTGTGTGTGTGTGTGTGTGTGTGTGTGTGTGTAAAATGACATTTGGAGAAACTTGAAAAAAATAAATATATAATATATATATACATACACACAAAGTCTTACTCTGTTACCCAGCCTGGAGTGTAATGGCATGATCTTGACTCACTACAGTATCCACCTCCTGGGTTCAAGCAGCTCTCCAACCTCAGCCTCTTAAGTAGCTGGGATTACAGGTGCATGCAACCACGCCCTGGTCATTTTTGTATTTTTAGTAGAGATGGGGTGTCACCATGTTGGCCAGGCTGGTCTCGAACTCCTGGCCTCAAATGATCTGACTGCATTGGCCTCCCAGTGTGCTGGGATTACAGGTGTGAACCACCACATCTGGTCACATTCTGTATTTTTGATATCACAATTTGCATATTCGTCTATGCTAAGAACTGACTCAGATAAGTGGTGGCTTGAGATAAGCCTAGATAGGTAAATAGGACTTGACAGAACTTTAGTCTTATTTTTCTTAGGAAGATATAGAAAGTCACTGAAGCAATTTGGACAAAGGAATAATATTAGAACAGCCAATACAACATCTTAAACTCATTTTGAGTTCTAACTCTAAGGAATACATTTTGCACAGGTTTATGTATATTAAATGCATTTTTCTTGCTGCAAAGTCATCAAAAGTACATACTAACAGAGCTTTCTTGTATTACATAAATGCCTGCCATTTACAATAAACAAGGGAAGTATTAAAATAAGAGACAGAAGATGGATTTCTTCAATTTATGTAATCTGTATATAGATATCAAGACACTGGCCGGGCGCGGTGGCTCAAGCCTGTAATCCCAGCACTTTGGGAGGCCGAGACGGGCGGATCACGAGGTCAGGAGATCGAGACCATCCTGGCTAATACGGTGAAACCCCGTCTCTACTAAAAAATACAAAAAACTAGCCGGGCGACGAGGCGGGCGCCTGTAGTCCCAGCTACTCGGGAGGCTGAGACAGGAGAATGGTGTGAACCCGGGAGGCAGAGCTTGCAGTGAGCTGAGATCCGGCCACTGCACTCCAGCCTGGGCGGCAGAGCAAGACTCCGTCTCAAAAAAAAAAAAAAAAAAAAAAAGATATCAAGACACTAATAATCAACCTTAATCATTCTAATAAATTCAAGATATGGAACACAGAGGTGCAGATACACACACAATTTGCAACACTTTTCATCTTCTCAATGAAAATAATCCATATAAAATGTTGGTTATTTATTTATTTTAGAGAAGGGGTCTCACAATGTCATCCAAGCTGGAGTGCAGTGGCATGATTACAGCTCACTGCAGCCTTGAACTCCTGGACTTATGCAATCCTCCTGCCTCAGCATCCCAAACAGCAGGACTTCAGTTACACACCACAATATCTGGCTAATTTTTTTTTGAGGGGGGCGGGAACGAAGTCTCGCTCTTATTGCCTAGGCTGGAGTGCAATGGCATGATCTCGGCTCACTGCAACCTCTGCCTCCCGGGTTCAAGCGATTCTCCTTTAACTCTCCTCCCAAATAGCTGACCTCCCAAATGGCTGGGATTATAGGTGCCTGCTACCATGCCTGGCTAATTTTTGTATTTTTTAGTAGAGACAGGGTTTCACCATATTGGCCAGGCTGGTCTCGAACTCCTGACCTCAGGCGATCTGCCCGTCTCGGCCTCTGAAAGTGCTGGGATTATAGGTGTGAGCCACCGTGCCCAGCCAATATCTGGCTAATTTTTAAGTTTTTTGTAAAGATAGAGTCTCATTTTATTGACCAGGGTGGTCTCAAACTCCTGGTCTCAAGGGATCCTCATGTTTTGGCCTCTCAAAGTGCTGAGATTACAGGGGTGAGCCACCATACCCGGAACATAACCTATTTATCCATTTTAAAAATCCACATTATGTATGGCCATGTTTCACAGAGCCCTTTTGGTCACATTAGACAATAGGAAGGGCAAGTAATGTATCAGTTCTTCACTTGTAAAAATAGAGATTCTGTGGTTTTTTTTCAGCAACACTTACTTAAACAGAGTAGAAATGTAATACCTGGTTGTGGAATGCCTGAACAAATGAAAAACAAATACATATGTCTGTAATTTTTAAAATTTATTTTTAATTGACAAATAAAAATAGTATATATTTATAGTGTATGACATGATGTTTTGACACATCTTTCTTTTTTTTTTTTTCAAGACAGGCTCTGGTTCTGTCACCCAGTCTGCAGCGCAGTGGTGCAACCTCGGCTCACTGCAACCTTTGCCCCGAGCTTAAGCCATCTTCCTACCTCAGCCTCCTGAGGAGCTGGGACTACTGGCACCCACCACTATGCCCAGCTAATTTTTGTAGAGACAGTATTTCGCCATGTTTCCCAGGCTGGTCTCGAACTCCTGAGCTCAAGCAATCGGCCCACCTCGGCCTCCCAAAGTGCTGGGATTACAGGCGTGAGCCACTGCACCCGGCCTTGATACATCTTTTTATATTGTGAATCCATTAACAAGTTATTGTAGTTACAGTTTTTTTGTTTTGTTTATTTTTTATTTTTTTAGAGACAGGGTCTTGCTGTCATTCAGGCTGGACTGCAGTGGTTCAATCATAGCTCACCGTAAGCTAGAACTCCTGGCCTCAAGAGATCCTTCTGCCTCAGCCTCCCAAAGCTCTGGGATCACAGGGGTGAGCCACCATGCTCAGCATTATAGTTATTTTTGTTTGTTTGTTTTTGTTTTTGTTTTGAGACGGAGTCTCGCTCTGTCACCCAGGCTGGAGTGCAGTGGCCAGATCTCAGCTCACTGCAAGCTCCGCCTCCCGGGTTTACACCACTCTCCTGCCTCAGCCTCCCAAGTAGCTGGGACTACATTAGCTGGGACTACAGGCGCCCGCCACCTCGCCCGGCTAGTTTTTTTGTATTTTTTGGTAGAGACGGGGTTTCACCGTGTTAGCCAGGATGGTCTTGATCTCCTGACCTCATGATCCGCCCGTCTCGGCCTCCCAAAGTGCTGGGATTACAGGCTTGAGCCACCGCGCCCAGCCTATAGTTATTTTTAATGGTTTTTTAATTTTAAACTTTGTGTTGAAGATATAAGTGACAGATGAGTGATACATGTATTTGTGGTTTTGTTCCTTTTCCTACTAATCAATTAGTTTTGTATCAAGTTAGTTTTGCTTCTTTTCTGGATTTTATTTAGAGCAAATTTCCCAAAGGAAAAGGAAATGTATTGATCTGTTCTGCTGTTTTTTGTTTGTTTGTTTTCTGTCTTCTTTTACTGATATATTTTGTTGGTTTTTCTTAGCTTGTCGATAAATTTCTAACTTCTTAGGTTGTATACCTATTTCATTCTTTTATTGGTTTGTTTTTCTTCTCATTTAGTAATATAAACATTGAATACAATAAATGTTTCTCTGAGTACTGTTTTGGTTAAGACCTTATAAATGTAATGCTTTCAATTTTGTTATTTTCTAGATATTCTGAAATTTGATTTTGGTTTTTTCTTTGATTAACAGTTGTTCACAGGAGTACTTATTTATTTTAATTTCTGATGTAGAGCTTTATCTTCTATCTTGTATATTTTACTTTTAATCATGCTGAGCTCAGATAATATCAGCAATCAATGTTTTTAATATTTCATGAGATTGTGACAAGTTTATTCTAAAGTACTGGGTTAGATGTAATGGACATACAGTGATGTGTTATAGATTTTTGTCATCTAATATTGGAAAAGCTGTTTTGAGTGAGTGGTTTCATTCCTTTACCACAGTGAGTCTTTATTTTATTTTATTTTTTTTTTGACAGAGTCTTGCTCCGTCACCCAGGCTGGAGTGCAGTGGCGCGATCTTAGCGCACTGCAACCTCCACCTCCCTGGTTCAAGTGATTCTCCTGCCTCAGCCTCCCGAGTAGCTGGGATTACAGGCACCACCACGCCTGGCTAATTTTTGTATTTTTAATAGAGATGGAGTTTCACCATGTTGGGCAGGCTGGTCTCAAACTCCTGACCTCAGGTGATCTGCCCGCCTCAGCCTCCCAAAGTGCTGGGATTACAGGCGTGAGCCACTGTGCCTGGCCAGATTTTTAACTGTGGTTAATTTTGTCCTACGTTCCCTCAGGGGACATTTGGCAATGTCTACAGATATTTTTGGTTGTCACAACTAGGGTGGGGGACACAGAGGTGGCATTAGCACCTAATAGGTAAAGGACAGTGATACTATTAAACCTCCTGCAATGCACAGGATAACTTCCCACAGCAAAGAATTATCTGGCCTCAAATGTCAATAGAACTGGGGCTGAGGAAACCTGTTAACACAAGAGTCTTTCTTGATAGATGCTAAAGGGTACTGGTTCCTAATGCCATGCTTTCAGCTCATTGCATACAATTGAAAACTAATCCTTTTAGGTTCATTTCTATAGTGCTTAAAGTAAACAGCCCATCCATTATAATTCACCTATTTTTATGCATTTTATCTGTTCTCAGATTATTAAAATGATAACAGATTTCATGCTTTCAATGTTTGCATTTGAAGCACATGGACAAATGAGTCTGAATGAAAATGAGTTGATGCAGGAAACAGAAATTACAAATTATAAATTATGCCTTCAGTATAAGCCAAGAGAAAATTGCTCTGATAAATAACAGACTGCTATTAAGATGGAAGCAATAAGACATCAGATTAAGCTGGTCATCTACTTTCCTTCCTGTTCCCAAGTTTTTAAAATAACTATGTAGAAAGCCAGTTTAAAAGACCAAATTCATACCACCTTTAGAATAAAGAAAGCATACTATCAGTGAACTTAAAACTCTCAAAAACAGAAAGCACAAGAGATTTGGTTGGCAACAAAATAAGAGTAAACAGCAATCCAAAGCACTTGCAGTAAACAGCTTCTGCAAAGACAAGAGCAATTTTAGACATGTTCCAACCTTGGAGTCAATTAAAAATTCAAAAGCAGAAGCTTTTAGGGAATCAGCAGATAATTCATTAAAGACCTGCACTTCAAAAAGTTACACCAATGACCTCACATTCCACCAGCGCTATTCCTTGCTATACACACGGAGTTCCAACGGTCTACTAATAGCCACATTTGTTCTTCTGGTTGAAATCCACTTCTTTCTAATCAAAGTGAATACTGTACCTGAAAAGGGCAGGTAACACAAGTATTGAGACTAGAAAGAGAAGCAAAAAACTGCCTGGGGTGACTTCAAAGAACCACACAAGCCAGGCTCAAGGGCACACGCCTATAATCCCAGTGCTTTGGAAGGCCAAGGCAGGAGGATCACTTGAGCAGAGGAGTTTGGGGCTTCAGGGAGCTATGATCGTGCCACTGCACTTCCAGCCAGGGTGACAGAGTCAGACTCTGTCTCCAGTAAATAAATAAATAAATAAATAAGAACCACACAAAAGGCAGGAGGTAAAAAGGAAAGAGTGAGGCTGATTCTGGCATTTACTTCCAGGATAAAGCTGGGGATGGGGGAGAGATGCAACAATGGAAGGAGGAAACAGGAAGGCATATCAGTATTAAAAGGATCTCTTGGGTTATGTAAGGTCAGATACATTATGATTATGTTATGTATAAATATTACCTCCTAACCTCTCCCTGAGGAAGGCAAAGAAGCCAATGACATGAACGGCCCAACAATTGTCCTGGGAACCCTAAAACTAGTTATGTCCTCTTGCTAAGTCCACCTGCCTTCTGGGAAAGGAGGCTCTGAAAGGAAATGTTAAACACCAGAGTCAACTGTGGAAAGCTGAGAAACAACTGCAGCACATAGATTACACCAGCCAGCTGCAAAGAAGATCACAACAGAGTTTTGCCTAAAATGGCCTTGGGCAACTAAGAGTCCAAAAGGCGGAACCAGAAAATGACAAGGCTCCAGATACACTGATCATCACACTGGCTCACGCCTGTAATCCCAGCACTGGGAGGTCAAGTTGTGGTGGAGGAAGGGCGCCACCTGAGGTCAGGAGTTCGAGACCAGCCTGGCCAACACAGTGAAACCCTGTCTCTACTAAAAATACAAAACTTAGCCAGATGTGGTGGTACAAGCCTGTAATCCTAGCTACTTGGGAGGCTGAGGCAGGAGAATCACTTGAACCTGGGAGGCAGAGGTTGCTGTGAGCCATGATCACACCAATGCACTCCAGGCTGGGCAACAGAGCAAGACTCCATTTCAAACAAACAAACAAACAAAAAAGCACTGATCATAACCAAAAAATTCTGGGAGCATTCTTCACAGATGTGTGGCATGAAAGGATAACCCTTATGCACAGGTGTCACCAGTCAAAGCTGTACCTGATAATTAGCACCATCAATTTCCACCTGTATTTCTAGGCTCTTTGAACTGGAGACTGGTGTTAGACACCTTTGGAATGCCTCAAATATATCCTTTGGGGTAAGCTCCTGAAGACAGACTTTTACTACATAATGTAAAATAATGGCTCCTTGTTGGCTCGTGGTGACCTTGCATATATCCATAGACCACATAAGCCAAGCTTGAACTGCAGCTAATCTGAGCCTTGGCCAAACATCCTGTATCATTCTGAAACTTGAGCACATGGGAGGCTTTTGAGGAGATGCTTGGGGCCATTCTCACTCACTTTTCTATCTGCCAAGGAGGTTGTAATGAGGCAATTTCTCATTCCTCCCAGTTTCTCATGAGGTTTGAGTCGTTTTGTTACCTAATGGGGTAACAGCTGCGGAGCTGTAACATGGTTAAGCAGTAGCATAGCAGTAGTTCCCCAGCAACAGAGCATACCATTATTCATGTTGCAATCATCTGGGCCGTTTTCTTTTAGTGTTGCCCTACCCAAGGGAGTAAACATAGGCGACTGTCTTATTATAAGAGACATGGAAACTGAAAAAGAGAGAGAAACAGAGATTATGCTGCTATATTTAGGAGGAAATAATAAAATTACTTAGATTTTAATGCTGATTCCCCCAAGGGTCCTAGTGGTTCATAATTCAGTCTTTCTTTTTTTCTTTTTCTTTCTTTCTTTCTTTCTTTTTTTTTTTTTGGAGATGGAGTGTCACTCTGCCTCCCAGGCAGGCTGGAGTGCAGTGGCGAGATTTTGACTCCTTGCAACTCTGCCTCCCCGGTTCAATTGATTGTCCTGCCTCAGCCTCCCGAGTAACTGGAATTACAGGCACCCACCACCATGCCCAACTAATTTTTGTATTTTTAGTAGAGACGAGGTTTCGCCATGTTGGCCAGGCTGCTCTAGAACTCAGGTGATCCGCCCGCGTCAGTCTCCCAAAGTGCTGGGATTACAGGTGTGAGCGACCGCGCCGGCCATCTCTGTTTGTTTAATTCAGTGGTACGCAACCTTTCTGGCACCAGGGACTGGTTTCCTAGAAGGCAATGTTTCCATGGACAGGGTGAAGCGGGGGCTGGTGGAGGGAGGCGTGGAGGATGGTTTCGGGATGATCCAAGCACATTACCTTGATTGTGCACTTTATTTCTATTATTATTACATTGTACTATATAAAGAAATAATTACACAACTCACCATAATGTAGAATCAGTGGGAACCCTGAGCTTCTGTTCCTGCAACTAGACAGTTTCATCCTGGGGGCGATGGGAGACAGTGATAGATCCTCAGGCATTAGATTCTCATAAGGAGCATGCATCAGAGATCCCTTGAATGTGCAGTTCACAACAGGGTTCGTGCTCCTGTGAGAATCTAATGCTACAGCTGATCTGACAAGAGGCGGAGTTCAGGCCGTAATGGGAGCGATAGAGAACAGCTGTGAATACAGATGACGCTTCACTCCTGTGCAGCCCAGTTCCTAACCAATACCGGTCCGCGGCCCCAGGGCTGGGGACCCCTACTTTAACTGATCAATATTCCTCATAGATCCTGACATCTCTGCTTCTATGTTAGTCTCTGCTTCATCGCCATTGCAATCCCAGCTTGTACAAGAGTTGGTAAAATGTTCCATTTTATAGTTTTTTAAGCAAACATATATACCTTAACTACCTCTATGAAAATTAATAAACCAGATTGTAAGTTTTTTTTAATTTAATGAAGCCAGTTCTTATTCCAATTATCCAATAGACATGGTGTTAATATATCAAATGTTAATATAAATATGAAGAGGAACTCAAAGATTTCTAGAGTTTTTTTCTTTCTTTTTGTGCTTTAAAGGTATCTCTAAGACAAAAAAACCTTGGTAAGGTGGTAACAGAAAAAAATATGTTTTTAAAAAGTTTAGCTGTGAGTTTAACCAATGGCCTACTAGGAAATGTGATAACAGCAATAATTTTGTTTAATAGAAATGAGTTCTCACTATGTTGTCCAGGCTGGCCTCAAACTCCTGACCTCAAGAAATTATCCTGCCTCAGGCTCCCAAAATGCTGGGATTACAGGCATGAGCCAAATGTCTTTAAACAACTTAAAAATTGTAATAACTAATATATAGTTATAATGGGAAAAGTTGTATATAATAATCCTAATCAAGAGGATTCCTTAGTAAATTAAACTGGTTTAATACTTTTAGCTTAGAAATAGCTGTCTTTTCTCAGATTTTACCAGTATAAAATTATTTACCATAATTTCTTATTTTGACAAGTCTTGGGTTTATTTCCTAATATAAAGGATAATTAATTTGAGTTTTATGAATTTCCTCTACTGATCTTACTCGTCAAACAAGCTAATTCAGATGAGATTATAAAATATTAAAATTATGTGTCAAACTAAGTTAAATTATAATACATAATTCTTTATAAAAGGGATTATTACAAGGCTTTAAATCATACAGATTTAATGTGTCAACATAGATTGTAATTTCCACATCCTTAGTTTTAAGACCTTAAGCTGATATTAAATTGAGTTAACTGTGAATTATCTTCATATACCTGAATTTTTTTTTTTCATGCAGAGTCTTGCTGTTGCCCAGACTGGAGTGCAGCATCATGATCTCAGCTCACTGCAACCTCTGCCTCCTGGGTTCAAGCGATTCTCCTGCCTCAGCCTCCTGAGTAGCTTGGACTATAGACCTGCACCACCACACCCAGCTAATTTTTGTATTTTAGTAGAGACGGGTTTTTGCCATGTTGGCCAGGCTGGTCTTGAACTCCTGGCCTCAAGTGATCCCTTCCCCCTTGGCCTCCCAAAATACTGGGATTACAGGATGAGCCACTGCGCCCGGCCCCTGGAAAATTTTTAAGTAAGATAAAGATATAAAACATTGGTCACTAAACATCATTTTAATTTATATTTGTCTCATATTTTTACAAAAATTACAGAATGGGCCAGGTGCAGTGTCTAATACTTCATAGGGCTCTTGAGAGGACTGAGACGACACGTGTAAGCCCTCAATATGTATTTGCTGTTGGCGTTTTGTTGTAGTTTCTTTTAGACAGACTTACTTTGTCACCCAGGTTGGAGTACAGTGGCACTGTCTTGGCTCACTGCAACCTCCACTTCCCAGGTTCAAGCGATTCTCCTACCTCAGCCTTCCAAGTAGCTGGGACTACAGGTGTGTGCCCCTACGCCTGGCTAATTTTTGTATTTTTAGTAGAGATGGAGTTTTGCCATGTTGGCCAGGCTGGTCTCAAACTCGTGTCCTCAAGAGATCCTCCAACCTCTGTCTCTGAAAGTGCTGGGATTACAGGCATGAGTCACCACTCCCACCCTTAATAATTAGTTATTTTAAAAAATAGTCTGACCAAATTGAAACAACCCCTTGCCAAAGACTAACAGGCTGATACAAAAACACACAGATTTTATTTTCCTGTCTGGAAATATCTTAAATCATCAATAATAATGAAAGCTCACTTTACCAGCAGAAATTTTTTTAATATATGCAAAGTATTCACATTAATTTGAAACATTTTGTCCACATTATCCTTAAAGCTCTAAGAAAAAGGTAAGCTAATGATATTTTAAAGTCAATACTGCCAACCTCTAAAGGAGCTTACTTTGCCTTGCCTTAAAGTGTTACCACCAGCCTGAATGATAAGGAGATCTTTACCTTCTCTCTATACACCCTCCCTATATGAAATTATTACTAAAATTACCTGAAGATTGAGAATTGTACTGACAGATTCTGCCTTGTACATTCTGACCTCATTGGTTATCATATTATTTAACTCATATATACTTAATTATATATGAGAAGACTTCAATCTGGATGAACCTTAAAGACATTACAATAAGTGAAATAAACCAGTCCCAAAAAGGCAAACACTGTAGGATTCTACTGATTGGAGGTTCCTGGGGCAGTCAAATTCATAGAAACAGGAAGTAGAATGTTGGTTGCCAAGGTCTGGAGGGAAGAAGGAATGAGAGTTATTGTTCAATGGGTATGATGTTTCAGTTGGGGAAGATAAAAATGTTCTGGAAATGAATGGTGATATGGTTGCACAACAATGTGAATGTACTTAATGCCACTGAACTTATGCTGAAAAAAGGTTAAAACAATAAATTTTGGCTGGGTGTGGTGGCTCATGCCTGTAATCTCAGCACTTTCGGAGGCTGAGGCGGGCGGATTACAAGGTGAAGAGATCAAGACCATCCTGGCCAACATGGTGAAACTCCGTCTCTACTAAAAATACAAAAATTAGCTGGGCATGGTGGCGTACACCTGTAGTCCCAGCTACTCAGGAGGCTGAGGCAGGAAAATAGCTCGAATCTGGGAGGTGTAGGTTGCGGTGAGCTGAGATTGCACCACTGCACTCCAGCCTGGTGACAGAGCAAGACTTCGTCTCAAAACAAAACAAAACAAACAAACAAAAAACAATAAATTTCATATTATATATATTTTATAAGAAGAAGAGAAGAAGGAGGGAGAGGAAGGCGGGGAGGAGGAAGAGGAGAAGAACTTAAGATTCTACAACTTTGTATCTACCAAGAGGTTAGTCTGGAAGAAAAATAATAAAAAGA
Organism: Rhinopithecus roxellana; assembly: GCF_007565055.1. Taxonomy (NCBI): domain Eukaryota; kingdom Metazoa; phylum Chordata; class Mammalia; order Primates; family Cercopithecidae; genus Rhinopithecus; species Rhinopithecus roxellana. The sequence goes on along the minus strand of NC_044554.1, from coordinate 54,987,418 downwards.
AAAAAATTCTGTAACTTTGACATACAAACTTGCTGGAAATCTGACCCTGGAACCCACTTAAAAGCCCCAGAAACAGACCACTGCTGATGCAGACAACCTCCTGTGAATTCTGTGATTAAAGATCCTGTGACTCAAGATGACATCTAGTATAGACGAAGTCCTGCCAAGGTCTTTGAGTCGAGATTTATGATCAGGATAAGGGATTTACACTTCAACTCAGGTCTTACTATTTATTGCATCTTCTATTTTTATTTTCCATTTTTCCTTTCATGCTAATCCTTCTGGTATCTGAACCACTGTCCATTCCCAACTGTCGAATTTGTTTTCTAGACTTTTGAAGTATTTAAAATAAAGCCTGGTATCAAAGGTTATCAAAAGGGAGCTAAGATACTGGATTTCACTGGTTTCTAACAAAGATTCTACTCCGGCGAGATGTTTCAAAACCGGAATGTATGACCCATAATTTTCCTCTGATCAACCAAATAACAGTTCAATTAATCAAGACACACACACACACACAGAGCAGCTTATTGAATTAAACTTGGGGAAACTACTCTCTTTGTTAAGCCATAAGTTCCCAATGTTTCTCATATTTGTTCCCTCCTCCATTGCCTAAGAGCTAACATGTTGCTACACGCACCATTGACAATTGATAAAATTGACGATTGATAAAACTGTGTCAAGGCTGTGTCAAGAAGAGACTAGGCTGTGTGCAGTGGCTCACACCTGTAATCTCAGCACTTTGGGAGGCCAAGGCGGGCAGATCACTTGAGGTCAGGAGTTTGAGACCAGCCTGGCTAACATGGTAAAACCCCGTCTCTACTAAGAATACAAAAATTAGCCGGGCATGCTGGCAGGTGCCTGTAGTCCCAGCTACTCAGAAGGCTGAGGCAGGAGAATCACTTGAACTTGGGAGATGTTGCTTGCAGTGAGCCAAGATAATGCCACTGCACTCCAACCTGGGAGACAGAGCAATACGCTGTCTCCAAAAAAAAAAAAAAAAAAAAAAAGGGGGGGGGCCGGGCGCGGTGGCTCAAGCCTGTAATCCCAGCACTTTGGGAGGCCGAGACGGGCGGATCACGAGGTCAGGAGATCGAGACCATCCTGGCTAACACGGTGAAACCCCGTCTCTACTAAAAATACAAAAAACTAGCCGGGCGAGGTGGCGGGCGCCTGTAGTCCCAGCTACTTGGGAGGCTGAGGCAGGAGAATGGCGTAAACCCAGGAGGCGGAGCTTGCAGTGAGCTGAGATCTGGCCACTGCACTCCAGCCTGGGCGACAGAGCAAGACTCCGTCTCAAAAAAAAAAAAAAAAAAAAAAAAAAAAAGGAAGAGACTGACCCCTCATGGCCAAACCTGTTCCACTTGGAATTTGACCAAAATGGAGGAGTGGAGATATTCCTATGATGAAAATGGCACAGCCCTGGCCCAGCTGAGGGAGAGGTGCCCACAGAAGAACCTGACAGACCTTATACTAGAGACGGCATGGCATGCACACCATGAGTAAAATTCCCAAAGCCATCTGGAAAAGCCACAAACTAATGAAATTCTGACTGCAGGCCAGCCTTCTCAAGGACAGAATGCCCAGGCTGACCCCTCTACTAGCTGCCAACTAGCTTTCCAAATGGAGAAGTAGAAGTATATTGTAATAAGATTTTTAACATGGAATGTGAAGTTGTTTGATGATAGCCTGTTTTAAGTTAAATATGCACAGGGGAAACTCTGGAGCAATCTTTTAGTGCAGTGGAATGACCACATCGCACTGCAGCCTTGACCTCTGGGTTCAAACAATCCTCCCACCTCATCTCCTGAGTAGCTGGGACTACAGGCACATTCCACCACACCCAGCAAATATATATATATACATATATATTTTTTTTTTGGTAGACATGAGGTCTCACTATGTTTCCCAGGCTACTCTCAAACTCCTGGGCTCAGACAATCCTCCTGCTTTGGCTCCCAAAGAGCTGAGATTACAGGCGTGAGCCATTGTACCTAACCACAGTCATTTTTTTCAAATAACAAGAATAGCTAATAAGTCAATAGTGGAGATACATGGGATCACAAAAATATTTACTTAACCCAAAAGTAATCCCACTTGTAATCTCAGCACTTTTGGGAGGCTGAGGCAGGAGGATCACTTGAGGCCAGGAACTCAAGACCAGCTAGTGAGACCTCATCTCAACAACAACGAAAAAATTTTAAGTTAGTTGGGTGTGCTGGCACACACCTGTAGTCCCAGCTACTCAGGAGGCTGAGGTAGGAGGATCCCTTGAGCCCAGGACTTCAAGCCTTCAGTGAGATACGATTGCACCACTGCACTCCAGCCTGGGTAATGGGATGAGACACTGTCTCTAAAAATAAAATTAAAATGCCAAAAGTATCAAAATAATAATAATAATGTGAATAAACTAAAGCATATGATTAACTCAGCCCTCTGTACATGAAGTCCAACTAAGAAATATATATACATAATAGAATATTATCTAGTCAGATCTGTCAGAGGCTTTTTTTTAGACATTCTGGCTTTTCTATGCTATTCTAAAATTATATATATAGCCTCTATTTTTTCTGATTAGTTCTAATTGTTTGGCTTTTTGTTTTTAAATTTAGACCCTTAATTCATCTGAAAATATTTTTGCGTCTGCTATGCAATATAGTCATAACTGTATTTTTAAAATGGAGATCCAGCTGTCCCGATACCTTTTTTTTTTTTCCTTTTGAGACAGAGTTTTGCTCTTGTTGTCCAGGCTGGAGTGCAGTGGCGTGATCTCAGCTCACTGCAACCTCCACCTCCTGGGTTCAAGTGATTCTCTTGCCTCAGCCTCCTGAGTAGCTGGGATTACAGGCACGCACCACCATGCCCAGCTAATTTTTGTATTTTTAGTAGAGACACGGTTTCACCATGTTGGCCAGGCTGGACTCAAACTCCTGACCTCAGGTGATCCACCCACCTCGCCCTCCCAAAGTGCTGGGATTACAGGCATGAGCCACGTGCCCGGTCCCAATACCATTTTTACTCACGGAGCCATCTTTTCCTCACTAACTGTAAATGGCCCACTTATCATACATTTCACTCCCATTTGTACATAGGTCTATTTCTGGGTTCTTTTGATACCTCTGACATATTTGACACATTCCCCTACTAAAAATACTAATTAGTGTTGCTTTAGAATATAGTTTAGTATATGTTAGGTCCTCCTTCACTATTATTCTTTTTCAAAACATTGTTGGTATAATTACCACTTTTTTTTTTTCCTTCAGATTAAAATGGAAACTTTTGAAGATCCCCTCCCAAATGCTGCCTGGGGATTCTCTTTGGAATTGCATAAAATGTATACATTATTTTGAGAAATGTTAACAGCTTTTTTATAGTAAATCTTTCCATCTAGAAACATGGTATGTATCTGTGTTCAGCTCTTGTTTTATGTCCTTCAGTAAAATTGCAAAGCTTTTTTCACATAAGTGTTCTGCCTTTCTTGCTTAATTTAGCCTTGGGTAATTTATAGATTTGTTGCTGCTGTAAATTTTTTAAATTTCTATTTCTAATGGGGATACTATTATAAAGAAAAGCTATTGATCTTTTACTATTCACCTTGTAGCTAGAGATCATTCTAAATTGCCTTTTTATATGAAATCGTTTTTTTTTTTAATCTGAGTATCTTGAATTTTCAATTATCAGACAGTCATAGGTGATTGGTCATTGTTTTCCTTCCAGAGTCCTTCCCTAGTTGGAAATAGACCCATGTACAAATGGGAAACAAATGTATGATAATTGGGGCACTTACAGTCAGAGGAAAGGATGGCTCCTTGAATGAAAATGGCATTGGGACAACTGGATCTCTATTTTTAAAAATATATAAAGTAGGCTGGGTGCAGTGGTGCCTGTAATCCCAGCACTTTGGGAGGCCATGGCGGGTGGATCACCTGAGGTCAGGAGTTTGAGACCAGCCTCGGCAACATGGTGAAATCCTGTATCTACTAAAAATAACAAAAATAATAGCCTGGCATGGTGGTGTGCACCTGTCCCAGCTACCAGGGAGGCTTAGGCATGGATGACTTGAACCTGGGAGGCGAAGGTTGCAGTGAACCGAGATCATGCCACTGCACTCCAGCCTGGGCAACAGAACAAGACTCTGTCTCAAAATAAATAAAGTTAAATTAAATTAAATTAAAAATAAAGTTATGACTATATTGTACGGCAGATGCAAAAACATTTCCAGATGAATTAAAGGTCTAAATTTAAAAACAAAAGGCCAATTAGAACTAATCAAGGAAATGTCTGCCTCTGGCCAGTCACATAGTCAGCCCTTGTTGGGAGGTCAGCCCATGTTTGCTCATCCTGCCTGTCTGCAACATTTCATGAACCCCTGACTCCGTGACTGTGTGCAGCCCTACAGAGGAATACCTTGGAGACGATAAGCAGGACAGAGCACAGGCTCCCATGTCTCTTGCCTGAATCACTGCATTTTTAAAAAAAGATAAGTTCAATAATCCTAGCACTTGCTTGTACGTAAGATAACATCTGACGGCATTAATGATTATGCCTCTGTCATCTATAACCAGATATACTCTTGCACCCAAACTTTGCTGAGATGTTGCTCTAATGTAACTTCTGAGCACATTTGACTTCATTTGTGAGCACATGTAGAACCTCTACCACTTGATATATAAGCTGCGGACTGAAATATGGCTTTGAGCAGCCTAGCAGAAACTCTGCAAGACTCTCCCAGGTTGCGATGCTCGGTAACTCTAAATAAAACTATGACTTTAATTCTTTAAAAGTCTGATTTTTCTTTAATTGACAAGAGTATCAGGGGAAAACAGGAAATTTAGATTCAAACTATTTTTATTTTATTTTACACACACAGAGTGAGGAGAATGTTTACAGTATTGCTTAAAAAATGGAAAAATGTTAAAAGTTTACTTTACTGATGTATAAGGTCAAGGCTGTATCCAGAAGCAAATATAAACATAATGAAAGGAGGTATTCAGGGAAAAAATTATATATATACAAAACTAAGCAGGTTCTATGGGACAGGCACACCATAGGAGCTTAAAGTTTGATAAGAAAAGAGTTAATAATTTTAAATTGACTAGGCACAGTGGCTCATGCTTATAATCCCAGCACTTTGGGAGGCCGAGGCAGAAGGATCTCTTGAGGTCGAGAGTTTGAGACCAGCTCTGGCAACATAGTGAGACCCCACCTCTACAAAAAAAAAAAAAAAAAAAATTGTGTTAAATAAGATAAATGTACATAAATTTATACCAATAAGCAACATTATATCAACTACAGGCAATCATCCCTTTGCATGATAGTGTGAGACTGCAAAAAAAGACTGTGCAAGCTAAAACCATGCAAAATAGTTATGATAATCAATGGGGAAAGTTACAACTGTCTGTGACGTTTAAATTTTTGTTGGAACATTGCATTGAAAATTTTCCTTCTCTTGCTTATAAATGTATAGTGAAATGGGAAAAAAGTACAACTAATATTTATTCAGCATACTATAAAATTTTAGAAACATTAAGAATTAAACTGTTTTATTTCCTTATAAAAAACATATCAAGAGTAGTCTGAAAAGTTTTTGCCTTTTTGTCATATAATTTTTGGTATAATGCGAACATCTTTTCTATACTTTGGAGAATTGTCATACTCTTTTCTAAGTTTGAATCAGATACCAACATTTTATCCTTCGTGCTTTCAATGTCATAAAATATCTCTGAGAATTCCTTTAATGAAAAATTTTTTTGCTGCTGTCACTTCCTCTGGAAGATCTTCATCCTTTTTCTCACAAATATTTTTCTTCATATATGTCAATAAAGTCACCTTCACCAAATGCCTCTGACTGCCTGTGCATTCTGTCAACAATTTCATCTATAGCTCCATTGATGTTGGACTCAAATTTCATGTCTAGCATTATTATTCATTGTTTTTGTTTTCTTTTTTTTTATTCTGCATTCATCTTTACTGACCAAGTCCCTATTTCAATTGTTCACTTTTGTGGAATGTTGTGTGTGTTTATCACCAGGAGACAAAGAAGCAACACAGCTACATGCTTTGCTGCCCGTGTGTAAATGGAAGAACAGGTGCACAGTGACCATAACACAACCCAAGTGTCCCTAGATGGATAAATGGATAAACAAAATATGGTATAATCATACAATAAAATATTAATTAGCCATAAAAAGGAATGAAGTTGGGTACATACCACAATATGGAGGAAACTTGAAAACATTATGCTAAGGCACAGGTCACAAAGACTATCCATTGTATGATTCCATTAACATGAAATATTCAGAATAGGCAAATCCATAAAAACAGCAAGTAGATTAGTGGTAGCCTAGTGTGGAGAGATTCAGGGAAATCGGGAGTGACTGCTAATTAGTATGAGTTTGGGAAGTGATTAAAATGTTCTAAAACGTATAATTATGATGGCCACACAACTCTGTGCAACTAAAAATCATTGAATTGTACACCTTAAATGGGTGACTTACACAGCATATGAATTATATCTTGATAAAGTTGGCATTTAAAAAATCTTATTTCCCATTTAGTTTAAGTGTTCAAGGGCAGGAAGGCAGATAACACCTTAGGAAGTTATTCAATGCTCAAGAAAAACAATAATTAATTATGATAAACCATCTCAGTGAAACACAGAAATCATATGATTACAATTAGAAATTATAACTATGAAGATTAAGGCCAGGTACAGTGGTTCATGACTGTAATCCCAGCACTTTGGGAGACCGAGGTGGCTGGATCACTTGAGACCAGGAGTTAGAGACCAGCCTGGCCAACATGGCAAAACCCCATCTCTACTAAAAATTTGACAGGTGTGGTAGTGCACACTTGTAGTCCCAGCTACTCGGGAGGCTGGTGTGGGAGGATTGTTTGAGCCCAGGAGGTGGAGGCTGCAGTGAGCGAAGATTGTGCCACTGCACTCCAGCCTGGGCAACAGTTAGACCCTATCTCAAAAAACAAAGAAACAAACAAAAAAACTATAAAGATTAAAACATGGAAAAGATGCATATAGTATAATGTTAAGTGAAAGAAGTTGAGTGCCACATTGTAACTATACAACAAATTCTAAAGTGTTCCCTGGAATACAGTTTAATCTTGTTATGTTTGCTCTGTCATCACAGGACCTGCAGATCCCAAACATACTAGGCACTCCCTCTTTCTTTCTCATCTCCCCAGATGAAATGATTTGAAACTATGCTATAAAGAGTTATCCTATACATACTGAAATTCCACTTGACATTGATTATACATACACACACACACACACACACACACAGAGAGTCATTCTATTTAAAAGCTGTAAACACAAATTTTATATCAGAGTCTCTGGTCATTTTCAGGCTAAAAACACTCCATCTTAAAACAGGATGGCATTTAGAGCTTGGGTAGATTTTGGAAGCAACCTGTGCCAGAATGTAGCTGGCACCTATGCAGACCAAGTCTGGCAGGCGGAAAGAGAAAACAAAATTCTGCTTGCAGGAACTAACTTAAAATGAATAAATAAATAAATAAATATATATATAAAAAAAAAAAAACAAGAAAAAGAATTTGGAGTCTTTTACACAGGCCAACTTGGATTTGAATCTGTTCTAAAATTCACCAACCATGTGACCTTTTGCTCTACTTAACTTACCTCTCTGTCTCTGAGCCTCAGCTTTCCCCCTGGTAAAATGGGAATAATATCTACCTCAAAGAGTTTCTGTAAAACTCGCAAAAGTTAGAGCAAGGCAGCTAACAAAGTACCTCCCTCATAGTAGAGGCTCAATAAATGGTAGAGATGTGAGAAGAGGAGCAGCTGTCGTTCAGGTAGTAGGACTAATAGGATTTTTGGTAATCACAGGTAAGTTAATCATTAAAGAGCCAAGGGCCAAATATCAAGTGGTTAGGTCAGTTGGACAAAACTAGGAGTGTATTCAGGAGATCACCAAGCAAACAAAACAAATATAAAAAATAAGACAGAGGAGGTCATGGTCCCCAGGATGCATTCAGGAATGAAGAAACAGGAAAAATAGGCAAGTGTGCAAGAAGCAAAGCAGAGCTTTCTCCAGGAGAACGAAGCTTCCCCTGAGGCTGCTTCCACCAGCACACATGATTTCTCTTGCCAGTCAGCATCCTCATCTCAAGGCTTAAACGGATCCTGGCCTATCGCAGGATTTTGTTCTTGTAGGACAAAGTTTCTTTACATATGCCAGCTCATTCTATCTCCTGCATATTCTGTGAATTCCGTATATCTGTATTGGCACCTAATGGTATTTCCACCTGGACAGAGGGAGGCCCGAGTCCCTGACATTCCCTGCACTGATTTGTCTACTGAGACTGGGTCAATTATCTTCAAAAAGGCATTTGAGGCCAGGTGCAGTGGCACATGCCTATAATCCCAGCACTTTGGGAGGCCAGGGCAGGTGGATGCCTTGAGCACAGGACTTTGAGACCACCCTGGGCAACCTAGACAGACTTCGTCTTGATAAAAGATAAAAATTAAAAAATTAGTTGACTATGTCCCCGACATTACCAAGTCTAGTGATTTTCAGACTTTACAGCAACAGAACCCATTTTGAAGGAAAAAGAATTGTATTTGGGACCCCAATAATAAAGAAAAGAAACTATTCTCAATTGACATAATGCGTATTTTAAATTCAAATTTATGGCCGGGCGCAGTGGCTCAAGCCTGTAATCCCAGCACTTTGGGAGGCCGAGGTGGGCGGATCACGAGGTCAGGAGATCGAGACCATCCTGGCTCTACTAAAAAATACAAAACACTAGCCGGGCGAGGTGGCGGCCGCCTATAGTCCCAGCTACTCGGAGGCTGAGGCAGGAGAATGGCGTGAACCCGGGAGGCGGAGCTTGCAGTGAGCTGAGATCTGGCCACTGCACTCCAGCCCGGGCGACAGAGCGAGACTCCGTCTCAAAAAATAAATAAATAAATAAATTCAAATTTATAATATTTACAACTTATAAAGTCAGTTAATTAGAATAATGAGGCTGTTCTAATGAACACCAAAATTAAAAATGATACTGAATGTTATAGCAATCTCTAGAGCAAATTTATTTATTTATTTTTATTTATTTATTTTATGTATTTATTTTGTGAGATGGAGTTTCGCTCTTGTCGCCCAGGCTGGAGTGCAGTGGTGCGATCTTGGCTCACTGCAACCTCCGCCTCTCAGGTTCAAGTGAGTCTCCTGCCTCAGCCTCCCGAGTAGCTGGGATTACAGGTACCCACCACCTCGCTCGGCTAAGTTTTGTGTTATTAGTAGAGATGGGGTTTCACCATGTTGGCCAGGCTGGTCTCAAACTTCTGACCTCAGGTGGTCAGCTCACATTGGCCTCTCAAAGTGCTGGGATTACGGGTGTGAGTCACCACACCCAGCCGTTTTTCTAAAAAAACTTTTATTTTTTAGAGACAGAGTCTTGTTCTGTCACCCAGGCTGGAGTGCGGTAGCACGATCTCGGCTTACTGCAGCCTTGACTTCCTGGGCTCAAGTAACCCTCTTACTTCAGGCCCCAAGTAGCTGGGACTACAAGTGCATGCCATCATGCCCAGCAAATTTTTTCTGTTTTTCTTTTTCTAATTGTACAGTACTAAAAATTCTGACAATATTCAGGAACAGTTGTAAAGAGTAAAAGCTATTTTTTCTTATATATTAAAACCATTTGATTTATTTATTACATTGACAATTGTATCCCCAGCAGTGGTAAAAATGACATCAAAATAACAATTTTGCAAGCTCAGATCATTAATATAAAATCAGTAATCAGGCAGGGTGTGGTGGCTCACACCTGTAATCCCAGCACTTTGGGAGGCTGAGATGGGTGGAACACCAGGTGAAGAGATGGAGACCATGCTGGCCAACATGGTGAAGCCCTGTCTCTACTAAAAATACAAAAATTAGCTGGGTGTGGTGGTGCACACCTGTAGTCCCAGCTACTCGGGAGGCTGAGGCAGAAGAATGAATTGCTTCAACCTGGGAGGTGGAGGTTGCAGTGAGCTAAGATGAGATCATGCCACTGCATTCCAGCCTGGCAACAGAGCGAGACTACATCTCAAAAAAACATATAAATAAATCAGTAATCAGCTTTTTAACAGCTGTAGAGATTGGAGAAAAGGATAACCAGAATGTTTATCTCAAAGTTGAATCACCAACAATATCCAACCCTAGTTGATATTTTTATCATAAATGTAAAAATCAAACATGAAGTTGGCAAAACATACAAAAAGGGTCAAAATTCTTATATCATATTATCGTAACATAGCATATTGTATATTTAGCCACTACCATGTAACAACTACCCATTCACTGTGGAATTCTCTCAAGGAGTCTCAAATGGGTGTCCAATCTCTGCCTTATTATAACAGATTTCTTTCCATTCAGCAATGTTATAGAATGTCATATATATACTTATTTAAATATATATAAATTTACATATTATTTATATATAAGCAAAAAAATTGGATACAATTCAACCTTAAAATAAGGTCATAGCACTGTTATTTGCCATACAGCACTTTTAGAAGAAGATAAATGTTCCAAAGATCATAGGTGGCTGATAATTGATATATCATGTTCTGCAATCATCGTGCTCAGCATTTTGAGTTAGTTGCTGTTGCACTATTGTATGACCTATCAGATTTGGATAACAAATTTGTCCTGAAAAGAGAACAAAAAATGGATCTTTGAAAATGAATACCCATATAGCAGCGTATCCATGGGAGAATTTAGAATGCTTGTTTTAAAGGTGTTTCTCTTTCCTTTCCCCGAGATGAACCTCTGCATTAAGTCATGAGGGTGTAAACCCCAAAATCTTCTATAAACGAATAAAACAACGCAAACATTGCTACACATTCAAATCCAGTACTGATTCGGAAGAGCTATGGCCATAGTTCTGTCGCCAATCTAGGACACTGAGACCTGCTTTTTCAGGCTGAGAACACCAGGTGGCATATGGTGGCTGAATCAGAGCCTCGGTAACCATGGCAACCAGCTACCCTTCCAGCTCTGCAGCTGCCATCTTTTATCCAAAGCAGTGTTCTGTGCACGCTGGGGGTTTTGTTTTGAAATGGTGGTGCGGTGTGCTGTTCATTCTTCATACAGTCAGGGTTCCTACTTCTGGGTGGGGAATTCAGGTGTCATAGATAGATAAATACTTCAGATCAGTAGCATTCATTTTATTTTCTGTGCATTATTTATTGTGTCTACATAAAGTCATCTGCAAACTGATACTTGAGAGGGCCACACCTTTCACAGCAGGCTTTCTCTAGGGAGGCTAGACTTCACTGAAGGGAAATGAATGATGGAGTGAATAAGTCCTCTCCTGACCAAAGTTAAGAACAAATATGAGTGCCCAGCTCAGTGCTTGAATTGGTTGTAGGTACAATAACCCTGAGATTTGCCTATACCCTAAGGGATGTCTGCTAGAAATATCACTGATCTATAGACAGAAGACATCTGTTCACCAACCCACTGGGAGGATCTAGTTGACATAAATAGTACCTTCTCACAAAATTTGTTTTGTGTCTGCCATGCAATAATAAACCAAATATTTATAAATTGGAAACTAGCCATTTCCATTTTTATCAGTCAAAAGTGATGAGATTTTCTAAGTTAATTGTCAGGCATCGCCCCTGGTGATTGGCATTATATCACACACCCAGCTGCCAAAAGCCATTTTCTTTGCTACTGGGAAGAAAGCTAAAATGAGTAATGTTATCCAAACTTCCCTAAATTCCAAAAAGGCTCTGGACTTGAAGCAGGACTCATTTATAAACACATCTATTTAAGCCTGGTGTTTTTCTCGCTGTTACAGGGACTATATCATAAATGTGCGTTCTTTAGATGAAAGATCCTTCTCATAGAATGACAGTTCTGTTAAAAACCCATTATATTATATCGAATGAAAAATGAAAAATTCACATTGTGTATGTAACATAATAATAATGAAAGATGAAAGAGAAGAACTTCTGCTTGGAAAAATGACTGAAAAGAAATACAATGAATATTAAAAACCATGAGGCTTTGAATGGATTTTTTTTCTTCTTTCCACATTTACAGGCTTTCTGCTTCTTAATCAGAACTTATTACTATGTCATAAACTTATGAAAACATTGAAATATTGTAGTTTAGAATACATTTTGGAATTACATTTCCTATAGCAATTTCATTGCTTTTCACTTATCATGTTACAAATGTAAAACTTTAGCATTTTATTTGAAGGAATCATTTGAAATCATGAACTTCTCAAACAAAATATTTTAATTCACTTTAATTGTTAAATAAATTGCAATATGCTTGCTCTAATAGGAAGAAAACTTTTTCAAAATCTATAAATAAGAAACTACTATTAAAACAGTTTTTATTTGATATTCCCTGTGAATTAAAGTATTATTTAAGGGTATCAGAAAGGAATTATTACATTTAACTTCAAGTCAAATCCAGTTTCTGGTTATTTTATAAAAATATCTATTAACACAAGGGATTTTATATCTTCATCTATATATATAGATATAGACACAGAAAGATACATATTCATTGAGAAAGCTACTTATAATTTGAGAAAATGGAGTTTTCACACATTTACTGGTTTCATACTACCACATGTTTTCCTCCCGCCTCTCTTTAGCTTAAAAAAGGGAAAGAAGAGGACGAGGAGGAGGAAGAGGAGAAGGAGGAGGAGGAGAAAAGGATTTGAGGAAATTGAATCAGTTCTGGAACAGCAGATACAGGTAACCCACGCAAGCTAATCATTTGGGACACTTTATAAATGATTGTTCATTGTTGATTGACAAGAGCCTGTGTCACTGACTGGAAAGGATGGAGGTGGGTCACTGATGAAAGCACCCTACTCACTCTCCTCCAGGCCAGCTCCACTGTGGTGACCGCAGCATTCAACACCACACTCAGCATAGTGAATTTCTGTGGGGCTATTAAGAATTATGTTCTAGAAACATACTTAATAATATGAAAACATGTTCAAATTATGTCATTATGTGTGAGAAAAATTATGATATTGAGATAGATGATAGTCAAACCCTCAATGAGGTTCTCAATGATTAAGAACCATCATCTCTGTCATCAATTAATTAGTTCAAGTGTAAGTATTTTCTGATTTTTTTCTTACACATTGCAAATATTTTCTGCCAAATTGTTGTTTGTGTGCATTGGGAAGTGGGATAGGGGAGTTGTAGAGATGGGGTCTCACTGTGTTGCCCAGCCTGGTCTTGAGCTCCTGGACTCAGGAGATCCTCCCACCTTGGCTTCTCAAAGTACTGGGATTACAGGTGCAAGCCACTGCACCCAGCCAAATTGTGGCTTTTTAACAACATTTTGCTTGTTTTCTTCTTTTTTTTTCTCTCTCTCTCTCTTTTTTTTCTCTTTTTAACAACATTTTGAATGGTATCTTTTGTCATTGCTTAATATTTTGCTTTTATCTAATTAAGTCACTCAATCTTTTCTTTTTCTAACTCTGGGTTTTGTGTTGAAGGAATTCAGGACATGCTACCCCAAAATGTGAAACTTTGGCATTTGAGAAGACAGCAGATGCAGGAAGGTCACTCTCACTATCTCCCCAACAATGTCCCACTCCCCTGAAACAGATCATAAAACCTAGGAAGGATTTCCTGACCATCCCCTCAAGTGGGTCTTATGACCCTCATGTGGGAGGTGCCCTCCCTACACCCAGAATATAGGAACATCCTCATTTCTGAAGATACAGGGACAAAGAGAAGAGTTTGAACAAACAGGGCTTCCTAAGTTCTCCCCAGTTTATTACCATTATGTTACAGTCTCACCAACGCACCACAATGTAGCAGTCTCTCCTTGTTTGAGGTATCACCCTGAGTTCTTTGTCTCACAACCATGACAATTAAGGAACATGATTACCAAGGGTGAGGTTGAAGTGGAAGTTTAATAAGCAAATGAAAAAAGTTCTCCACCACAGAGAGGGGGCCCAAAAGAGGTTGCCATTTTTACAGTTGAATGTAAAAGCTTTTATAAAAAACCAATTAGAGCTGGGCATCTCATTTGCATGAGATGTGAGTTTCTGGTAGCTCCACCCCATCCTCCTAATGTGCATGTAGGCCCTTAGCTTGAGTTACTCCATATTGCTTTGTTGCCCTTACTGCACATGTGTCAGGGGATGGAATTTTCCATTGCAGGCATGTCTGGGCAAGTCACCTGTGTAGCCTTTCTTATCTGTGTGGCTCTGGGCATGTCTTAGGCAAGCCCTGCTGTGCCAGTTGCCTTATCTGTGCCTGCAGCCTGATTTTTCTGGCGGTTCTTTTGTTTGAAAGGATTCAACCGAGGACCCGCCATAACTGCCTGCCTGACTGGTTTCTTCCTTCCTCCTTTCTCAATGACATCATTCTCCCTTTGTTCAATCATATTTCTTCATCAAATCTAGCATAAAGAATATACAAATTTATGCATTTGGGGGAGGTCTTCCTTTCCTTATGAAGGCTTCCATACCACGTATAACTTGTAGTAAATAAATGTGTATGATTTTCTCTTGTGAATCTGTATTTTGTTATAGGGCCCTCAGCCATGAACCTAGAGATTAGTGAGCAAAAAGTATTTTTTTCTCAAGTGTTTCTTGCTTGAGATTACTTTCTTATCCCCAAGATTAAAATATGATCTGTTTCTTCCATGATTTTTATGGTGTTTACACCTATTTCTTTAATCTTTCCAGAATGTACTTTTGTACATGCTGAAATTTAGAATTAATTTTGCAAAAAGGAAAAAGCTACTTGCTACTTTTACTATAGTTATAATTATTATGTTTTTTTTTCTTTTATTATTATTATTATTATTATTATTATTTTGAGACAGGGTCTCACTGTGTCACCCAGGCTAGAGTGTAGTGGTGCAATCTGGGCTCACTGCAACCTCTGCCTCCCAGGTTCAAGTGATCCTCCCAACTCAGCTTCCCAAGTAGCTGGGACTACAGGTGTGTGCCACCACAATTATTATTTTATTAGACCCTCTGTGGATCTTGTTCCGTCTCTAATATCTCTGCCAAATGCTTTGAATCACATAGATATATTTAAATTCTAGCTGGTGCAAAGAAGGAATAATTTGAAAAAGAAGAAATAATTTTAATACACATGCAAATAATAGACGTATTCATCTAGTTACTTGCATGCATTTGTGGCCAAAAGCCAAGAATTATAAAAAGAAGTAGCTGCAGCCAGGTGTGGTAGCTTATGCCTGAAATCCTAGCACTTTGGGAGGCCAAGGCGGGTGGATCACCAGAGGTACAGAGTTCAAGACCAGCCTGGCCAACATGGCGAAACCCTGTCTTTACTAAAAATACAAACATTAGCTGGGCATGGTGGTGGATGCCTATAAGCCCAGCTACTTGGGAGGCTGAGGAGAACTGCTTGAACCTTGGGGGATGGAGGTTGCAGTGAGCTGAGATCATGCCACTTCACTCCAGCCTGGGCAAAAGAGCAAAACTCCATCCCCGCCACAACCCCCTCACCAAAACAACAAAAAAAGAAGTAGCTGCAATGCTGTTTTCAAGGTACGTAAGCCAATTTGGTCATACACACTTATTAGTTGCTTTATGATAGATATCCAAAGCTTCCAATAGTTAGAAGCTGGTGGCAACCATAGAGACTTCAATTCCAGATGGTATGTTATAATGAAACCAAATTTCAGACCTCATTCAGCCACGGGTATAAATATGTATTAGCAATCAGGCCCTCCAAATAGTCATACAACCCATTTTGTAAGCTTGATGAAGTCTTAGCTCTCTGACCTTTCAGTGTTCCCACAGAACCTTATGCGCATCAGAGACAGGAGGACCACGTTCCAGCTTTGGGGCAGGATTAACTAACTCTCAAGTGAGAGTCAGGTGAAAAATTCTCTCACTACAGTCTAGAATTTCAAGCCTGGAGAGATAATTCAAACAGTCTAGAATTTCAAGCCTGGAGACATAATTCAAAGTGAATAGACAGGCTAGCTGAACTTTTACACCTCATTTATGCAAAGGCAAGAGTATCCATAAAACATTTTTATACAATCCACATAAAATTGAATTCATTTTACCAGTAAAAAAATCATTTCTAACATCCCTTATGCTAATTAACAAACCCCCTGGGATTGATGTGAGATAAAGATGGCTGCAACCATAATCTAATCCTTCTGGATGGAATGTGGCTTCTGAATTGAGAATTTCTTTTTTTTTTTTTTTTTTTTTTTTTTTTTTTTTTTTTTTGTGAAATGAAGCCTCACTTTGTTGCTGAGGCTGGAGTGCAGTGGCACGATCCCGGCTCACTGCAACCTCTGCCTCCCGGTTTCAAGTGATTCCTCTGCTTCAGCCCCCCAAGTAGCTGAGATTACAGATGTGCACCACAATGCCCAGCTAATTTTGTTTTTTAATTCTTAGTAGAGATGGGGTTTTGCCTTGTTGGCCAGGCTGGTCTTGAACTCCTGACTTCAAGTGACCCCCCTGCCTTGGCCTCGCAAAGTACTGGGATTACCTGCGTGAGTCACCATGCCTGGCCTGAAATGACAATTTCAAATATTAACCTACCATCGCTGGAGTGTATTTTTCCTGAGGGAGTTCAGAAATATCACTCCAAAATATGCAGCAATGGTGTGTTGATTACTTTAAACTGAAGTCTTTTGGGAAATGGCAAATGCACAGACGGACTTTTCTTGAATTTCCCTTATCTGACTAAGTGCAGATTCTCCAGAAGGAAGCCAATTGTCATGAAAATGCTTCCTGGGGATTTTTATCTATCTGTGAAGATTAACACACAACAGAAGTCAAACCTAGGAAAAGCCAGAGGTTAGCACCTCCTACAGACAGAATATAACCTATTTTTCGGAAGGCTGATTCGTATTTTTCATAATCATTTACTCTCCCTAGGTTGCCTACATACTCCCCTTCCCTCTCTCCTATGAAGGGAATATAAAAGCTTTTAGGTCTCATTGAGTTATTGGGTAGTTTCTTATCTTCCATGTGATGTCCTTCCACGTGATGCCACGTGATG
This sequence comes from Rhinopithecus roxellana, assembly GCF_007565055.1. Classification (NCBI taxonomy): domain Eukaryota; kingdom Metazoa; phylum Chordata; class Mammalia; order Primates; family Cercopithecidae; genus Rhinopithecus; species Rhinopithecus roxellana. Next base: position 54,970,401 of record NC_044554.1, on the reverse strand, counting down.
CATGTCAATAAAATGTACATATATATATAGATTTTTTCTCCTTTTAATCTGTCTATTGCCAGTGTATTTCACCAGACTTTCAGTCTCAAATCTTCAGAACAGGGGAAAAGAATTCCTTCATCCATATATCCCAATTATGTAACCCCCTGATCGGTTCTTCCTGCCTGCTGCACACACAAAATCAACTCACTGAGACCATGCCATTGCAGTAAAGAACGAGTTTGATTGACACAAGGCTGGCCACACCACACAGGAGACTGTTATCACTCAACTCAATCTCCCCAAAGGCTGAAAGGTTAGAGTTTTTTCCAAGATCTTTTGATGAGCAGGGGCCTAGGGTAGGGGTATACTGATTGGTTGGGTCCGAGATGAAATCATAGGGAATCGAAGCTGCCCTCTTATGCTGGGTCAGTTCCCGGGATGGGGCCACAGGACTGGTTGGCAGGTACAGGTGGGGCCATCCCTTGTCAGAAATGCGAAAACCTGAAAAGACATCTCAAAAGCCAGTCTTAGGTTCTACAATAGTGATGTTATCTGCAGGAGTAATTGGGGAAGTTGCAAATCTTCTGACTTCCAGAATAAGGGCTGGTAATTATTTAGAATTCAAGCCCCTCTCATCCTCCTAACTTGGTGGTCTTTCATTGGTTTTACAAGAACCATTTAGTTTGGGGGAAGGGCTACAATCATTTAAACTATAAACTAAGTTTCTCCCAAAGTTATCTTGGCCCACACCAACGAGTGAGCGAAGACAGCCAGCCTATGAGGCCTAGAAGCAAGATGGAGTCAGCCACGTTCGATTTCTCTGTCATACTTTCACAAAGCCAGTTTCAGTCAGGGCTCTTCAAATGCCCAACTAGCTATTCCTAAGTAAAGAATGAAAGTAACTAGAACACATCATACCACACTATCCATGCTGAAGCATTTTAAAGTAAACGTAAAGACAATGTAATGTACAGACACCTTCATTTTTCTCATGGTGATTTCTCTGGGATATTGTTTTGTATTTCCCTGTCTGACTTGTGGCAACACCTGCATTTCTGTAATTATAAAAGGCAAGACTTACTACTTGACTTTTAGAGGAACATTTGAGGCTGGGTGCTGTGGCTTACGCCTGTAATCCCAAAGCTTTGGAAGGCCAGGGCAGGTTGATCACCTGAGGTCGGGAGTTCAAGAACAGCCTGGCCAACATTGTGAAACCCCATCTCTACTAAAAATGTAACAATCAGCCGGGTGTGGTGATGCATGCCTGTAATCCCAGCTACTCTGCAGGCTGAGGCAGGAGAATCGCTTAAATCTGGGAGGTGGAGGTTGCAGTGAGCCAAGATCGTGCCACTGCACTGCAGTCTGGGTGACAGAGTGAGACTCCATCTCAAAAAAAAAGAACATTTGATTAAGGCCCGGGAATTGCTAGGGGAGCCCAAATCCACTTTTGTCTTAGCCTCGGCCATTATGAGTAACAAACACCCTCTTCTCAACACAGTGTGTGATTCCCATGGGAGGCTGGATGTTGGGAAAGCTGCCTCTCCCAGTTTGGCTTATTTTTTGACTTATCAGAATCTTCTAAACCAAAAGACCTCTCCTGTTCTTTCTCCTAGGAGGAGAAACTACTAGTCATCTTCCCAAATGTAGCACTCTTAGACTGCATTCCCATAAGGATTTCTCTCTAGCTTCTGTATTTTCTCACCCTGTTGACCTTAATCAGTAACAAAGGCTTTTATAATACTACTACTGCATTGTCCCCGACCTCAGGTTTAGAAACTCCTTAGCTCCCTTGCCTCTGGGCAGGTCTGTCTATTGCATTGCACAAAAGAAGAAGAAAGAAAGAGTAGAGAAAGGAATGTCTAGCCCTAAGCTTTCTTTTGCATCTGTATGCTTGGTGGCCTCAGAATCGCCTGAAGCAGTCAAAGGTAAATAAGCTTTGGTCTATTCTTCCTTTGTTCTCTGAACTGAGACTTTACTCCCAAGGAGATTTTCTTCTCAGATTAGACTTGGAGAGGTCTTTTTTTTCTCTTTTGCTTAGATGATGTGAACTGATAATTTGCATCTACAAAGGGAACTAAGAAATATTGAATGACTAACTCTCTCACGGAAGACTCTGTGGAGGTGCTCCATTCTGTAATCTCTCCTCTACTCCAGGAAACCTCCAAAGTAAATGGAAACCCAAAAGCAACATTTTCAGGGCCAAGTTTATTTTAATATTGTCTCTGGATCGTTCTCATTACAATCAAGCAAGTTTTAAGTCACCAACCTTAAAACCAGCACTCCTCTCCTCCAGTTAAAAAAAAAAAAAAAATCAGATAATTTTAACAAAAATAAACAAACAAGACACAGGATTTAAAAAAATTAACTCCCTATTACAAACCAAAGAAGGGCAATGTATTAAAGGCTCAAGCGAAAATCTCACCCCACCCCATCCCTAATAGAGTTTCTCCATAAAGCATTGATTTTTTTTTTTGTAGCAAAATATATATGCACTTTATTCTCAGTGAGGTAAAGGAAAGCATTACTTTTCTTTGTTGAATCAGAATAGACTTTCCTAAGAGAAATAATACGAAAAAACTCACTGCAACTGAAATAAAACAGATAAAATGAAGCGATGACAAAGATGAAAGCAAAGCAAGCATTACCAAGGAAATCAGAACAAATGGAACAGAAGCAAAATCAAAGTTATACCCCTGCCAAAAAGAAATCCTATCAAAAGAAAACAGATAACGGATTGTAAAAGATCACCATACTGTGGGGGAGGGGGACGTGAACAAAGAACAGTGCTCAAACATACCTTGGGAATAGTTTTAAATTCCAAACACAAAGGCAGCAGGGACCCTGCAGATGTGAATAAGCCAGCAGCTTTCTATTGAAGAATTTATGAGGTTCTCTTAGCCCCTTCATCTAGCACCTAATAACAGTGCCACCTTTGCCTGAAAACTATCCTGCCTCCCTCAAGCACAGTCATCAAACACATTATAAAAGGAGAGCTTCAGGCTTCAGGAAACACCAGATAATGACACAATTCTGTGGAAATCAGAAAGTATTAGCTTTGATTTCATCAGGCTGACAATACCAATAGACATGTAAGTTACAGTTGTATTTAATAAGAAGCTTGATGAAATTCAAAATACTGAGCTGGCCATTCTCTTTCTCAGTGCAGGTGAGAGTCGGCTAGAGAACATTTGGCTTCTGGTGATAATCACGTCGTTAAAAAAGAAACAGGTTAGACAAAAATGTTTCCAATTGAATATATTGTTCACTGCTGCTCATCTACAAATTTCACTAAGAGTAATAGTAAAGTAGGATGACTCATAAGCCCAAAAGGCCAAAGAAAATAGGAGCGCAGAGGACAAAAGGCATCAACCCAAAATTGGGAGCTGGAATGAAAAGGAAAGATTGGCAAATGGTGTATCAGACCGCAGAGCACTGTTAAAATAATTTAATAGGAGGTAATTAGACAGGGGTGGCTCTGAAGTCCTAGGTTCCTACATGAGCAAACCAAAACCTAACTCAAATACATCTGTTTGTGTGTTTGTTTGTCTGTTTGTGTGTTTGTTTAGAGACAGAGTCTCACTATGTTCTCCAAGCTGGTCTTGAACTCCTAGACTCAAACGATCCTCCCCATTCAGCCTCCCAAGTAGCCAGGACTACCGGCATAAGCCACTGCACTGGGCTCTCTTTTGTAAGTGACTAGCTTAAAGGAAAATGAAACTGAAGCTTAACCACTCTGAAACTTCCATCTAACCTCAAACTCCAACTGCTTTCCACTGGAATGATCAAATTTGGCTACTGCTCCACTTTCACCTACCAAATATTTTCTTGCCCTGGTTCCACATTCACCTTACAAAAGCCTTTCACTCCTGCATCTTCTGTCTGGCGCTGTGGTCTGGAGCTGTCCAACTCACTCACTGCTGTCTAAGTAAACTCTTTAAAATTTTAATGTGACAGACAGGTGCAGTGGCTCATGCCTGTAATCCCAGCACTTTGGGAAGCAAAGGTGGACAGATAACTGAAGTCAGGAGTTCGAGACCAGCCTGGCCAACATGGTGAAACCTCGTCTCTACTAAAAATACAAAAATTAGCTGGGCCTGGTGGTGCAAGCCTGTAATCCCAGCTATTCAGGAGGCTGAGGCAGGAGAATCACTTGAACCCAGGAGGTTGCAGTGAGTCAAGATGGCACTACTGCACTCCCACCTGGGTGACAGAGTGAGACTCTGTCTAAAATAAAATAAAATAAAATTGTAATGTGCCTCAGTTTATCTTTTAACAGTTCTGAAATCAAAGTGCCTAAAAGGAGTCCAGGTGGGTATATGGAAGTAAGAGGGAGTTAATGGCAATGGATTCCCAATGCTGAAGCTCAGAAATCCCGGGAATTTGAGGCCCCAGGACAGCCCACAGGTGGGGTGCAGGTGGGTCAAAAAACAGGAGAATTGCTAGAGTCTGTTTGTAAAGTAGTGGGATGAAGCAGGAAGGCCAGAGCCAAAACAGCAATGACTCCCGTGTGCAGAGCTGGCCTGCATGGGAACCGCTGCACAGCCATGGCTCAGAGCTGCCTGGCAGAGAGTAACTCAGAGATGGAAAGAGCCCCAAACTCCTATTCTGAGTCACCTGAAGATGGCAGAACTTAGAAAGCCACACTTAGACCTCTGCTGAGCCTGAGTCCTCCATAGGGTGACCCCAGAACGAAATCAATAGGAAGATATTATGATCAGAAACATGCAAGTAAGATTTTCATTCTGATATTGTGATATTAGGTTTCTGCCTATAGTCCTTGGCTCATAATTCCCATAGCCCTTGTTTCACTGAACAGAATCTTGCTCTCTGACCTTCTTCCGACCCCTTTGCCCTTGCCCAAGGCAGAACTCTCATGTGACTATGGGTCATGAGACCCTCATTTCAGAAGGGGTTCTGCCCTGTACCTTGGAGGAAGGAATACTGCCCATAAAGGCCAAGAAGAATCTGAACAGACAGGCCTTACTGAGTTTGGATCGTACCCTGTTATTCAATCACATCTCTACATGGCTATCAATCATGCCTATCCAATGAAGTCTTCATAAAAGGCCCAAGAGGACTGGGTTCGGAGAACCTCCAGGTACCTGAAAACATGGAGGTTCCTGGAAGGTGATGAACCCAGGGAAGCCTGGAAGCTCTGCACCCCTTCTCACATGCCTTGACCTATGCATCTCTCCCTCTGCACCCTTTGAAAGAACCTCCATAATACACCAGTACCTGTAAATGTTTCCCTGAGTTCTGTGAACTGCTCTAGCAAATTAACTGAACCCGAAGAGGGGGCTGTGGAAACCTCAACTTGAAGCTGATTGGTCACAAGTTTCTGGAGGCCTGAACTTGCAACTGGTGTCTGAAGGAAGTCAGGGTGGGGGCACACAGTCTTGTGGGACTGAGCCCTCAACATGTGGGATCTGGAGCCATCTCCAGGAAGATAGCACCACAAGTGACTTGAAGTCAAAGACACTTAGCTGGTGTCTATTTCTTAGGGCATGGGGGAAAACCCACGCACATTTGGTCGCAGAAGTCTTCTCTGTTGTGGTAGTGGTGGTGGTGCTGGTGCGAGGAAAAATGATTTGAGTTTTTCAAACAAATGTGTAAAGCGTTTGGAAGTCATCACTCCCATCCTTACAACAAGAAAAGATGCTGTTGTAGACTAAAATTCAGCAATTCTTCTCAGAACCATCAGAGAACTTAGGTCACAGAGCAAACTCCCACATCAAAAGCTGGAGAGGCGGGTGAATCACAGCTTACTAGGAGCAGAAGCCAACAGAGATGAAGCCTGTGGGAACGCTTAAACTGTAACTAAGTGCTGGAGGTTGAGTGTGGATCAGCCTGCGAGTTAAAAACTATTATGGGCTCAATCTCAGGCATCCCCTCACCCCACCGATGCTTTCATGAGTTTTCCTCCAGAAGTCCCATTAGGTTCTTATAATGAAGAACACAGAAAAATCCCCTCATGTGTAGGGCAGGTGGAGAGAAGAAGTAACCACTTTGAAATAAGCCCAGAAACTTCTGTTCTCCATAACAAAAGCCTTCTCTCAAAAGAAAGTACTTTGTTAAAGCCTTATCTGATCTTGTGGAAGGGCAATAAGCTATTAAGCCACTTTTAGCTTCCTACCTCATATAAACGGAGGGAAAAAAACCTAAAACTCTTCCCAAAGTCACAAGCCAGGGACACAGAAAGACATAGAAAAAGAAAGAGAGAAAGAAAATAGAGGAGGAAGGGGAAGGAAGGAAGGAAAAAAGAAAGAACAAAGAGAGAAAGAAAAAAAGAAAGAAAGAAGAAGAAAGGAAGGAAGGAAAAGAGAAAGGAAAGAAAGAAAGAGAAAGAAAGAAAAAAGAAAGAAAGAGAAAGAAGAGAAAGGAAGAAAGGAAGAAAGGGAAAGAAAGAAAGAAAAAGGAAGGAAGGAAGAGAAAAGAAAGAAATGAAAGAAAGAAAAAGAAAGAGGAAGGAAGAAAAAGAAAGAGAAAGGAAAGAAAGAAGGAAGGAAGGAAAGAAAGAAAGAAGAGAAAGAAGAGAAAGGAAGAAAGAAAGAAGAAAAAGAATGAAGAAAAAGAAGAAAAGAAAGAAAGAGAGACCACACAAGCAAGAAGAGAGTGGAGTGAAATATTTAAAGTGTTGATACAACTAAAATTTGTCCATCTACAATTTTAAAAACATGGATGGGCACAGTGGCTCACAGCTGTAATCCCAGCACTTTGGGAGGCCAAGGTGGGTGGATCACCTGAAGTCGGGAGTTCAAGACCATCCTGACCAATACGGTGAAACCCCGTCTCTACTAAAAATACAAAAATTAGCCAGGCATGGTGGCGGACACCTGTAGTCTCAGCTACTCGAGAGGCTGGGACAGGAGAATCACTTCAGCCCAGGAAATGAAGATTGTAGTGAGCCAAGATCGTGCCACTGCACTCCAGCCTGGGCAACAGAGCAAGACTCTATCTCAAAAAAACAAAAAGTATATATATATAAATTTAAAAATAAATCAAATGGTGAAAGCACAAAACCAATAATCTAAAATTCTGTATCCAGTAACATACCCCTGCAAAAATGGAAAGAGAAATAAATACTTTCTTAGCTAAACAATAAAATAATTTGATGTCTGTAGATTAATCTTATACGAAATATTTTTTTAAAGTTTTTCAGAGACAAGGGAAATTACTTAGGCCAGAAACTCAGGTTCACATAAAGAATGGAAAAGCCATCAGAGAAGGAATAAATGAAAGATAAAATATTTTAGTTTTCATACTCTTATTGATCTAATAATTATTGTTCAAAATAATAATAGCAATTTGATAATAATTTGATTATAGTGTATGGATAAGTGAAACGAGTGACAGCAATGTTTCAAGGGAAGGAAGAAAGGAACTAGGAATACTTTGTTATAATGCATCTGCACTACCTGTGAAGTGGTATAGTGGACTTAGATTAGTTGTAAATGTACAGTGTAAATTCTGGGGCAACCACTGGAAAAAAATGTAAAAGTGTAATATTATACTAAGAGAGGACAGAAAATGGAACCACATAAAATATTCCATTAAAACCAAGCAGGTAGTAAAAGAGGGAAGACAAAGAAAAAGACAAACTACAACAAGTATAAAACAGTTATAAATATGGTGGATATTAATCCAACTATTTCAACAATCACTTTAACTGTGAATGGTCTAAATATACCAATGAAAAGACAGACAGATAGAGTGGATCAAAAAATAAGACCCAATTATATGTTGTGTGCAAGAAACTCACTTTAAAAATAGAGACATATATTAAGAGTAAAAAGAGAAAGATATACCATGCTAATATTAACCAAAAGAAAAGTAGAGTAACTACATTAATTTCAGATAAAATATTTCAGAATAAGAAATTTATCAAGGATAAAGAGAGATATTACCTAACAATGGAAGAGTCAATTATTTAAGAAGACATAATAATCCTCAATGTGTATGCACCAAACAACAGAATCAATATCCTTGAAGCAAAATCTGATAGCACTGCAAGGAGAAATAGACAAATCCACCACTATTACAATTGGAGACTTCAACACCTCCTTATCAGTAACTGACAAATCCAGCAGGCAGAAAATTAGTAAAGAGATACCTGAAGTGAACAGCACCACCAATCAATGGGATCTAATTGAAATGTATGAAATATGTCACCCATCAACAACAGAAAACACATTTTCTCAAGCTCACATGGAACATTCACAAATATAGACCACATTCTGGGCTATAAAACAGATCTCAACAAACTTACAAGAAAACATACAGAGTATGCTGTGAGACCACAATGGAATTAAACTAGAAATTAATAATGGAAAGATAAAGCTAGGTATGGTTATATGCACCTGTAGTACCAGCCATTCTAGAAGCTGAGGTGGGAGTATTGCTCAAGCCCAAGGATTCAAGCCCAGCCTGGGCAATATAGCAAGACTCTATCTCTTTAAAAAATGACAGAAAGGTAGCTGAAAAATCCTGAAATATTTGGATATGAAGGCACACACTTCTAAATAACAACTGAATCAAAGAAAGTCTTAAGAGAAATTTTGAAGTATTTTGAATTAAATGAAAATGAAACAGCATTAAATGTCCTCCCATCCTGAGAAAGTTAGGACACTACTCTGCCCCTACCCTTGAAGAAGACTGAAAATTAACTCTCTGAAGATCTTGCTTTGCACTCTGAACTCAGACAGCAGGCATAGTTGAAGATGCTAGGTGAATAAGGGGAACTAAGTAATATTCCACATACCATATACTTGGTACTCTCTCCAAGCCTCCTTCTCCTACTTGTCTTTCAGAAAAATAGTAACCAGGAATATACCCCTTTAGTAGACAGAATAATGGCCTGGCAAGGATGTCAACATCCTAATCCACAGGACCTGTGAACATGTTATGTTACATGGTAAGATGAAATTAAGGTTGCAAATAAACCCTGGATGATCTGGGTGGATCCAATGTGATCACAAAGGTCCTAATAAGTGACAGAAGGAGGGAAGGAGTATCAGGATATGAGAAAGACTCCACTGGCCATTGCTGTCTTTGAAGATGGAAGGAGACCACAGCCAAGAAATGTGGAGCAACCTTTAGAAGCTGGAAATGACAAGAAAACAGATGCTCCCTAGAGTCTCCAGGGAGGAACACAGTCCTGCAACCCCTTGATTTTACCCCAGTGAGACTTCTCCAACCTCTGACCTCCAAGACTGTAGGATAATACATTTCTACTGTGTTAAGCCATACACTTATGGTCATTTGTTACACAGCAACAGAGAACTTACACAGCCCCCAATCCAGAAAGTGTAGGTTTCCTCACCTTCAACACTGACCAGTCCACAGGAAATTCATATAGACCAATACTGGCACCTGGAGTCTCCTGAACAATAGTCAATGGCCCTCCCTGATCATCCTATAGTGAAATCTCCTTTTTTTTTTTTTTTTTTTTTTTTTTGAGACGGAGTCTCGCTCTGTCGCCCAGGCTGGAGTGCAGTGGCCGGATCTCAGCTCACTGCAAGCTCTGCCTCCCGGGTTTACGCCATTCTCCTGCCTCAGCTTCCCGAGTAGCTGAGACTACAGGCACCCGCCACCTCGCCCGGCTAGATTTTTGTATTTTTTAGTAGAGACGGGGTTTCACTGGGTTAGCCAGGATGGTCTCGATCTCCTGACCTCGTGATTCGCCCGTCTCGGCCTCCCAAAGCGCTGGGATTACAGGCTTGAGCCACCGCGCCCGGCCCGAAATCTCCTTTTTAAAAACTACACTCATCCACACAATGTCTAAGTCTGAAATATAAATGAACAGCTAAGGATCAGTTGACACTTGGAAAAAGCTTTTGACATCAAAGAGATCCCAACAAACACAAAGAGAGAGGAACTGGATGGAAATAGAGACAATGTCAGTGAAAAATGACTTTAAAAACATAATTGAGAGTAGCTGTAGTGACTTATGCCTGTTACCCCAACTAATCAGCAGGCTGAGAAGGGAGGATGGCCTGAGCCTGAGAGTGTGAAGTTACAGTGAGTTATGATCATGTCACTGGACTCCAACCTGGACAACAGAGTAAGTCTCATCTCTAAAACAATAAAAAGTAAATAAAAAATAAAAACCCTAACTGATATCCTCAAAGAGAAAAGAGAATATATTGAATCTATGAAATGGGATGCTGAGGCAACCCCAAGGATGAGATTATCAAATTGAACTCATAAGAATCAGAGATCTTAGCCAGTATCAACATTTACTAATTAGACCAGGTGCAGTGATTCATGCCTATAACCCCAGGACTTTAGGAGGCCCAGGCAGGAGGATCACTTGAGCCCAGGAGTTCAAGACCAGTCTGGGCAATATAGTGAAATTTCATCTCGACAAAAAAATAAAAATAAATTAGCCAGGGGTGGTGGCATGTGCCTACGGTCCCAGCGACTCAGAAGGCTGAGGTGGGAGGGTCACTTGAGCCAGGGAGGTCCAGGCTATAATGGGCCATGTTTGTGTCATACACTCAAGCCTGGGCAACAGATCTAGACTCTGTGTCAAAACAAACAACAAGAAAAAAAACAAAAACCCTAATTATTCAAAGGATACAGGTGATCATGACATGTAGGCAAAACCTGGAAAAGTCTGAAATGACCAGTGCAGATCCTCAGTCCTTCCTTGCCACTTTATAACATTCTGTAGTCCAGAGTTAACATGTAAGGCTCTAAGTAGCATATATAAGACATCCATTACACAAATAGAGTTATTTTATTGACAAAAATCTTCTTTTTATACTCTGGCAATTACATAGCAGACACTGACATTTTCAAGTGGGCCATGCCTCCATGTATGCATGGATTCCAGATTTGCACAACAAAAGCAACCTAGCCAGACCAGGTACATCCTGGTAAAAGCATTCCAGAAATGAGACCTCTTTCTGCTTGTAGATGCTATCTCATTAGCTAGTTTGCATGAAGATTTAACTTGGTCCTTTCTTTTTTTTTTTTTTTTTTTTTCCCTGGCATTTCCAAGTCAAGTAGAGTAAGTTACAAACCAGCTGCTAATCCTTTTCTTCCCAGAAGGTATAAAAAGAAACATTCAGAAAGCTCTTAGAAATTAAAAATATGGAAGTGGAAGTAAATACTTCAATAGGAAGGCTGAAACATAATGCCATGGAAATCTCCCATATGGTAGAGCAAAAGGCAAAGATACGAACACAGAACAAGTAACACATATTAAAAGATCACTTTAGGATTTAAGCTGAGTAATAGGAGTTCCAGAGAAAGGAAACTAAGTTTTAACATGAGAAAGTGATGCTAGACGAAACAGCAACAATTGTTTCCAACTAAGGAAAGCCACTTTCCAGATCAAAAGGAGTCCCCTAGAAACAAGCACTACAAACGAGAGGGAAACTACAGTGAGCCTCATTGCAATGACGTTTCAGAATACCAGGGACAATAAGAAGACCCTCAGAACTTGCAGAGAAGGGTTAAAAAACAAAAACAAACCAAAAAAAAAAAAAAAAAAAACACATCAAGTACAAAGAATCAGGAATCAGACTGGCATCAGATTTCAGTGGGAACACTGAAATCTGGAAAATGATGAAGCAATGACTTCAGAATTCATAGCAGAAATCCTTTGCCGCCTAGAGACTATATATATATATATATCTCCAATGTCAGGACAGAATAAAAACTTACATGCCAAATCTCTATAAGCACTGGAAAACAGCCTCTACCCAAACAAGGGAGAATACTAAGGAAAATAAGACATAGGGTTTAATAAACAGAGTCTAGCACGGAGGAGAGACAATAGAAATTCTGAAAATGATGGTTAGGAGACCTTTCTCTGTCACCCAGGCTGCAGTCTGGAATGCAATGGTGTGATCATAGCTCACTGCAGCCTCAAACTCCTGGGATCAAGCAATCCTCCCACCTCAGCCTCCTGAGGAGCTAGGATTGCAGGCACACACCACATCAGCTAATTTTTGTATTTTTTTGTAGAGACAGGGTCTCACTATGTTGTTCAGGCTGTACTTGAACTCCTGGCCTCAAGTGATCCTCCTGCCTTGGACTCTGAAAGCACTAGGATTACAGGTATAAGACACTATACCTGGGCAGACTCTCTAAAACAACAACTATAAATCAAGACTAGAAGACAAGTCATCCAGAATGGAGAGGGAGGAAGGAGGACAAGAAATCCAGAACAAATATCAGCAATGTCTCAAATTGGATGGATGGATGGATGGATGGATGGATAGATGGATGGATGGATGGGTATGGAGAGAGAGAAGACTAACTGATATTTATCAACTTTTATTTTAACAGATAAACTCTTCATTTGCATAAGAATATATTATGTATGAATTACAATAGGCAGTACATTCATATAGTTTTTAATAACATAAAAAATCTGTTTTCATCCCTGTCTCCATCCATCCTGACCACCATCTTCCACACACACATCATTATTTACTATTTTCTTTTTTGTTTGTTTGTTTTTTGAGACGGAGTCCCGCTCTGTCACCCAGGCTGGAGTGCAGTGGCATGATCTTGGCTCACTGCAAGCTCTGTCACCCAGGTTCATGCCATTCTCTTGCCTCAGCCTCCCAAGTAGCTGGGACTACAGGCACCTGCATCATGCCTGGCTAATTTTTTGTATTTTTAGTAGAGACAGGGTTTCACCATGTTAGCCAGGATGGTCTCGATCTCATGACCTCATGATCTGCGGACCTCAGCCTCCCAAAGTGCTGGGATTACAAGCGTGAGCCACCACGCCCGGACTACTATTTTCTTTTTAATTTCCTTAATGTGACAAATAATTTGATATACTCCTGATGTTATATAAGTATATCTCTAGGATAAATGCTCATCAGTAGGAGTTTCAGGTCACAGAATAAATGCATTTGTAATTTGGGGGATATTACCAAATTGTCCTACAGAGATTCTATTATAACATGTACAATCACAACAGCAAAGCACGAAAAAGCCTGTTTCTCAACAGTTTTGCCAAGAATGCACTGTAAAACTTTAGATTTTGCTCATCTGACAAGTGAAAAATGGTCAATTCAGTTTAATTTGCATTCATCTAATTACGAATTGGATTTAACATCTTTTCATAAATGTTTTAACATTTGTATTTCTTTTTTGTGAAATGTCTTTTCATGTCCTCCACTCTTATTCTATCAGGTCACTTTTTCTCACCAATTTCTGTGTGTGTGTGTGTGTGTGTGTATGCATGAATGTATTGAGAAAAGATCTATACTTCTGACAATGAGTTTGGAAACTAAATAATAGTATTGGGAGTAGAGAAAGAAGACAAAGGTATTATGGTTACAAGAGCCAAAGCCTCTTTTTCTACAATAGGGGGATGACAATAAATAATACCTAAAATTGAAGTCAAGAAATAGCATTAGACAAACTCAGTGGCTCATGCCTGTAATCCCAGCGCTTGAGGAGACTGAGGCGGAAGGATCAATTGGGGCCAGAAGTTCAAGCCTAGCCTGGGCAACATAGTGAGATTCCATCTCTACAAAAAAAATTTAAAAATTTAAAATAGCTGAGTGGTGACACATGCCTGTAGTCCCAGCTACTTGGCAGGCTGAGACGAGGAGGTCACTTGAACATAGGAGTTTAAGACTGCAGTGAGCCATGATCATACCACTGCACTCCAGCATGGGCAACAGAGTGAGACCTTGTCTAAAAAATATATATATATTTAAAAAGTAGGCTGGGCATGGTGGCTCACACCTGCAATCCCAGCACTTTGGGAGGCCGAGACCAGCAGATCACAAGGTCAGGAGATCAAGACAATCCTGGCTAACACGGTGAAACCCCGTCTCTACTAAAAATACAAAAAAAAAATTAGCCAGCATGGCGGCAGGTGCCTGTAGTCCCAGCTACTCGGGAGGCTGAGGCAGGAGAATGGCGTGAACCCGGGAGGCAGAGCTTGCAGTGAGCTGAGATTGCACCACTGCACACTCCAGCCTGGGCAACAGAGCAAGACTCCATCTCAAAAAAAAAAAAAAAAAAAAGTAATGTTTGCATATTTAGTTTTCTTAGATACAAGATTCTCTTCCTATGTTTGCTGATAGTTACTGAGAAAGAAGATTTCCCTGCTATCAAAAAACCTCAGAACCCTAATCTAGGTGTTTTCTGCCTGTAGTATTGCAAAATGTAAGTCGATAAAGAAATGAATCTGAGAGATCTAAGTATAAACACAGCATGATTCTTTCATAGTTTTGAGTCACTTCATTCAACCAATTCCATGGATTTTTTTCAACTTGCATTTCTAATTCTCTCTATTAATTTCCTAGAGCTACTGTAACAAAGTACAAACTAGGTAGCCTAAAACAACAGAAACTCATTGTCTTACAGTTCTGGAAACTACAAGTTTTAAATTAAAGAGTCAGCAAGCCATACTTTCCCTGAAGACTCTAAGCGAGATCCTGCGATCCTTCCATCCTTCCTCACCTGTTGCTAGTTTTTGATAGTTTACTGTTTGTTTTTGTTGTTGTTGTTGTTGTTGTTGTTTGAGACAGGGTCATGCTCTGTCGCTCAGGCTGGAGTGCAGTGGTGCAATCACAGCTCACTGCAGCCTCAACCTGGGCTCAAGTGATCCTCCCACCTCAGCCTCCCAAGTAGCTAGGACTGCAGGCACGTGCCACCACATCCAGTTAGTTTATTTTTATTTTTTGTAGAGATATGGTCTCACTGTGTTGTCCTGGCTGTTCTCCAACTCCTGACCTCAAGCTAACCTCTTACCTTGACCTCCTAAAGTGCTGGGATTACAGGCATGAGCCACTGCGCCCAGCCTGGGTAGTTCCCTGTTTGCTGTTCCTTGACTTGTAGACACATCACCCCAAGCCTCCATCATCACATGATGCTTTCTCCATGTCTAAGTTTCCTTCTTTTTATAAGAATACCAGTCATTGGATTAGATTCCACCCTTCTCCAGTACAACCTCATTTTATCTTGATCACATCTGCAAAGATCCTATTTCCAAATAAGATCACATTCATAGCTACCAGAGGTTAGGACTTCAACATATCTCTTTGGGGGACACTCAACTCACACACTTTCATTTTGTTTATTCTAATATATTTTTTCTTCTCTTTCCCTCCAGACTTCACCTTTGCCTTCCTTCTGGTGAAGCCAAAATAGGCATTTCTGAGTAATACAACTGATTCAGGGAATAACTATTCTGAGTATACCCCAACCCAGACCCACCTGTCCCAGGAAAATTGTATACCCTGTTATCCTAATCTACTTTCTCCAAGTGGCAAACCCCAAAATATTTAGTAGTTGCCTATTAAATTTGATGTCCAGGTTGGGTGCAGTGGCTTACACCTGTAATCCCAGCACTTTGGGAAGCTGAGGTGGGTGGATCATCTGAGGTCAGGAGTTTGAGACCAGCCTGACCAATATGGTGAAACCTCGTCTCTACTAAAAATACAAAAATTAAGTGGGTGTGGTAGCATGCACCTATAGTCCCAGCTACTTGGGAGGTTGAGATGGGAGAATTTCTTGAACCCGGGAGGCAGAGGTTGCAGTGATCCAAGATCATGCCACTGCACTCCAGCCTGGGTGACAGAGCGAGACTCAATCTCAAAAAAAATAATTAATTTAAAAAATTTGATATCCAAATGATATAATGATCTCAGGACAAAAATAAACAGAAGAAATAATGGTGTGTTTGAAAGAGTACAAGGTTTGAAATCAGAAAACCTGAGTTGCAATTCCAGTGCTGTTACTTAAAACAGAACCAATCTAGTTCTTCTAAATGCTACTGCAATATTCTTTTCATCATCGTAAGGCTAAAGGCTCCACCTGTGACCCAAATTCAATTCCCACACCAAGAGCGGTCCTAGATTGCACAGAATGTTGCACCTAAATTTAAATGGAAATGCCCAAGGAGAAGGAAAAGAAGAGAATAAAGAGGAGGAAAGGAGGAGCAAAAGAAGGAGAAGGAAAAGGAGAAAGACAGCAGCAAATAGCAAAATACAATTTCCAGAAAATCTCTTTTAGCAATTTTTAAGCAGATACACAGAAAAAAAGTCCCAAGAGGAAACTGTCTCTTGGAGCTTCCCTAAAAATGAATGGAAAGAAGTCACTGGCAGTTACCAGCGTGTATTTCATGCTATTTTCGTTAGTGGGTGAGTCATCCATGCCGGGTAGTGAATTTCCCAGGCTTTCAAATTTAAATGAATGTAGATAGTGCAAGGCATTCATTTTACTGTGGAGTGTTTTCTCCTGTCGGTCATAAAAGAAATCCATTGTGTTATGATTAGGTCATGCTTGACCCACCTCAGGAATGTTTTCAGAGTGACAGAATATTTATTTCTCAGAGATGTCTCCAAGGTTCAAGGAAGTCTGATTGGCATACTTACAAAGGCCTTGTGATCCTAATAGGGTCTAAGACAAGTCCTCCCCTTCTTTTGTGGGCGGGCTGTTATTGTTAATCCAGCTGCACTTGGTAATGACGCCCACCTTTTCATTCTAAACATAGAATAAGAGAGTAATTAACAGAGCGTAATCACACGGAAAGAAAATCCTGCTTTCTAAAAAAATATTGCTTCAGAATAATTTCATTGTGCTTCACATGTTTTGAACAATTTTAGACAAGAATTTAACTTACTGCTAGTAATAACATGTCATTTCTTCTCCATCTGTCATAATTACTCAATAAATACATAGGCTTCAAAAATTGCATCTCAACTTATGCATGCAAGTGGTGTACTTTCTAATCAAACCACTGTGCCATCAATCATTTTTTTTTTTTTTTTTTTTTTGAGACAGAGTCTCGCTCTATCATCCAGGTTGGAGTGCAGTGGCACAATCTCGGCTCACTGCAACCTCTGCCTCCCAGGTTCAAGTGATTCTCCTGCCTCAGCCTCTCAAGGAGCTGGGATTACAGGCATGTGCCACCACACCCACCTAATATTTTTGTATTTTCAGTAGCGACAGGGTTTCACCATGTTGGCCAGGCTGGTCTTGAACTCCTGACCTCAGGTGATCCACCCGCGTCAGGCTCCCAAAGTGCTGGGATTACAGGCATGAGCCACCATGTCCGACCTTTTTTTTTAAATCCCCCTCCATGTCCCCCCATTGACAATACAGATGAGTCCCAGGGCCTGGGTTGAGATGTATATGGGATAGGTTAATTCAGCCTCCTCTTTCTATTTGGTTGGGCTAAGAACATATCCTGTGCTGAGCACCAGGAGGATGGCACCACAAATCTTTGAGGCCAAAACTTGTAAGATTTCAGCTTCTGAAACAACAAATCCAGACCCAAACGGGCACTGAGCTAAGGACTCAGTGCCTACCAGTTACAGTTTGCATTTGTCACTCATATCTGACAGGTAATTGTTTCTCCTCAGATTTTTTTACTTAAAGGGACCTCAGGTGAGAGACTAGGGATAACAGAAAAGGGCAATTAGGTTATTGCTTAGCAGTTGTTACTGAATGTTAGAAATAACAGCTCGGGGTCATAAAGAAAACCAGCACTCGAACAAAAGATTTCTCAGCAAGGCAAATTTGCTTCTGCAGAAGGGTGCTGCTTGCACTCCTGGCCATGGCGATAGCACACCGAGTGGGGTAGGGCAGTGGTTTTTATCCCTAATGCAGCAGTTCCTGTAGCTGTGTCCTTTCCCCATTGGATGGAGTCCAATCACACAATCTAAGCTGACTTGATTGGCTACTGTTTAAAATTGAATAGGGCTAACTAGGCAGGAAGGGAGAGGATGTTCGTTAGAGCACAAGGTATGTCCGGGCATGTTAGGGCGCAGGAAAGGCCGGAGGGGTAGTTTTGATGGAAAGGACAATTGCAGAGCAAGTAATCAAGGAAATAGATGTGAGTTACAGATTAGGGCTGGCTGGAAGGTTATTTACCATAACTAGGGCCAAGAAGAGGTACAAAGAATGAGGAAGTTAGGCTTGAAAATAGAGAACAAAGAACAAGGAAGCTGAACAAGCCAACTCTTTGAAGAGGAACTTACTGTGCCTAACACTGAATAAGATTAACTGTGGCTTGTTTCCATTCAAATATCAAATCACAAAAATGGAAATCTTTCTTGAAACTCATAAAATTTAACTTTAAGGAAGATTTAGGTTTAACAATATCAATTCATTTTTGTTTTTGTTGTTTGTTTTTTGTGACAGGGTGTCACTCTATTGCCCAGCTCACTGCAACTTCCACATCTAGAGCTCAAGCCATCCTACCACCTCAGCCTCCTGAGTAGCTGGGACTACAGGCACATGCCACCAAGCCCAGCTAATTTTTGTATTTTTTTGGTACAGACAAGGTTTCACTATGTTGTCCAGGCTTGAACTCCTAAGCTCAAGTGATCTGCCTGCCAGGGCCTCTTAAAATGCTGGGATTACAGGCATGAACCACTGCACCCAGCCAATTCATATATTTTAATTGTTTCCTTTTTTTTTTTTTTTTTGGAGACCGAGTCTTGCTCTGTCACCCAGGCTGGAGTGCCGTGGCGAGATCTTGGCTCACTGCACCTCTGCCTCCTGGGTTCAAGTGATTCTCCTGCCTCAGCCTCCCAAAGAGCTGGGATTACAGGCTCGTGGAGACAGGCATGAGCCACTGCGCCCAGCATCCACCAGGATATTTATACAGGAACTGTTTTACCAGGTGGTCAGGTGGTGCCACAGGATAAAATATGACAGGAATGTGGCCAAGGTCAAGAAGCAGGTAAGTGCCACCCAGGGAAGAGACCAGAGCATGAGTCAAGGTCGCTGAGAATAGACAACATGCACACCAGGGTCAAGTATCTATTTACAGCAAGACGAGTGAGAACACAAAATCCAGTCCCTTGCAAGACATCAGTCCCCACAACTAGCAGATGTACTTCATATCCGATCCAGGCAGCATGGTCACATACAGCCCTTTTTGGGCTGTGGTAAGCTAGGCCCAGACTCTGGCCCCATGGGGTCTGAAATACAAAAAGCTGGGGGCATGCCTGACACATGCATGGCTAAACAGTCTGTTTTTTATTTGTTTTTTTGTTTGTTCATTTGTGTTTGAGATGGAGTTTTGTTCCTTTTTGTTCCTGTCGCCCAGGCTGGAGTGCAATAGCGTGATCTTGGCTCACTGCAACCTCTGCCTTCCAGGTTCGAGCGATTCTCCTGACTCTGCTTCCCAAGTAGCTGGGATTACAGGCGCCCACCACCATGCCCGGCTAATTTTTGTATTTTTAGTAGAGATGCAGTTTCACCATGTTGGCCAGGCTGGTCTGCCATTCCTGACCTCAGGTGATCCACCCTCCTCTGCCTCCGAAAGTGCTGGGATTACAGGTCTGAGCCAGCGCACCCAGCCTGTTAAGCAGTTTTAAGAAACGTTTACTTGTGCTCAGTACAGAGGGAACGGGGACAGTCTGGTGTGCTCTGAGCTCTTGCATGCAATGTGCTTAGTGAGCTGGTCAGCACCTCCTGTACCAAGCACAGGGTTCTTCTTGGGAACACTGGCTGCCTTTGGACCTTTCTTTCACAAAAATATTTGACATCATACATGTATCCTGATGGTCTTATATACTCAATATTTTTTGCAATAGCCCATGCAGGAAAAACATTGGAATAGACAAACTGTGAGATGTTGAAACAATGAAATACACACAGCAATAAAACAGACTAGAGATATGCACGATAATATAGATGAATCTTAAAATTAATATCATGCAAAAATGCAAGACACAAAAGCATACATACTAATTCCATTATATGAAGTTCAAAAATAAGCAAAACTAAACTATTGTTTAGGAATACATGCATGATTGGCAAAACACCAAAGAATGGCAAGTGACCAAAATTGACCAACATTCATAAAAAGCAGAATAGTAGTTGCCCCCATGGAAAAGGAGGCGTTTGAGCCGGATGTTGTTTCGAAACACAGGGATATTCTGAAATTTCCTGTCTTGATCCAGCTGATAATTAGATAAGTGTTTGCCTTATAAATATTTACTGTACCGAACATTCACTGTGGAGGCTACAAGAACGCACCACCCAGCCCTCCTATTACAAGGACTATAACTTGACTGAAGGCCCAGATGCATGCAGAACCCCACTGCAGCATTGGTGCAAGGCCAACTCCACCCCCACAACAATGAGGTTGGTCCTGAGGCTGCTCCACTCATGAATGAGATTAACAGGTAGAGCAGGGCAGAACAGATCCTGGGAGGTACACGAGGCTTGCAACCACCAACTTTAGCTGAGGGGCTCCCCAACAGCTTTGCCAAACCTTCCCTAGACTTCAGGTCAATCTAGGACATATCTACCCACCTTGCTCTCTCTCCCTCCGAGTCAGACTCACAGGGGAGCAATGACCGCCCTAGCCTTTCTCCAAAGCCCCTCCGATTCCCTCTCTATTTACTTTCCCAAAGGTATTTCTCTTAGTAAAATCCTTGCACATTTAACCTCTTTCTTGGCCTCTGCTTCTCAAAGGACCCCAAGCTGGCAAAATTGTTTTATTCCCCACCCCCTTTTTTTTTTGAGATGAAGTTTTGCTCTTGTTGCCCAGGCTGGAGTGCAACAGCACGATCTTGACTCACTACAACCTCCACCTCCCCAGGTTCAAGAGATTCTCCTGCCTCAGCCTCCCGAGTAGCTGGTACAGGTGTTCATCACCACGCCCAGCAAATTTTTTCTGTTTTTAGTAGAGACAGGGTTTTACCATGTTGGCCAGGCTGGTCTCGAACTCCTGATCTCAGGTGATCCACCCACCTCGGCCTCCCAGAGTGCTGGGATGACAGGTGTGAGCCACAGCACCTGGCTGTTTTATTCCCTTTTCTACATGTGTATTCCATTTCTCAGTGTTAAAAATGTTTAAAACGGTCATGCCGGCTGGGCATGGTGGATCACGCCTGTAATCCCAGCACTTTGAGAGGCCAGTGTTGGTGGATCACAAGGTCAGGAGTTGGAGACTAGTCTGGCCAACATGGTGAAACCCCATCGCCACTAAAAATACAAAAATTAGCTGGGCGTAGTGGCGCATGCCTGTAATCCCAGCTACTTGGTGTGTCTGGAATTGGTTCCTCCCCATGGGCTCCTGGTCTCACTGACTTCAAGAATGAAGCCATGGACCCTCGCGTGAGTGCTACAGTTCTTAAAGATGGTATGTCCGGAATTTCTTCCTTTAGATGTTCAGATGTGTCCGGAGTTTCTTCCTTCTGGTGGGTTCTCTGGCTCACTGACTTCAGGAGTGAAGCTGCAGACCTTGGCAGTGAGTGTTACAGCTCATAAAGACAGCGCGTCCAGAGTTGTTCGTTCCTCCCGGTGGGTTCATGGTCTCACTGGCTTCAGAAGAGAAGCTGCAGACCTTTGTGGCGAACGTTAAAGCTCATAAAGGTGGCGCAGACCCAAAGAGTGAGCAGCAGGAAGATTTATTTCGAAGAGCGAAACAACAAAGCTTCCAAAGCATGGAAGGGGACGCAAGCGGATTACTGCTACTGGCCCCGGTGGCCTGCTTTTATTCCCTTATTTGACCCCACCTACATCCTGCTGATTGGTCCATTTTACAGAGAGCTGATTGGTCCGTTTTACAGAGTGCTGATTGATGTGTTTACAAACATTTAGCTGGACACAGAGTGCTGATTGGTGCATTTACAATCCTTTAGCTATACAGAAAAGTTCTCCAAGTCCCCACCAGACCCAGAAGCCCAGCCAACTTCACCTCTCATTTGGGAGGCTGAGGCAGGAGAATTGTTTGAATTCAGGAGGTGGAGATTACATCACTGCACTCCAGTCTAGGCGACAGAGCAAGACTCTGTCTTGAAGAAGAAAAGAAAACAAAAAACAAAAAACAAAAAACACTGTCATGCCAATCTGTATAGCAAAACAGCGAGGGGGAGATACTATCTGGTGGTGTATATATGGGGGTTGATGGTGTTGCTGAAATGCCCCTGTGATGGTTAATATTGTGTCAACTTGATTGGATTGAAGGATGCAAAGTACTGTTCCTGGGTGTGTCTGTGAGGGTGTTGCCAAAGGAGATTAACATTTGAGTCTATTGTCTGGGAAAGGCAGACACACCTTCAATCTGGGTGAGCACAATCTAATCAGCTGCCAGTGTGACCAGAATAAAAGCAGGTAGAAGAATGTGGAAAGACTACACTGGTTTAGCCTCCCAGTCTACATCTTTCTCCCGTGCTGGGTGCTTCCTGCCCTTAAACATAAGACTCCAAGCTCTTCAGCTTTGGGACTCACACTGGCTTCCTTGCTCCTCAGCTTGCAGACGGCCTATTGTGGGACCTTGTCATTGTCTGAGTCAATACTCCTTAATAAACTCCCCTTTATATATACATCCATCCTATTTGTTCTGTCCCTCCAGAGAACCCTGGCTAATACAGCCCCCAAAACCAACACTGACCTCTTAGTTTAGCATTTGGAAAATGTGGGAAATCATGCTGTACTTGCCAGTGATCTTAAATGGTTTGTATGGGGCTAATTTCTTGAGAGAAGCTCTTTTCTTTTTTCCAATCTTTAAAGTGTCTGTGAGACAGAAAGTACGAATAATGGTGAACATCTTTGCATGTATTTCTCTGTTTGTTTCCACATGTGCTGTCTCAGTGATCCTCACCATAACCGTATTACTGTATTATGGAGAGGAAACCAAGCCACAGGGAGATTTAGTGATCTGCCTGTTGCCACTTGTCTACTATGAGGGATAGTAAAGACAGACTGTGACTTACGGTCCTCAGTGTTTTCTTTTCTTCCTTGGCTGGACACAGTCTACATTTCAATACTATTACATTTATATTTTAACACTGAACCTTCTACTAAATAGGGCATTCGATCTCATAGAACTTCCAAGAAGCCTTAGTCCCCTCTCTGGGTTTCAGCCAATAGCTCATCTCAAGACATGTGGAGTCTTATCTCACTCTGGCTCTTGGTATTCACCCCAGACATTGTCCAGACAAACTAAAAAGAGCTCTATCGGGATCCCTGGCACCAAAGACCCAAACTAGGCCAGGACAACAAAAACAGTGAGGAGGAAGAAACTGAGCCCCTTGATGGTCCCGTTCCCCAGCCTACGCTCTCCCATCCACCCACTGACCACATTAGAAGGCAGCTTGTCACTGAGGAGTGACCCTGAACACAGGGGCCCTTAGATTCAGAGTATGGCTAGGGTGTAAGGAAGAGCAAGCCCATTCTAGCTGCTTGTGCAGAAGCCAGAAGATGTCTGGTAATTGCCAGGGAAATTCCTACCTTATCAGTACCATAGGAAAGGAAAAGAAAGAAAAAGAGAGAAAGAAAGGGAGAAAGAGAAGAAAGAGAAGAAAGAAAGAAAGAAAGAAAGAAAGAAAGAAAGAAAGAAAGAAAGAAAGAAAGAAAGAAAGAAAGAAAGAAAGAAAGAAAGAAAGAAAGAAAGAAGAGAAAGAGGAAGAGAGAAAGAAAGAAAGAAAAGAAAGGAAAGAAAGAAAGGAAGAAGGAAGGAAAGAAGGAAGGAAGGAAAGAAGGAAGGAAGGAAGGAAGGAAGGAAGGAAGGAAGGAAGGAAGGAAGGAAGGAAGGAAGGAAGGAATCCCTGCCATAAACCTCTCCTAGCAGCTCTGAAGACAGTCTCCAGATTTCCTGGTTGCATTAACCCTTAACCTTAGTCCCCAACCCTTTCCAGGAGTTTGTTATGTCACAACCCTGCATCCTCAGAGACTGCACTTCAGTGTCCCAGCCAAGTTTGCCACTGCTTAATTTGCCTTACCCAAAGAGCTCTATTCTGGAAAATCTAGTGACCCAGGGTCACTGGAAAATTTATTTAACGAGCTGGTTTGCCCTTGGGGAAAACTACATAGACCTGATAACTGAAAAAACTGCATTATACCTAGTAATTGGAAAACAAATAGTTTGGAAGTGATGATTTAAATTATGCCATGGAGGAAATAAAACATTAGCTACAATGAGTATGGTTGATTATAAAAGAATATTCCTTTGATCTTTGATGGATTGCTGTTCATAACACAGGCCAGCAGAAAGATGTAAATGCTGATATTATTTGGATTGATTATTACAGAATAAATTTTTAATATATATATGTATTGCCCTCTGTAAGTCCCCATTCAGCATCTGGTACAGCATCTGCTACTAATTAGTAAAAGAGACTTAAAGCTTTCAATTCCCATTAAATAGCCCGTTGACCCTCATCAACTGGGCAGTCCTTTTGACACAGCTTGGGGTTCTAGGCACACAGGGTTTGTTATCTATAGAACTATAACTAGTTTGCTTCTTTTCCCAAACTAGGAAGAGAAGCCAGCTTTTGGGAACCTGAGATGACCAAAACTTTTTTTTACAACAGCCATGTTAGCATTATGTAGACAAGAGTGTATTGTATATCTTTCTGAAATAACACTTACTGCACAACTGATAAAGGTCTAGGATTTAGGACTGAAGGATATGTGAAAAAATTCAGAATCTAAGCTGTTGGAGCTCTAAATTATTTTGAGTCTTAAAAGAATATTACCTAAAAAAGAAAACTATAGACCAATATCCCTGATGAACATAGATGCAAAATTCTTCAACAACATACTAGTAAGCCAATTCAAACAGCACATCAAACAGCACCCATGATGACCAATGATGGGATGCAAGGATGGTTCAACATATGCAAATTAATAAATGTAATACATCATATAAACAGAATTATAGACAAAAACCATATAATCATCTTAATAGATGTGAAAAAAAGCATTTGATAAAATTCAGCATCCCTTTGTGATAAAAACCCTCAACAAAGTAAGCATAAAAGGAATATACATACCTCAAGCTAATAAAAGCCACATATGACAAACCCACAGCC
The DNA here is from genome assembly GCF_007565055.1 of Rhinopithecus roxellana. Taxonomy (NCBI): domain Eukaryota; kingdom Metazoa; phylum Chordata; class Mammalia; order Primates; family Cercopithecidae; genus Rhinopithecus; species Rhinopithecus roxellana. Next base: position 54,945,655 of record NC_044554.1, on the reverse strand, counting down.
AACATCATACAGAATGGGGAAAGGTTGAAAGCATTCCCCCAACAAACTGGAATAAGACAAGGATGCCCACTTTCACCACCACTATTCAATGAAATACCGGAAGTCCTAGCCAGAGCAATTGAGGAAGAGAAAGAAGTAAAAGGCATCCAAATTGAAAAACAGAAAGTCAAAGTATCCCTGTTTGATGATGACATGATCTTACATTTGAAAAAATCTAAAGGTTCCACCAAAAAACTCTTACATTTGATAAATGAATGTAGTAAAGTTGCAGGACACAAAATTAATATACAAATACCAGGAGTGTATCTATACACCAATTAGCAATATAGCTAAGGGTGAAATCAAGAAGACATCCTAGTTGCAATAGCTATAATATTAAAGAAAAATAAAATACCTTGGACTATATTTAACCAAGCAGGTAAAAGATCTCTCCAAGGAAAACTACAGAACACTGATGAAAGAAATTGGGGATGCTACAAACAAATGAAAAAAAAAAAAATCCCAGTTCATGGATTGGAAGAATTAATATTACTAAAATGGCCATACTACCCAAAGCAGTCTACAGATTCAACGCTATCCCCATCAAAATACCAACATTATTTTTCACAGAACTATTAAAAAAATTCTAAAATTCATGCAGAACCAAAAAAGGAGCTCAAATAACCAAAGCAATTCTAAGCAAAAGATTGAAGCTGGAGGCATTGCATTACCTGACTTCAAATTATACTCTGAATCTATAGTAACCAAAAACAGCATGATACTGGTAGAAAATTAGACAAAAAGATCAATGAAACAGAATAGAGAACCCAGAAATGAAGCCACATATGTATAGTCAACTGATCTTTGACAAAGTCAACAAGAGCATACACTGGGAAAGGGACACCCTTTTCAATAAATGCTGCTGGGAAAACTGGAATGTCATATGCAGAAAAATGAATCTGGACCCCTGTCCCTCTCATCATATACAAATATCAACTCAAGATAGATTAAAGACTAGCATGTAAGACCTGTGACTATAAAAATACTGGAAGAAGACCGGGCACGATGGCTCACACCTGTAATCTTAGCACTTTGGGAGGCTGAGGCCTGTGGATCACCTGAGGTCAGGAGTTTGAGAACAGCCTGACCAACATGATGAAACCCTGTCTCTACTAAAAATACAAAATTTAGCTGGGCATGGTGGTGCATGCCTGTAATCCCAGCTACTAGGGAGGCTGAGGCAGGAGAATCCCTTGAACTCAGGAGGAGGAGGATGCGGTGAGCTGCGATCACACCACTGCCCTCCAGACTGGACAACAAGAGTGAAATTCCATCTCAAAAAAAAAAAAAAAAACCCTGGAAAAAACTCATCTGGACATTGGTCTAAGCAAAGAATTTATGACTAAGACCTCAAAAGCACAGGCAACAAAAACAAAAATAGACCAATTAGATTTAATTAAACTAAAAGCTTCTGCCAGCAAAAGAAATAATCAATAGAGTGAATAGACAACCTGCAGAATGGGAGAAAATATTTGCAAACTATGCATCTGACAGGGGACTGATATCGAGACTATACATACAAAGAAGTCAACTCAACAAAAAAAATAATAATACCATTAAAAAGTGGGCAAGTGCCAGTCCATTGTCCTGTATGAGGAACCTGACCTTGTTCATACCACGGGGGCATCTGGCACAGGGCATTTCTCATTAATAATCTGCTTCGAAAGTCTTGATTTTAGGACCGATTCAGGTTTGGGCCTTATCAATATGTTCACTTAAGACAGGGGTCAGCATACTATGGCTAGTGAACTGAATCCTGTCCACTGCCTAATAACGTATGGTCTGTATCTGGTTTTTACATTTTTAATTTTTATTTTTTATTATTTTATTTTTTTAGACAGTCTTGCTCTGTCACCCAGGCTGGAGTGAAGTGACATGATCATAGCTCATTGCAGCCTCAAACTCCTGGGCTCAAGCAAACTTCCCGCCTCAGCCTCCCGAGTAGCTGGGACTGCAGATATGTGCCACCACATCCGGGTAAATTTTTTTAATTATTTTTAGCAGAGGAGAGGTCTCACTGTGTTGCCCAGGCTGGTCTCAAACTCCTGCATCCAAGCGATACTCCTGGCTCGCTCAGTCTCCCAAAGTGTTGGGATTGTAAGCATGAGCCACCACACCTGTCCTGATTTTCACATGTTTTAATGGTTGAAGACAAATGTTTAAAATATTTTATTATGTGAAAATCAGGCCAGGCACAGTGGCTCCCGCCTATAATCCCAGCACTTTGGAAGGCAGAAGCAGGCAGATCACATGAGGTCAGGAGTTTGAGACCAGCCTGGCCAATATGGTGAAACTCCATCTCTACTAAAAATACAAAAAAATTAGTCAGTTATAGTGGTGCATGCCTGTAGCCCCAGCTACTCAGGAGGCTGAGGCAGGAGAATCTCCTGAACCTGGGAGACAGAGGTTGCAGTGACCCAAGATCATGCCATTGTATTCCAGCCTGGGCAACAGAGCAAGACTCTGTCTCAAAAATAATAAAAATAAAAAATACGATATTTCATTATGTGAAAATCATGAAATTCAAATTTCATTTTAGCGAATAAACCTTTATTGAGACACAGTCATATCTGTCTGTTTAAAAAAACAAAAACACAAAAAAAGGTGGGCAAAGGACATGAGTAGACATTTTTCTTTTTCTTTTCTTTTTTTTTTTTCTTGACGGAGTTTTCGCTCTTGTTGCCCAGGCTAGAGTATAATGCCACGATCTTGGCTCACTGCAACCTCCGCCTCCGTGATTCAAGCAATTCTCCGGACTCAGCCTCCCCAGTAGCTGGGATTACAGGCACCCACCACCACGCCTGGCTAATTTTCTGTATTTTTAATAGAGACGGAGCTTCACCATGTTGGCCAGGCTGGTCTCGAACTCCTGACCTCAGGTGATCTGCCCGCCTCAGCCTCCCAAAGTGCTGGGATTACAGGCATGAGCTACCACACCTGGCCCAACATTTTTCAAAAGAAGACATAAAAATCGCCAACAACTACGTGAAAAAATGCTCAACATCACTAATTATCAGGGAAATGTAAGTTAAAACCACAATGAAATATCATCTAAGCCAGGCATGGTGACCTATGCTGTGATCCCAGCACTTTGGGAGGCCAAGACAGCAGGATCACCTGAGCCCAGGAGTTTGATACCAGCCTGGACAACATAGAGAGAAGCCACCTGCACAAAAAATACAAACATTAGCCAGGCATGGTTGTGCACACCCATAGTCCCAGCTACTCAAGAGGCTGAGGTGAGAGGATCACCTGAGCCTGGGAGTCCGAGGCTGCAGTGAGCTGTGACTGCACCACTGCACTCCAGCCTGGGCAACAGGGTAAGAGCCTGTCTCAAAACCAAACAAACAAAAAAATTAAATATTATTTTATCCCAGTCAGAACAGCTATTATTTAAAAGTCAAAAAAGACAACAACTATTGGCAAGGATGTGGAGAAAAGGGAAACTCCTACACAATGTTGGTGGGAATGTAAATTAGTAAACCCTCTATGGAAAGCAGTTTGGAGATTTCTCAAAGAAGTAAAAATAGAACTACAATTCAATCCAGCAATCTCACTACCGAATATCTACCCTGAGGAAATCAATATGTGAAAAAGACACCCGCACTTGTAGTTTATTAAAGCACTTTACAATAGCAAAGATGTGGAATCAATGTAAGTGTTCATCCATGGATGATTTGATAAAGAAAATGTGGCATATATACACATATTCAGCTATAAAAAAGAATGAAATCACGTCTTTTGCAGCAACATGGATGGAACTAGAGGCCAATGTCTTAGGTAAAGACCAGGCGCGGTGGCTCACACCTGTAATCCCAGCACTTTGGAAGGCCAACGTGGGCGGATCACCTGAGGGCAGCAGTTCAAGACCAGCCTGGCCAATATGGTGCAACCCCGTCTCTACTAAAACTACAAAACTTAGCCAGGTATAGTGGCATGCACCTGTAATCCCAGCTACTCAGAGGGTTGAGACAGGAAAATTGCTTGAACCCAGGAGGTGGAGGTTGCAGTGAGCCGAGATCATGCCATTGCACTCCAGCCTGGGTGACAGAGTGATACTCTGTTTAAAACAAACAAACAAACAAACAAAACTTAGGTAAAACAAGTTAGACACACAAAGACAAATATCTCATGTTTTCATAAGTGGGAACTTAAAAAAAATGTATACATATGAATGTAGAGAGTGGAATGACAGAAGAAGGGTAAGGGGGTTGCAAGGGTACATGAAGAGAAATTACTTAAAGGGCACAATGTATGTTATCCAGATGATAGTTACCCTAAAAGCCCTGACTTGAGCACTATGCAATCTATGCATATAACAAAATTGCACTTGTACCTTATAAATTTTTAAAGCAAAAAAAAAAATTAAAATAAAATAAAAGAATGTGAGGATGGCACCTGAGTCACCCGGAAAGACAGCTGTAACCTAGGCGTAAGCTTTGTTTCTCTGTTTATAGATTAGCCTTTCTCCTTGCCTATATTGTTTTGTAAAATGTTGCAGATTATTGAAGGGCCCCAAGGAAGACCCCTTCCCGCTTCACTGGTGATCTCCATCATAGATTAACATTCCTCTTACCTTTTTCACACAAAAACTCCATGGCTATCACATTGTTTTAAGATGGGATGTTAAATACATTCTTTTTTTTTTTTTTTTTTTTTGAGACGGAGTCTTGCTCTGTCGCCCGGGCTGGAGTGCAGTGGCCGGATCTCAGCTCACTGCAAGCTCCGCCTCCCGGGTTTATGCCATTCTCCTGCCTCAGCCTCCGGAGTAGCTGGGACTACAGGCGCCCGCCACCTCGCCCGGCTATTTTTTTGTATTTTTAGTAGAGACGGGGTTTCACCGTGTTAGCCAGGATGGTCTCGATCTCCTGACCTCGTGATCCGCCCGTCTCGGCCTCCCAAAGTGCTGGGATTACAGGCTTGAGCCACCGCGCCCGGCCAATACATTCTTTTTAATTGGAAAGGAAATAAAAACCAGCTATAAAGAAAAGAAAACAAGCCTTATGGAAAAGAAAACAAAACTACAACAAATTACATTGTTGTAACTCATAAACCAGTCTTTTACAGAAAATGTTATAATCCTCCTAAATGTCTTTATTATCTTTCTATATAAGTAAGAACTTAGCTTTTAGTTTAGGAACACTGACCCCATTTCTCTAGAGTCTTTGTCTCTCAGATGGCTATTCCCAGCTTTTTACTTGAATAAACTCTTTAAACTGGATTCTGGTCCTTTGGTTATTTCAGGTTGACAGAAACAAGCAAGAAAACGTATACGTGTTTGAATGTCCACTTGCTTTAAGCAGATTGTTACCTTATGATGACTTGTCTTGCAGAGCAAAGAAAATATGAAAAAGAAGCACATCTCAATTCTTCTTTCTGGAAGGAATCCAAGAACATCGAGACTAGAGATTTTATATGGCTGCTCTCCCATGGAACACTGACCTTTTCCATTTTCAGTAACTCCAAGACCAGCTGTTCAGATTGTGAACCACAAGGGCTTAAAGGATGTCATTCTTATCTTTTTTTTTTTTTTTTTTTTTTTTTGAGAGAGAGCATCTCCCTCTGCCCAAGTCATAGATCACTCAAGCAGCATCAAGCTCCTAGGCTCAAGTGATCCTGCTGCCTTGGTACCCCAAAGTGCTAGGATTACAGGCTTGAGTCACTGTGCCCAACTCACAGGCTTTTTAATAATTTTCTGTTTTGGGGAATATTTGTATTTATAATTTTATTGGCTCTAAAAATTGATGCTATGACAGTTTTTGGCAGATGGCAGTAAAATGTCTTTTGCTAATAAAATCTGCATATTGCCATTTTCTGAAAAATGAAAGTAAATGGTTTATCTAACTGGTTCAATATGTATAATTCTGTTTCAATTTAAACAGGAGGAATAAGTATAATAATATAAAGATCTTGAGGATCCAAAAGCATCTGAAACAAACCTGTCCTTCTACACAAGGAGATGCTTTTCAACTAAAATACTGTTTAGGAGCGTCGTAACATTTGAAGCAAAATTCTTTATTGGTCTTAGGGCACTTGGTATATCATATAATAGTTCATATTATGACCTATTTATTTATTATATTGGAAAGATGTTGTTGAGTATCTCTGAGTCTTTTGATTATAACATGTGAAGGAAATCAAAATATTTTACCCCAAAATATATTTCTTTGACATACTTTGAAGTGACCCTGCAAGGATGTCTTTTGTGGGATAAATTTGCATATGTCCATCTATAGAGAATCTACATTAATACAGCCAGGCCATCTCTGGATCTAGGAAAGATTAATTGAGAGTTAAAGTTCTGAAAAGGAACATTTACCATCTATTCTTTCTAAGGGCTCCTACCTGTGAGGTTTCATCTACATAACAAGACCACATCTACATGCAGGTTTCATCTACATAACAAGACCACATTTGTTAGCCAAGTCTCTTCCTTTCTCCCTCCATCTGCCTTGCCACTAAAACCTGACTTATCGCTGTAACTTATTATTATTATTTTTTTGGCCATACTCTGAGCCCACATTCTTTTTGTAACCTTAAGATGTTATACAAGTTTTTGTACCTCACTGATGGGTTGGGTCTTCATTCTGAAGGCTCACATGTATATACGTTAAATATATTTGTATGTCTTTTCTCCTATTAATCAAATCTGCCTCATTGCAGTGATTTCTCAGCAAACCTTTAGGAGGACAAGCCCTTTGGCTCCACATATGATTCACTACATAATAACTAATCTTTATTTACCACTAAAAATGTACAAAGAAATACTGCATAGAGATTGCTAAATATTAGTCCACTTTTAAAAATAGCAATTTTTTTTATTATGGATATTTCATCAGTATAAAAATAACTACTATTAAGATTTAGAGACGGGGTGTGGCGGCTCACTCCTGTAATCCCAGCACTTTGGGAGGCCTAGGTGGGCGGATCACCTGAGGTCAGGAATTTGAGACTAGCCTGGCCAACATGTTGAAACCCCGTCTCTACTAAAAAATAATAAAATTAGCTGGGTGTGGTGGCAGGCACCTTAATCCTAGCTACTTGGGAGGCAGAGGCAGGAGAATTGTTTGAACCCAGGAGGCGAAGATTGCAGTGAGCCGAGATCAAGCCATTGCACTCAAGTCTGGGGGACAAGAGCAAGACTTCTCTCAAAAAAAGAAATAAAATAAAAATAAAAGCAAAGATTTAGAGTAACATGCATACTATTTTTCATTTATTTTTAGTTTTCAATTTTTTATTTTTAAATGATATCAGACTTATTACAAAGTTGCAAAAATGGCATAAAAATTTTCTATAGACTATACACTTCACTCAGTTTTCCCTAATGTTAACTTTTTTTTTTCTTAGAGGCAGGGTCTCACTATATTGCCCAGGCTGGTCTCAAACTCCTGGGCTCAAGCGATCCTCCCACCTCGGCCTCCCAGACTACTAGGATTACAGGTGTGAGCCACCATGCCCAGCCTTAACATCTTACATAACCATCACACACAAGGATCAAAAACAGCAAACTAATATTGATATAATATTATTAACTAATCTCAAAGCCTTACTCAAATGTTACCAGTTGTCCCACTGATGTTCTTTTTCTCACCCAGAATCCAGTCCAGGGTTCCGTGTTGCATTTAATTTTCATGTCTCTTCCAATGTAGGACAGCTTGGATTTTGGGGTGGTTTTTTTTTTTTTTTTTTTTTTTTTTTTTTTTTTTTTTTTTTGATCTAACTTTGACAATTTTGAAGAGCATTAGCTGGTTATTTTGTGGAATATTCTTTAACTGCCCAACAGGTTCACCTTGCCTGCTGCTTAGACAGCGCCGACTTGTCAAGACAGAGAAATCACAATAGAGAAAGAGTAATATGTGCAGAACTGGCTGTGCGAGAGACTGGAGTTTTATTGTTACTCAAATCAGTCTCCCCAGGCATTTGAAGATCAGAGTTTTTAAGGATAATTTGGTGGGTGGGGGCAGCTAGTGAGTTGGGAGTGCTGATTATTTGGGTTGGAGATGAAATCATAGGGGGTTGTAGCTGTCTTGCACCGAGTCAGTTCCTAGAGTAGGGGCTACAAGATCAGATGAGCCAGTTTATCAATTTGGGTGGTGCCAGCTGATCCATTAAGTACGGGGTTTGCAAAATATATCAAGCACAGATCTTAGGCTTTACAATAATGATGTTATCCCCAGGAGCAATTTGGGGAGGGTTAGAATCTTGTAGCCCCAGCTGCATGACTCTTAAACCATAATTTCTAATCTTTAGACTAATTTGTTAGTCCTACAAAGGCAGTCTAGTCCCCAAGCAAGAAGGGGACCACCTTGGGAAAGGGCTATCATTTTTGTTCTGAACTATAAACTGTAAACGAGGTTCCTCCCAAAGTTAGTTCAGCCTCCACCCGGAAATGAACAAGGACAGCTTGGAGGTCAGAAGCAAGATGGAGTCGGCTAGGTCAGATCTCTTTTATTGTCTCAGCTATGATTTTGCAGTGGCAGTTTCAGTTCCACAATTTGGGCTTGTGGCATAATAAAAAATATTTTTAGTCTTTGTCCACAGTTCCTAGCACAGAGTGCCTAAAACTCTTGGAATTTCTGGAGTGAGGAGAGTGTCTTTGTTATACAAATGAGGTTAATCCTAACCCTAGGTAGCTTCAGAATAGGGGCCAGTTGCTAGAAAACCTAATCTTGTGAGAAGAAGGTTAGAAGTTTCAGCCCTATTCCCTAACTTCCAGGGAAGTAGAGAGCTGGAGATTTAGTCCAACCACCAATGGCCAATGATTTAAACAACCATGCTTACATAACAAAGTCCTTTGATAAAAGCCCTTTAACAACAAGGCCCTGGGAGCTTCCAAATTGAACACATTGCTGTGCTGAGAGGATGGTATACCTGGAGAGGGCATGGGAACTCTTAAGCTCATGCTGCACCAATACCTTGTTCTAGGCATCTCTTCCATCTGGCCATTCTTCTTTGTATCCTTTATAAGACTTTAATTGTTAAGTATGGCACTTTACTGAGTTCTGTGATTCATTTTAGAGAACTGTCAAACCACAGAGGAGGCAGGTCAGGAGAACACCCAAATATGTGTGTATTAGTTCATTTTCACACTGTGATTTAAAAAAAAATACCCAAAACTGGGTAATTAATAAGAGAAATAGGTTTAATTGACTCACAGTTCCACATGGCTGGGGAGGTCTCAGGAAACTTACAATTGAAGCAGGAAATTTCCCTGACCCCTTCTTGGGCAGGAACTGCAGGAAATGCACACTAGATGTAGCTGACTGCTTCAGTGCCAGCAGGGCAAACTCCACGCACTTGGATCTGCTGTGTTTTACCCTTCATGGGAGGGAGCATGCAGGTGAGCAGGTGCAGGAGCCGGGGCAAGCGCTTTTGGGTCCTAGCCAGAGCTAACCCCATGGCAGTGTCTAGGGGGTGCCCACAACCCCTGAAGCCCAGAGGGAGTGTGTTACAGTGCTCTCTTAGCTCTGTTGTCCATGGACAGTTTAAGTTTTAAACAGCTCAGTGAGCCCTCTGCCCTTTTGAGTGAGGTGGCTGCTTTCTGTCAGCAAGGGCAGAAGTTCAATGTGACAGTCTTTTGGATCCTTACCCATGGTACTCAAGCTCTTGTTCAGTGTCCAGGAAAAATCAAGTCGGAAGAACAAATTGAAGGGCGGTGAATCCAGAGGATTTTATTGTCAATGAAACTGGCTCTTAGTGGAAAGGGGATGGAGCAGGAAGGTGATCTTTCCCAAGTCTAGCCATCCCCAACCAGACTCCTCTCCGAAGTTACACTATCAAGCCATCCCTCTGAAGTTACGCTGCTTCTCTCCAACGTCCAAGCATGGTCTCTGATGTTCAGCTGCTTCTCTCTGGTTAAGCCTGGGGTTTTTATGGGCACAGGATGGAGGACAGGGAGGGCCATGGGTGGTTTTGAAAAAGGCAACATTCAAGCGGGACAAGAGGAATGTATGTTCTCACTTTGGATTGCGGTTCCAAGCTTGAGGGTGGGGCCCTTACTGGGGACATGCCCTCTTCTGCCCAGAAGTTCCCTGCCTCCTGTCCCTGTCACAATTATGATGGAAGGCAAAGGGGAAGCAAGGACCTTCTTGACAAGATGGCAGGAGAGAGAAGAGCAAAGGAGTAACATCCAAACATTTATAAAACCATCAGATCTCATGAGAACTCACTCACCAAAACAGCAAGGGGGAAACCACCCTCATAATCCAATCAACTTTCCTCCCTTGACACGTGGGGATTACAGTTCAAGATGAGATTTGGGTGGGGACACAGAGTCAAACCATATCAATGTGGTTGGTAGGAAGAAATGTGGGTGCCTTGAGGACATGTGAGAATTGCAGCTGGTGTCTGAAATGAGGCAGTTTGAGCCTCTTAACATGTAGGGTCTGTGCTAACTCCAGGTAGTTACCATCAAGGTTAAATTAAATTGTAGGACACCCAGCTGATGTTATTGAATTAGTGTTGGAAAATGACACACAGGGTTAACTAAGGCCTCCTTATGACAAATTCAGGCTATATATTTTCAGTAAAAATTCCACAGAAGTGATTTTGAGCCCTTCTCAGTGCATCATATCAGGGGGCACGTGATGTTGATAGGTTATATTAGTGGTATGTTAACTTTGGTCATTTGGCTAAGGTGATGTTGGACAGGTATCTCCATTGTAAAGCTGTCTTCCCCAAACCTATTATTTTTTAATGTTTCAGATTCTACGATAAAATATGAAGCTATTACATAACTTCTTCCTGATGTCAAAAAGAACTTTTTTCTAATTACCGGTATAAGAAAACAGAAAATGGGCCAGTCACAGTCACTCACGCCTGTAATCCTAGCATTTTGGGGGGCCGAGATGGGCAGATCACGAGGTCAGGAGTTCGAGACCAGCCTGGCCAACATGGTGAAACCCCATCTCTGCTAAAAATACAAAAATTAGCCAGGCGTGGTGGCACATACTTGTAGTTCCAGCTACTCGGGAGGCTGAGGCAGGAGAATCACTTGAACCTGGAAGGCAGAGGTTGCAGTGAGCCAAGATCATGCCACTGCATTCCAGCCTGGGTGACAGAGCGAGACTTCCTCTCAAAAAAAAAGAAAGAAAACAGAAAATGGGCTGGATGTGGTGGCTCACACCTGTAACGCCAGCATTTGGAGAGACTTAGATGGGAGGACTGCTTGAGCCCAGGAGTTGGACACCAGCCTGGGCAATATAATAAGATCCTGTTTCTATTAAATAAAAATATATATAATATTTTATCATATATATAATATATAAGGTATATATAATTTTTATATATGTATATAAAGACAAAACAACCACGAAAAAGTAAAAGCAACAACAACAAAAAGAAAACAGTAAATGACAGAAATACATTTGGATAATTGAACAAATTTTTGGAGGAAATAGATTAAATGCAAAGAGAAAAAATGAATAGTTATTGGTGTGAGCACAGTATAGCACTTATGTGTCACTATTTGGACAGGATATGAATTTACTTTTCATCTCCATGTCCATTATAACTGATACATTTCCAGAAAAAACAGAAAAGAAAAATATAAGACTCCATTAAGCCCAATATACTTTCTGTAGATCCTAGTACACATTCATATAAATTGAATATTTAAAGGAAACTCTAGTTGGTAATTATCTATCTGAAGCTACAGGTAATACGTTTTTAAAAACATTACACACAATTCTCCCAGGTCACAAAAAATATTCCTAGTCTTTTATACTTCAAAATAGTGTGTATTCTGTCTCTATGTGAAATTCTTCGGGAATAGAAAAAAAAATCAACAAAAGATTGAAAATAAAACAAACATTGGCAGCATTTATCACATGCCCTTAATAAATGTGAAGAAAATTAAACAGATATCAACAACTATGTTAAGCATTTAAAATTGAGATGTGATTTTAAAATATAGTTACACTTACTTCATCTGTGAAGAAAGAGAAAAATATTTTAAAAATAAAATAATTCTATGTATAGCTATAATTATTAATGCTACAAAACATTAACCATATGAAAATAAGATAAAATACAAGTGCATATTGTGAAGGACAGAATGTAGATGATTCAGTTTTGGTGGGACCATGTCAGCATTCAGAAGACCATCTAAGAACTTTATAAACATAATAATGAAAAATTTTCCTCATTTGGCAGAAACCACAGCAAATTTTAACGTTAAATAGAGAACATTTTTTTAGACTACAAACACTAATAGCAAATCACATATAACTTGGATAAGATAAGAAGTTCTAAATATTACTGAGACATTTTAGATATAGCCCATGATACGAGTTATATAGAACAGATAGTAATTATTACCAGATTTCTGGATGTTGAAAAGGTAAATCTGTCTGTGGGTGAAAATTTTGTGGCAGTATTAATAGTGTTGATTGTTGATTCCTCTGCAGAAACTGCCAGAATTAGTCAAGCAAAGACAAGTGTGTTTGACTTATGGCAGCAAGGGAGAGCAGCATCTTAGCAAAGTCTCTGCAGTGCCTGGCAGGGGAAAGTTTTGGGGTCTGGTGATGCAGGGCAGGTCCTTCAAGGCAGGGACTAGTGGGGATTTGGAAAGAAAGTTTGTGACATAATAGTTCAGGATTGATGGTCACAGCAAGTCCTTAAACAAGTCTGGAGAAATGAAACTATTGCCTTGATAAGACCAGCTGTTTATCCAGGTGAGCACACAATATTCTTGATAAGACTAGTTGTTGTCACAACCAGGCAACTGTTTGCCTTAATAAATTGGTTTGCAGGAATTTCCTAAAGCAAATGATAAAGTTAGTTACTTATTAGTCTGCAGTCTTATTTTCTGGGGCTATAATTTGCTGCGGGGGAAAATGGTCGAGCTATATCGACAGAGATAATGTCAATTCTCAGTAGAATGCTTATAAAAACTGAACCTAGATGAAATAATTTGGATGGCCAGGAATATAACCATCCTACAAATACACATGGAAAACGTAAGGGGTAGAACAACAAATCCCTTGGCTGGGTGCAGTGGCTCACACCTGCAATCCCAACACTTTGGGAGGCTGAGGCGGGCTGATCACTTGAGGCCAGGAGTTCAAGACCAGCCTGGCTAACATGGTGAAACCCTGTATCTACCACAAATACAAAAATTAGCCAGGCTTGGTGGCAGGCACTGCAGTCCCAGCTACTAGGGAGGCTGTCAGGAGAATCACTTGAACCTGGGAGGTGGAGATTGCAGTGAGCTGAGATTGTGCCACTGTAGTCCAGCCTGGATGACAGAGTAAGACTCTGTCTCAGAGAAAAAGAAAAAAAAAAAAGACCAGTAAATCCCCGAAAAAATGTACATAACACAGCCTGTGTTCCTTGTTTGGCCCATTCTTTAAACTTTACAGAAAACATGCAACAATGTCTTTGGCACCAGAGTTGGAGATACTTGAAAATAATTTTAGAAGAGAAAATTTTGGAACCATTTTTGAAAAAAAAAAAAGATAAAGTCCAGTCAAAGCTATCATGACCCTAGAAACTCAAAGTAAGAATGCAATACTCAGACATTATTGTGAGTTTAATTGTTGTATTTTTCTGCAACACAAGCCAAAGTTATAATTTTGAAAATAACCAATATTAAATGTATTTGCTCAGCACCAATTTAGTATAATAGCTTTAGTAAAATTGATGTTATATGCAAAATGATGCAGGAGCAAAAATTCAATGTACATAATGCACTTAAAAGCATAAAAGGAATTAGTAACTTTTTTGAAGACACAGCAATAATGCTTAGGGAAAACACATTCACACTAAAGAAGTTGCAAAGTCTCTTGGCACTGACAAACTCACCGATACAGGCAAGACTGAAAAAGGACCAAGACATTTCAAATCAACTGAAAATCCAATCTATGATCCAAAACTAAATTTCAAATTCAATTTTTTTCTATACTAGATACAACAATATCATCTTTAAAGGAAAGTTTTAAAATACTGAAAGAAAATCATGGTCTTTCTGTGTTCCAGATGACAAATGTAATTTAAAGAATTCTAAGAAATATAAACTACTACAGCTATGTAAGCACGAACTATTGAAATTGACTGGTGAACATCGTAAGAAAAATGACACTGATAAGACTTCAATGTATATGAAACTAAAACTTTTAGTTGATTTCTAAAATCAATACTCCCATTTCTCTAGTTGAGGTACTGTAATATATTTGCTACAATAATTTGCTGTACACATGCCCTATAACTTTGGTAGCTCTAAGCATAAAGCTAACTTTGTGTCAGTAACTGCCAATGGAAAATGTTATAGCTTCACCAAACTAAAGTTTTTTAAAGGTATATGATGGCATAAGAAAAACTTTGTGTTTCTTTAGTAAATAAGACATGAGCAAGTAGGCACTGAAACTGTTACCAGTTGAGGGTGTCCAGGTTCTTGGCATTGTGAACAAAGAACTGGACAAAACTCAGAAAGAAAAGAATGAAGCAACAAAAGCACAGATTTATTGAAATGAAAGCGCACTGCACAGGGTGGGAGTGGCCTGAGCAAGTGGCTCAAGGCCCCAGTTACAGAGTTCTCTGGGGTTTAAAATACCCTCCAGAGGTTTCTATTGGTTACTTGATGTACACCCTATTTAAATGAAGAGGCTGAAGTGAAGTTACAAAGTTATTTACTTGGTGTACACCCTGTGCAGATGAAGGGGATGAAGTGAGGCTACGAAGTCAGTTATATTGTGTATACCTTGTGCAAATGAAGAGAATGTTTCCTGTCATAGCTGAAGTAGAGTTACAAAGTTATTTACTTGGTCTTAGAAAGTTGGTTTTTTTCTGTTTAATTCTAGGAAGTCCTTAGGTTCCCTGCCCCCAGATCCTATTCTCCTGCCTCATCTCCCCCATAAGAGACATGATCCCCATAAATCTTTACAGGAATCAGAGGGACTGATGGTCTTTCTTCTGTAACTCCTTCATGCTGGCTTGGGGCGTAGTCTCTACCTATTGGGGATCATGGAACTCTCACCCTGTTCTGTCTAATGGAGGCAGGGTAGCTTCTTCATGGCCAGGGAGGTGGGGAATGTCTTTACCTGGAACTGACTGGAACCCTTGTTACATTATCATCTGAAGCTTGATGGTCTCTAGGTGACAGGAAATGCATTTGGTTAAAATTTTTTTTTTTTTTTTTTTTTTTGAGACGGAGTCTCGCTCTGTTGCCCAGGCTGGAGTGCAGTGGCCGGATCTCGGCTCACTGAAAGCTCCGCCTCCCAGGTTTACGCCATTCTCCTGCCTCAGCCTCCCGAGTAGCTGGGACTACAGGCGCCTGACACCTCGCCCGGCTAGTTTTTTTTTTTTTTTTTTTTTTGGTATTTTTTAGTAGAGACGGGTTTTCACCGTGTTAGCTGGGATGGTCTCGATCTCCTGACCTTGTGATCCGCCCGTCTCGGCCTCCCTAAGTGCTGGGATTACAGGCTTGAGCCACAGCGCCCGGCCTGATTAAAAGATTTAATGGGAACTTCAAGGGGCAGATAACTGTGCTGTCAGGAATGTTTGTTACAGAGATTTGCAGGAGAAAAACAAAACCTGGTCTGTTCTAAGATCTATATGTTTCCTTAAAGTCTTAGCATGAGTGACTCCATTTTGGTTTGGTTTGATCTGTTGGGGCCTAGCACATGAGCTCAGTCCAAAACAATGACCTCTCATAATTTTGTTTTTAAAAATTCCCCTTTTTGGTCAGGTTCTCACTTAGGTGAGAGTATGACCAAAACTTAAGGCCTTACTGCCACTCTCAGTTACCATCATGTTGGGTTTCCGGTCTCAGCACGTCATTGATAGGTTATGGTGTCCTCATGGTGGCACATTTCTTTCAGCTCTTGTCATTCCAGTTGAAGAGAAAACATTTGACATTCTAGAGACGGCTGCATGCAAACACTTAAAACCTCTGAGAGAATGCAGCACACCAGGCAGACTATTATTATGACCATTGGGAGGATAATATCAAGACCCTGGAGTGTACTCCTTACCCAGGGTTCCCATAAACCAAACCACATAAAATCAAATAGATCAAATAATGAGCTAAACAGTCTACTCACCTAAATAAGCAATCTCTTCATTAATCCCCTACCACTGAATCTCCATAATCTTCATTTGATGTATTTCTCCATAGGTCACAGTGCCAGCAGCTGCACAGATACTTCTGTTCAGCCAATTCTATCATAACCTTCACAAGAGAATTTAAAGTCTTTAAAGTCTGTTGTATAAGTATAGCCTTTACAGTAGAATCCACTATAGAGCCTATCATGAGGGATAAATTTCTAATCATTGCTTTTACTCCAAACCATGGAAAAAGGACCTAACAAATGATGCCCTTCTAGAAGAGTGAAGGCTTCCTGGCAATATTCTTTTTAACTCATGATGTGGATTAAGAGGAGTGAACCAGGCCGGGCGCGGTGGCTCAAGCCTATAATCCCAGCACTTTGGGAGGCCGAGACGGGCGGATCACGAGGTCAGGAGATCGAGACCATCCTGGCTAATACGGTGAAACCCTGTCTCTACTTAAAAATACAAAAAACTAGCCAGGCAACGAGGCAGGCGCCTGTAGTCCCAGCTACTCGGGAGGCTGAGGCAGGAGAATGGTGTAAACCCGGGAGGCGGAGCTTGCAGTGAGCTGAGATCCGGCCACTGCACTCTAGCCTGGGTGGCAGAGCAAGACTCCGTCTCAAAAAAAAAAAAAGAGGAGTGAACCAATGTTCCGTTTCTGACTGATCATGAGGCAACATATGTACCATTAAAGTTTCTAACCTACAGGCCAGAGGCAGTGGCTCATGCCTGTAATCCCAGCACTTTGGGAGGCTGAGGCTGGCAGATCACAAGGTCAGGAGATCGAGACCATGCTGGCTAACATGGTGAAACCTTGTCTCTACTAATAATACAAAAACAAAATTTGCCAGCTGTGGTGGCAGGCACCTGTAGTCCCAGCAACTCGGGAGGCTGAGGCGGAAGAATGGAGTGAACCCGGGAGGTGGAGCTTGCAGTGAGCCGAGATCGCACCACTGCACTCCAGCCTGGGCGACACCTCAAAAAAAAAAAAAGGTTCCTCACCTACACCAGGCTTTCATCCTTTATCTACCAAAGTATAAGGTTATCCATGTATATGGCTGGCTGCAAAATCCTTCACAAATAAAAGTATACTCCAACAAACCCCTTTTCCACTTCTACTGTTCATAGAGGCATAAACAAGGAAAAAATATTCAAAGATAAGAGTCTCATGATAGTAGAGAAGTTTTGATCCATGATGTCGGGAAAAGTTGTTCACATCAAGGATGCCATCTTCTTCTGGGGAGAATCTTCCCTGGTGAGCTTTACCTTAAGGGCTCCAACGGGTGTACAATTCCAAGAGTGTGGAGGGACTCTTTTCATCTGTGAGATTATGGACTCAAAGTTCAAGGTCCTGAAGTTTTGCTGTAGTGTGGATGGCAAGGACAGTCTTTCTCTGATGTTCTCAGAAGATCCAATCTTCCGGTTCTAGACTGTGAAGGGGTTGATTGTCCTCATTCAGTGAACCATAAAAAGCTTTCTTTACCTGGTGAAAATACACTGTAGCATAATAATCTACTGTTATAACATCTGCCCTCTTGCATGGGAAAGCTTTTATACAGCCAGAAAACATGCATTGAAAATGACAATTGAAATGTTTAAATGACCCATCAGGTAGCCAAATGTACCTGAAGCTTTGATTGTCTTCCCAGGAATATGGATTTGACAAACAAAATATTGATTATAAACTACCTTAGCAATTTATAAGTCAGCACACCAGTATAAATTTAATTTGGATCATTTTATCTTTTCCATGATGAGTCATAGAATGCATAACCTTTAATAACAAAAGCTTTAAGGACTCAGGAAGGACAAGGTGGCCGTCCTGGTTCTCCATGAGTCCATGTTTAGCACTGGACTTATGACCTCTTGAATACCAGTTGTTTCTCCAACTTAGGGGCATAGCACTGATAACTATGGGTTATAATAGGTAATTGGACTTAGACCATGGAGTTCAAATGACTTTAAATAACGGTAGTTAAAAACACTATTGACAAGGAAATTTGGTTATTTCTGTGGTTTACCATAACTTAACATAATAATTAAGATTGATAGAATATACTCAGAATATACTAGAATTTTAGGATTCCCATAAAAATAATTCAGTTGACTGAGAAGAAAAAAACTTTCTTCCAGAAAAACAAGATCCAAGAAGAGAAAAACACACAACATAAAGGCCTTCTAAATACACCTATAGTTAGAATCCACTTTTAATTAAACTGACTTAACCATAGCGCTCTTAAAAAAAAAATCCTTTAAAATTTTGTATTATCCAATGTTAGCCATGCCAAGTGGCCAATATTTCTGGCTTTTGAAGGTTACCAAAGGTAACTTCCCAAATGCTCAGAGAAGAAAAATTCAAGATGGTTCACAGAGGGGAAGAGAACCAACAAATGGTAAAGGTCACACAGATATAAAAGCAGAAAGGAATCATTTCCCAAGCCGGGACTGAACCCAGGCCACCACTGTAAAATGGCAAAACCCCAGCTGCTGAGCCACAGCATTGGACAGTCTATACTCTTCCTTCCAGAAGGGGTCTAGAGTAGCTCATTTTGAGCTTGCAAAGGCTTCCAACTACTTAAGACAATTTTTAGAGCTAACTATGACATGAACCCCAAAATTCCTGTTCCAGATGGTAGAGACTAAGAGAAAGTACTGCCATGTGGTTAAAGGGCCAAGCTCCAGGGACATAAAACAAGATGGAGACCTCATCCAGTTGTTTTGTTTGTTTCAGGGACCTGCAACGAAGTTTGTTACTGACCAGCCTATTGGGCTGTCATGAGCAGTGAGCTTATGGGGTCCTAAGCCCATGTTCTACCCTAAGGTACTCCTCTTCATGACAGTACAACAGAGAAAGAAAAATTCATAGCACAAAATACCCCAGATTTGCTACAGCTTATGACTAGCCTCAGAATTTCTTTTCACATTAACCAAAACTTTACAAAGGAGATAAACAGTAATGTTTACGATTCATTCAAATGGTTTGCACAGAGAGAGAAAGGTCAGAAGTCCAACTATAAGAAATTCTTACCCTTTTGCCGGCACGTCAAGTTTCTGGGTTCTCCTTCCCTATGCAGCCCTAGCGATCCTACTCAACTGCATGCAAAAAAATACATTGCCATGAATTAAGAACATTCACAAATAGTTTACAAATTTTGGAGAAATCAGGCAGAGAGAAAAATGACTCAAATTCTATTTACGAAAGTATACTCAATACACTTAAAGTATCAGGGAGCCTAATACCCAAAAAGTTAGTTTAAGTTTAAAAAGCTGGTGCACCCCATCAATTCCTGTGGGCCTGACAAAGGCAGTCTAGGAATTCCAGATTAATAGAACAAATGATGACTTGCTAGAAAGGCATAGGAAACAAAATAACTATTCATAGAACCAAATAAAAGCTTTCCACTAGAAACAAAAAAATAAAAATAAAAATTTAAATGGAAACCAACCCTAAATTTTTTCTACCCAATCTACCCTGGAGGCTACATGGTTACCCAGGGCCCCCCAAAACCCACATAATAAATATTTTATTCCTGATACACAATTCAATATCCTTAAGTCCACCAGTATCACCATACATCCTGTGCAATCAATAAATTCACTCTAGGCCAGGCACAGTGGCTCATGCTTGTAATCCCAGCACTTTGGGAGGCCAAGGTGGGTGGATCACCTGAGGTCAGGAGTTTGAGACCAGCCTGGCCAACATGGTAAAACCCCATTTCTACTAATAATACAAAAATTAGCGGGGCATAGTGGCGTATGCCTGTAATCCCAGCTACTTAGGAGGCTAAGGCAGGAGAATTGCTTGAACTCTGGAGGCGGAGGTTGCAGTGAGCCAAGATTGCACCATTGCACTCCAGCCTGGGTGACAAGAGTGAAACTCCATCTCGAAAGAAAGAAAAGAAAGAAAAGAAAGAAAAGAAAGAAAAGAAAGAAAAGAAAGAAAAGAAAGAAAAGAAAGAAAAGAAAGAAAAGAAAGAAAAGAAAGAAAGAAAGAAAGAAAGAAAGAAAGAAAGAAAGAAAGAAAGAAAGAAAGAAAGAAAGAAAGAAAGAAAGAAAGGGAAAGAAAAAGAGAAAGAAGAAATTCAATGTAGGCACATGACCAATAAGTACCCCAGTGCCAGCACTATCCAGGCAAAACAGTAAACATAGTGTGAAGCAATGCAAGTGTGTATGTGAAATTTGGCTCCACACTAAATCCAGCTTCATGGTCAACTATATTTTAAAAAGAATTATCAAACTTCTGATGCATTTCTTTACAATATTTACTTTACTTTGATCAAGACTAAGAGCTTTAACTATGAACATGTTAATTAGCCAAATTTCTCCAATTCTCTATCAGGTTTTAAAGAATATTTTGTTATCTAAGCCTCTTCCACATTTTTCTCCCCTACTTACTGGTGCTTTACTACATTGTTTCATAAATAACCTTTTCGAATCTGTAATTTGAACTAATTTTTAGATAACTATTGAATTAGACAACATTATTCTTTTTCTCACTAATGACACAACCCTTTCCGGCACATTTTGTATACAGAATCATGTGTTAACTAGATTCCTTATTTATTTCATTTTTAACAGTTTATTTAAATTAAATTACTTCTGTAAATTGAGATGTTAGACACTGTCATTTAAAGTCAGTTATTTCCTTTTTAACCATGTTCTTAATAGCCAGTGAACATCAGGTCCTCACTTAAACCTAAGTAAGAGGTTTATTTTTGCCAATAACTCGGAAGATTTAGCTAATAACATTAAATTACTCTCTTTTGTCAAAAAGGGCACATAAACCAATATGATTTTGTTTTCACTGGGTTTATACTTTTATAACCTTCTATGCTAAACACTGACACCTCAAAATATCTAGCAGAGTCAAATATAAAATCCAGATAAAATGTATGCTGACAAGAAAATGTGCGAAAGTTTGGAACTTCCTAGAGACTTGTTAAATAGCTTTGACAAAAATGCTGATAGTGGTATGAACAATAAGGTTTAGGCTGAGGTGGTCTCAGATGGAGATGAGGAACTTGTTGGGAACTGGAGCAAAGGAGGCTCTTGTTATGTTTTAGCAAAGAGACCAGTGGCATTTTGCCCCTGTCCTACAGATTTGTGGAACTTTGAACTTGAGGGAGATGATTTAGGGTGTCTGGTAGAAGAAATTTCTAGGCAGCAAAGCATCCAAGAGGTGCTTTGGGTGCCATTAAAAGCATTCAGTTTTATAAAGAAAGCAGAGCTTAAAAGTTTGGAAAATTTTCAGCCTGACAATGCAATAAAAAAGAAAATCCCATTTTCTGAGGAGAAATTCAAGCCAGCTGCAGAAATTTGCATAAGTAACAAGAAGCTGAATGTTAATCCTCAAGAAAATGAGGAAAATGTCTCCAGGGCATGTCAGAGGTCTTCACGGCAGCACTCCCTATCACAGGCCTGGAGGCCTAGGAGGAAAAATGGCTTCATGGGCCAGGCCCAGGGTTCCCATGCTGTGTGCAACCTAGGGACTTGGTGCCCTGCATCCCAGCTGCTGCAGCAATGGCTGAAAGGTGCTAACACAGAGCTCAGGCCATGACCTCAGAGGGTGCAAGCCTCAAGCCTTGGCAGTTTCCATGTTGTGTTGAGCCTACAAGTGCACAGAAGCCAAGAATGGAGGTTTGGGAGACTCTGCCTGGATTTCAGAAGATGTATGGAAACACCTGGATGTACAGGCAGAATTTTGCTAAAGGGGTGGGATATTTATGGGGAACCTCTGCTAGGCAGCGCAGAAGGAAAATGTGGTATTGGAGCCCCCACACAGAGTCCCTACTGGGACACTGCCTCATGGAGCTGTGAGAAGAGGGCCACCATCCTCCAGACGCCACAAATGGCAGATTCACTGACAGCTTCCACCATGCGCCAGGAAAAGCTGCAGACACTCAACTCCAGCCCATGAAGGCAGTCAGGAGGGAGGCTGTACCCTGCAAAGCCACAGGGGTGGAGCTGTCCAAGACCATGGGGACCCACCTCTTACATCAGCATGACTCTGATATGAGACATGAAGGCAAAGGAGATTGTTTTGGAGCTTTAAGATTTGACAGCCCCACTGGATTTTAGACTTGCATGGGGCCTGTAGCCCCTTTGTTTTGGCCAATTTCTCCCATTTGGAATGGCTGTATTTACCCAATGCCTGTACCCCCACTGTATCTAGGAAGTAACTAACCTGCTTTTGATTTTATAGGTTCATAGGTGGAAGGGACTTGCCTTGTTTCAGATAAGACTTTGGACTGCGGACTTTTGAGTTAATGCTGAAGTAAGTTAAGACTTTTGGGGGACTGTTAGGAAGGCATGACTGGTTTTCAAATGTGAGGATGTGAGATTTGGGAGGGACCAGAGGCGAAATGATATGGTTTGGCTGTGTACTCACCCAAATTTCATCTTGAATTCCCAAGTGTTGTGTGAGGGACCCAGAGGGAGGTAATTGAATCATGGGGGCAAGCCTTTCCAATGTTGTTCTTGTGATACAAAATAAGTATCATGAGATCTGATGGCTTTAAAAAGAGGAGTTCCCCTGCACAAGCTCTCTCTCTTTGCCTGCTGCCATCAGTGTAAGACATGCCTTGCTCCTCCTTGCCTTCTACCATTATTGTGAGGCCTTGCCAGCCACGTGGAACTGTTAGCCCATTAAACTCTTTTTCCTGTATAAATTACCCATTCTTGGGTATGTCTTTCTCAGCAGCCTGAAAATGGACTGATACAAACTGTAATGATGGGAACTGGAGGCTGGGTAGGTTTCTTTTGTCCTTAGCCAGAAGAGTAGGGGAAAGGAATAATTTTTCACAAGAAAAGAAGGTTCGAGTTGCCTGAAATGCATGTGAGTCTGCCCTAGAGGAGCTGTGCCACATGTAGGGATCAGGGATCACAATCAGAAAAGAATCCTTCCCCTTTCCAGGCAGGGCAACTACCCCCATTCACTCCTTGTCTTCAGGCAACACTGGAGAGTGGCCCTGGCCAGAATCCTGCAGTTACCTTCATGTTTAGGCACTGCCCACCAAGGGTCCACAGTTGGAAAGGAAAAAAGAGAGAGAGAGACAGATTCCCCTGCACGGAACAGAAAGGAAAAGGAGAAAAATAAACCCCAAACTTTGGGTTTACCTCCTGACTGGCTTGCCAAAACATGTTACTAGTTGAGGTGTCCAGGTTCTTAGTATTCTAAACAAAGAATTGGACAAAATGCACAAACAAAGCAAAGAAACAATCAAGCAATAAAAGCACAGATTTATTGAAACAAAACCACACTACTCAGGGTGGAAGTGGCCCCAGCAAGTGGCTAGCCCAGTTACAGAATTCTCTGGGGTTTAAATACCCTCTAGAGGTTTCCCATTGATTACTTGGTGTATGCCCTTTGTAAATAAAAAGGCTGAAGTGAAGTTACAAAGTTGTTTACTTGGCTACACACTATGCAAATAAAGAGGATGAAGTGAGGTTACAAAGTTATTTACTTGATGTACACCTTATGCAAATTAAGAGGATGTTTCCTCTCATAACTGAAGTAGAGCTACAAAGTTATTTACTTAGCCTAAGAAAGTTGGGGTTTTTCTGTTTGATTTAGTTCTAGGAAGGCCTTAGGTTTCCTGCTCCCAGACCTTATTCTCCTGCCTCAAAACTGTCATAAAAATGTTTTGTCTCTGAAAGTAAGACGTATGTGACTATCTTCTAATAAATTATTAACTTCATGATTTCTTAATTATTCTAGTGAGTTCTTAGTGTGATTATATATTTGTACATCCTGTTAATTTAATCATTCAATTTGTAGAATTTGTATAGCATGACTTCATTCTTGCTATAATTTTTATTAAGAAATAAATATAGTCTGGCATGATGGCTCATGCTTGAAATCCTAGCATTTTGGGAGGCGAAGGCAGGAGAATCTCTTGAGCCCAGGATTTGAGACCAGCCTGAGCAATATAGGGAGACGTTGTCTCTATCTACAGGAGAATAAATAAATAAAGAAAAATTATAATACCTTCTAAAAATTATGCTTGAGGAAAAGAAAATTAATTATACTCAAGGAAGGGCCACCTTTTTCCTAAATCTCACAAAAGCTGGCTACAGGTGCCAAGGCATAGTTCTCAAAATGTTAAAAACATAATTCTAATACAAATAGTGAGTTCATGTCAAATATTTATTAAACTCATTAATAAGGAACCCAGAAAGATGAAAAGCCCAGTTCAAAAGAGAATTTAAGAAACTAGATTTTTATGATAAATGGAGAGGGAGCAGTAATGCTGAAATAAAGTTGTTAAGTTAGATAAAGTTATATGATGATTAAAACCCTACAGGGGGCCAGGGGCCATTCCTATAATCCCAGCACTTTTCGAGGCTGAGGTGGGAGGATTGAGAGAGGAGAGAGGAAGGAACTTGTTAGGCAGATAGTTCAGATAGGCACCCAGTAGAAGCCCTTCCAACAAAGAAGAAATCCAGCTGCAAGTGCAGATAAGGAGCAAGGTTCAACACCTTTATCTCTTGAGCAACCAATGAGCTCCAGTGTGCATCAGTGAGCACATTCCTTTCCTTTTCGGGCATAATCAGATGAGGGAACTGGCATTAGGGGGCTCACCTAAGACAGGCCTGCAGCTGTACAGATTAAAAGTTACACTGAATCAGGCATGTTCACAGTGGAAAATTCCATCTCCTGACACATGTGCAGTAAGGGAAATGACACAATATGGAGTTAACTCAGGCTAAGAACTCACATGCCCACTAGAGGGACAGGGTGGAGCTGTCAGAAATTTGTGCCTTATGCAAATAAGGAACTGGTTTTTTGCACCATATGCAAATGAAGCACCCCACCCCACTGACTTGTTTACAAAAACCTTTGTATTCAACTATGAAACAGCAACACTCTCAGAGCCCCTCTCCACAGTGAAAAGCTTTCTTCTTTCACTTACTAAACTTTTGCTCCAACCTCACCTTTGCTGTCCACACTCCTTAATTCTCTTGGTCGTGAGACAAAGAGCTCAGATAACACCCCAGACAACAAGACTGCTCCAGAGACCCTAGAACGGCTTCAGGATCACTTGAGGCCAGGAGTTCAAGAGCAGTTTGGGCAGCACAGTGACCTCATCTCTACAAAAATTTAAAGAATTTGCTAGGCATAGTGGTACACACCTGAGGTGGGAGGATTGCTTGAGCCCAGGAGTTTGAGGCTGCAGTGAGATATGATAGCACCACTGCATTCCAGCCTGGGTGGCAGAGACTCTGTCTCTAAAATTTTTAAAAATAATAATCCTATGGAATAAGAAGATCACAACCTTCTTATTTGAGGCCAAGAGTTTGAAACCAG
This sequence comes from Rhinopithecus roxellana, assembly GCF_007565055.1. Lineage (NCBI taxonomy): Eukaryota > Metazoa > Chordata > Mammalia > Primates > Cercopithecidae > Rhinopithecus > Rhinopithecus roxellana. Next base: position 54,920,262 of record NC_044554.1, on the reverse strand, counting down.
CCTGGACAACATAGTGAGACCTTGTCTCTAGAAAAAAAATCAAAAAATGAGGCAGGAAGATGGTTTGAGCCCAGAAGGTCAAGGCTGCAACAAGCCACGATCACGCCACTGCACTTCCACTTGGGTAACAGAGCCGGACTCTGCCTCAATTTAAAAAATTATTTTAAAAAATCATAACCTTCTGCTTTACTTTTCCTACTAAACAAAAAAGAAAGTTGTTGCACCAGATCAGCTTTACAGAATTGCAAAGTCTCTGGCTTCTAATGAATTATGCCAATGAGCTTAAATTTCCTGAGTCAGATGATCCTTGGGTGGACTTGCTAGAAATGTTCTTAGCATGACATTAATCACCTTTCGCCTTATGTCCAAGTTTTCTATAAGGTTCCTTAACATGGGCTAGTGGTAGCCTTGCATATTCACAGCAAAGCAGGAGTTAGCACTTTACTGTATAGAAAACAAAATGAAATAAAACCAATTCAAACTCATAAGGCATAGTAGAGTGAAGAAGATTTTACTAAAGACCTTACAGTGAGATTGAAGGGAGAGTTACGCGGTATCTCTCACAGCAAAACTTAGATCCTTAGCTTACCATGCTTGTCTCACCTCCCTTGCTTCCCCCTTGGCCCTCCCCAATTCCTTCTCTACCTACTCTTTTTTTTTTTTCCTAGTGCAAAGGAATATACCTTCTTCAAGCTTGTATCCTCACACCTGCTGTTCCTTACAGTGGGTTCCTGGTCTCGCTGACTTCAGAAGTGAAGCTACAGACCTTCGCAGTGAGTGTTACAGCTCTTCCAGGTGGCGCATCCGGAGTTGTTTGTTCCTCCTGGTGGGTTCCTGGTCTCGCTGCTTCAGAAGTGAAGCTGCAGACCTTCGTTTATGAGTGTTACAGCTCATAAACACAGTGCTGACCCAAAGAGTGAGCAGCAGCAAGATTTATTGCGAAGACCGAAAGAACAAAGCTCCCACAGTGTGGAAGGGTACAGGACCTGGTTGCTGCTGCTGGCGCAGGTGGCTGGCTTTTATTCCCTTATTTGGCCCCATCATCCTGTTGATTGGTCTATTTTACAGAATGCTGATTGGTCCATTTTACAGAGTGCTGATTGGTCCATTTATACAGCATGCTGATTGGTGCATTTACAAACCTTTAGCTAGACACAGAGTGCTAATTGGTGCATTTACAAATCTTCAGCTAGACACAGAGCGCTGATTGGTACGTTTACAAACTTTTAGCTAGACAGAGAGGTTCTCCAAGTCCCCACTCCACCCAGGAAGTCCAGCTGGCTTCACCTCTCACTGGTACCCCAAAACCCAAAGCAATAAATGGCCATTTTACAAAGAAGATCCAAAATGAGTGATCAATTCCAAATCAATTTTTTTGGTTCTTCTTAATGTCACCACTGGTCAGAAGTAAGCCATTTTGCCTCAAGGAAAAAAATATATATTTATGGATAAGATAAACAGGCTTGTTTAGGCTTGTTTATTTCCGATCATTATTTTGGGACCACTGATACTGTTCCATGTTTTCATATCTGTTATAGCATTTACTATAAGGTAGGCAGCTATTACTATCACCATGTAACAAATTAAGGAGCTGAATTCAAAGAGGCTGCCATCTTGCCAGTAGTAATAAAAAGCAAGGCTCGGGTCGAGACCCAGGACTTCAAATTCCAAATCTGGAGTTGGTTTCTTACAGCTGAGATCAGAGGTTACAACCCTCTGTTCTGTTAGTAAATCTATGTTAGTAAATCTATGAACTGTTAGCTTAATCTAAAATGCTACTTCGAAATAATTAATTAGGGCCAGGCTCGGTGGCTCACGCCTGTAATCCCAGCACTTTGGGGAGGCTGAGGTGGGCGGATCACGAGGTCGGGTGATTGAGACCAGCCTAGCCAACATGGTGAAACCCGGTCTCTACTAAAAAATACAAAAATTAGCCGAGCGTGGTGGTGGGCACCTGTATTCCCAGCTACTCGGGAGGCTGAGGCAGGAGAATTGCTTGGACCCAGGAGACAGAGGTTTCAGTGAGCTGACGTGGTGCCACTGCACTCCAGCCTGGGCGACAGAGTGAGACTCTGTCTCAAAAAAAAAAAGGAAAGAAATAATTAACTATTATTCTTCTCCTCCAGGATTTCTCCTTCTCAGCACTATTGACATTTTTCTTTTTTGCAGGAGGCTGTCCTGTGCATTTCAGGATGTTTAGCAGCATCTTGTGCTGCTTAGAATCCATTTACTTGATGCCAGTAGCAACCACATACACACCTTTCCCCAGTCATAACAAAATCAGCCTCAGTTGAGAACCACTCTTCCACTCTATGCTGAATTCCTGTGGAATTCCCATCCTCTGTGTTTCCCTCAGTCTGTAAGAACACATGGAATGTAGGCCCTGAAAACCTCCTGCCTGTGGCCTCTGTTTGGTCCTCCTGGACTTCCTGTAGGCCCCTTGCCTGCAGTAACCAACATCCTCACTGTGAACCTTTATCTGTCCTTGGAGAGTGTCCAAAACCTACTCACATCTGCTTGATTCTGTATGCTAGCTCATCCAGGCAGCCTGAGTCCATGGCTATTCAAGACCAGGAGTTAAAATTGAATTGGCTGCCCAAGAATGATATACTGGAGGCTTCTGAAATGTCTCCCACAACTAGATTAACTATTTTGATTAATTTGACCCGTCAGTTTGTTAGGAAAGAGGGGAATAGCCATTTAATTTATTCACTTAGTTTATTCAACTGAATAATTTATTTAGATGCATTCATTTATTTATTTAACTGATACTGTGACTGAGATGACTTGCTTTTTTGACTAAATTGAATAGTTAAAATGATCAGATTAGTTGTGCATTGAGACTCAGGCTGAATGCAGCTACTATTTCAGTGCAAATGATTTCATATCCTTTATTCCCCAGAGAATGTAGCTCAGTTAATAAATAATCACAATTTTTATTTAGAGGTTGTTTCTAACTATTCTTTTTACTTTTTGTTGCAAAGAATACATGATTTTTTCCTTAAATTTCAAAAACAATAGTAAAAATAATTTTTTTTTATCACCCTTGTGCTGATATGACTGACTGTATCTTTCAGGCAAGAGAGAGCATCATTTACTATCACATACAGAGAACTCAGTACAATAAATATGTGTCATTGTATATCCATGGTGGATTTCCTGTGTGATGGAGGGGGAAAAAGAGAAGACAGAGCAGAGGGTTCTCTTCACACTAGATTTCTTAGGGAGCTCGTAAAAAGGATTTACTGTATTTTGATTAATCCATCCTTCATCCACCTTGAGTGTCTCCATGGCAACCGGATATTTGTTTCCCAAAGATGGGCTTTCAGACTATGGAAGGTTCATTCAGCTCCATACAAAACCCCCTGTATTCCTGAGAACCACATCTTTGAAATTCAGCGTGCATAGACAACCACTCCCAAACCCTTTTCTGTGTTACTGATGCAAGTGTTACTATCATTTTATCAATGACAAGACATGATCAATTTTTGAAGCATTTTCACAGAGTTAACACAGACATCTGTTTTGCCTCTATTCCTCAATAACATTAAGTATTTTAAGCTTAGCCTAAAGGAAGCGAACTAAGTAGTCATTATGGGACTGAAAAAAAGAAAAAAGACACAATGTCAAATGTTGGTTAGAGTATTTCAGGACAAAGGTCTGTAGTACTGCACCAATTGGATGCTCTTGTAAATAAAAATAACTCATCAAAAATTAATGATCCCGGCTGGGTGCGATGGCTCACGCCTGTAATCCCAGTATCCTGGGAGGCTGAGTTGAGTGGATCACTTGAGGTCAGGAGTTCGAGACCAGCCTGAGCAACATGGTGAAACCCCCAGCTCTACTAAAAATACAAAAAAAATTAGCCAGGCCTGGTGGCACATGCCTATAATCCCAGCTACTTGGGAGGCTGAAGCAGGGAGAATCGCTTGAACCCGGGAAGCAGAGGTTGCGTGAGCTGAGATCACGCCACCGTACTCCATCCTGGGAGACAGAGCAAGACTCTATCTCATAAAAAAGAAAAGGAAAGAAAAGAAATTAATAATCCCTTTCTTAGCCAGGCATGATGGCATGCACGTGTAGTCTCAGCCACTCAGGAGGCTGAGGTGGGAGGATTTTTTGAGCCCAGGAGGCAGAGATTGCAGTGAGCTGAGACTGCACCACTGCACTCCAGCCTGGGTGACAGAGCGAGACCCTGTCTCAAAACAAACAAACAAAAATTAAATGTGTACTAGCATGAAAAGGACACACATTTCATATATGAGGTTGCATGACTTGCTCATTGTCTCACATGAGTTAGAAACCTGGCCGACACGGGAGTGTGGAGATCCAAACTCCCAGCACACAACTCTGCAGACGCCCCGCAACAGGGTTTCCATCCTCGGCTCCCAGGCCAGCCTGAACAGTGCTGTGATGATGGACTGTGTGTGAGTCCTCCTCTCTCTGAGAAGAATTCATTCCTTTCTGCCTTTCCCAAACTCTCTGCTCTTCAGTATGGAAAGATGGCATGGAGGGATGGATGGACGGATAGATGGATGGATGGATGGATGGATGGATGGATGGATGGATGGATGGATGGATGAATGG